>NC_088698.1:28479912-28780039 GCF_028017835.1 Emys orbicularis
GGATATGATCTTCCTATTCTAAACCTTGGCCACAGGATGAGATCCCCACTGGTCATTACCATATCCTCTAGTGATATGGATTTCCTTTCATTATTGACCATAAAGTTTAAAAAATAAGTCCGATAATACACAATTGAAAAGTATAAACCTGCTCAATACAATCTTTAAGCTTTAATTGTTCAGCCTGGTACTTTCAAGATACAGTCATTTGGACAAATGCAATTTGCAGCAAGGTCACTGTTAAAATTAAAGTGAAGTAATAGTCAAGTAAGGCCTATTAGTATATAAAGATTAGCTCATTCTCCTCATCAGACCAGCTCTACTTTATTGTCTTGATGGGTGAGACTAGCTCCTATTAAAGGTAAAGGTATATGCCCATTAGAAAGAGAATACAAGTTTTAACCCAAATTAATAAATAAAGGTGAAAATGATATTAAAAATATTTTATGGTTTCCACACAGGAACATTGACTAGTGTTGATGAAAGTCAAATACATCCCAAAGTAGGTGTTTTATTGTTAAACCTGCCTTTTTCTGAATGTGCACCACCGGCCACATTCCACCAGAGACATCCTCCAGATAAGGCCCAAGTCGCTGTCCACAATACGTGAAGTACACTCTTCCTTTAGCTGGCTGTCCTGGGGGGGGAGGAGTGCCTTCTGTTCTCTCCCAGCCAATTCCTGCTATATCACCTAGAGGAAAATAAAACATGACCAAAAAGAAACAAGGATTTTTCTGTTTTTCATCCATTACCTTGTTTATATTTAAGAAGTGTCAGGCTCTTTCAGCTAAGTAAATAAGCTGAATTCTGACATACCAGGAGAAAGGGTCACATCCAGTCGAACACTCTTCCACTGTAGCAAGCTGGAGCCATTGTAATGCACAGCTCGTCCATTACTAAAAGTAAATGTGAAGAAGAAAGTTAAACATAAAAGAGCAGCCCTCTAGGGTAAAAAATAATTGTAAATGACCATCAGTTAGCATTCAGGTGGTTGCTATATACTGCTAAAATGCAGCTGGAACTCTCCTCATTTTGATAAGAAATTACTATATTTCAAAACTTTAATCCCTCCACTGAAATGATCCATTCAGCACTATTGAGGAACAAAAAGCAAGCCTGGTGCCAGTCCAGAGGCGCTTATACTCAGTTTACGCAGTGCACCAGGCTGTAATTTTTAATGAACACATTTGCAACATACTTGTGAAAGAGACATGTGCCAACAGGATTTGTCCACGCGCCGTCCCGCTTTTCTGCTTCAGTGGCAAACCCAAATGAAACTATTGGACCAGTGTCGTCATCTGTATCTCCATAGGAAACTATTTCAATCTCCCAGTAAAATGATGGGGCCTAAGGAAACAGCCATGCAGAAAATGTGTTGGTCATCTTTTAAAAAAAAAAAAAAAAAAAAAAAAAAAGAAAAAAGGGAAGGTAAAACAACACAGAAATTTGCTCCATCACAGTGATTTCTTACTTGTACTGGAACTGGGGAGGTAGCGTAGATAAACGTGCCACGAGGCAGTCCCCCGCCTGCACTAGGGTCAGCCAAAAAGGTCACAGCTGTAAGATGTGATGAGAACATGCATGCTCGCACAGGTGGGAACACTCTAGAAGGGCTCCAAGTAATCTCCTTGGGCTGTAAAACAGGTAAAGAGTGTTTTAGTCTGACTGCATTTGAGGTCACAAGCTAGATTTCATTCTACTGAAATCCAGTGTCCAAGATCTGCTATGGAATGCATACTCGACCCAGGATATAATTAAGTAACCAATATGTTGCATTCAAGAATGTTTAAGTGTGATGAATTTTTCTTTTTCCTTTAAACCACTGTAATGGTTTGACTCCGGTCATCCTTAGACCACCATATGAGAAACTGAATCCATTAGAGAAAGAGCCAGAAAAGCAGCACCTTGTTGATATGTTTACCTGTCTTCGGTCTGCCTGGAGTGGCGGAGGTGGGGGACGAGCACAATCTCGATATAACATTCTTAACCTTTCACATTGCACTTCTACAACGAGAAGCCTCTCCCCTGTAACAATACAAACCAAACCAACACCATTAATACTGGGAATATGAGAGTTTAGTTGGAGATTGAACTAAATCTCTATCGTTATCTCCACACTGATTTATACCTGCCTCTGGAGATTTCCATTACTTGCATCTGAAGAAGTGAGGTTCTTACCCATGAAAGCTTATGCTCCCAATACTTCTGTTAGTCTTAAAGGTGCCACAGGACCCTCTGTTGCTTTTTACAGATTCAGACTAACACGGCTACCCCTCTGATAGTTGGAGACAGTCATTTGAGATCTCAAGATTACACCTATGCTAAAAATCTCTAAATGTCACAATCAGGTCCATTTCAGAAATTAATCTTTCCCTCACTTCTTCCCCCTCACCATCCCAAAATCAAAAAAACCCAAACTGAGAAAAACCTAAGGAGTACACCTGAGAATGGCTTATATTTCAGCGAAAGCCTCATGTATGAGAGGAATTACAAATCTAAAAATTACATGGAAATTATTTCCAAGTAACAGCGAAATTTTTAGGTGAACAAAAGCAGTTGATCTGCATTAAGGGCTGTCACTCCATCTTTACCTAGCATGAATGGTAAAGAATACTACACAGCACTACAGCACCTAACATCCATACTATGTAAAGACCCCCTATACCTACACCCCACCGTTGTTATTCAGAATGTCCTTGTTTTGTTTAATTTTCCTTATGACAATACATGTTTCTGTTAAATTTATTTAAAATAAAATCAATGAGCTTGTTACAGCTGCAAATGAAACTGACTAAGACACCATCAAATCAAACTATCCTGTTTGCTGTTAGGTAGTCAAGATGCTTCAATGCACTGAAGTCTGTAGGATACTTTCAGGAAAGGGAACCTTGAAGTTATAGTTTGACCATTGGAATAAAATGGCCAGTGGAGATACTCACTAGGAATAGAATAGATTGCTATTAATGTTAAGCCCAGTACTGCATTGTTCATAAGTATCTAGTGATTTGGGGTACCAAGACAGATATGGAAGGTGTTCAACATTTTCTGAAAAATCAAGCTGCGTTAAGTGTCAAGTTGGGTGCCCAAAAGCTGAGACGCCTCAAATCACTAGTTATTTAAAAAACTAGGCCACGGAGCTTTGGCTGAACGAGAACAGATAAACCTTCTCTCCTATTAAAATTATTTAGCCTGCGGTTGAGCTGACACTGAAAGAACAAGACTGGTATGAAGTGCATGTCTCCCCTAGAAGCTGAGTGCAGATAGTGCTTGAGCTCTTCCGGGCCTAGTTAACATTTCCCTGAAGGTACTATACTGTGCACAGACCTAACTGTGGGAGCCAGGGAATTCCTGATCAAGGAAAACACTACATTTGAAGAAGAGTTGTGCTAAAGGGGATTTAACCTAATGTTCAAATGACTACAAATGAAGCAAACACTCTAAAACTGAAATTTAAATTAGCATCCAGAACAGTAAATCATACTTTTAAAATTTACATAATATTCCTTTTAAAAACTGAAATGAGTAAGAAAAGCTGAAGGGGTAAAGTAACAATTTCTCCTGGCTATTAACTATTGTTACTTTATCTGTAGGTTTGTCTGATACATAAGTCAACATGTTTTCACTAGTCCCTATACAGATAAAAAGTGTGGGTTAAAACTCTTGTTAAAGAAGCTATCCTATTCAAGTCACCTGTAATTGATTCAAAGGTTTAAACTTAATTTCTGATTACATTTAGATTTGGAACATTAGAAGCCAATGAAAACAATATCTCCAAGATAGCATCCGCTTTGGGAAGCAGGGGAACCATGTCAGTGACATGGGGAAGGGAAACCTTAAGGAGAAAAGACAAATTTTGTCAGGCAGGAAGAATTATTTCTTTTGTGTTTTATTTAAACTAATCACACTGAGTATATTCACTACTGGGAACAGTATCATATGTCATAACACAGTTCTACAAAGCCAATATATTTTTAAGTGAAAGATTAAAAACAACAAATTTGTAAGAATAAAAGTTCCAAAGACAGCAGTGGAGTAACCTGAATGCTGACTATTTTTATATTACGGTTAAACAACAGTTGTGGAGAGAAAGACTTACAAGACAGAGAAAGGCAGAAATCAACACCAAAGTGACTGAGTAGTCTTTAAAATAGGCAAGAAGAGCACTGATACACTAAAGAATGAATAAAAGAGAATAATGAAGAAAAAACAGCAGCTTACACTCAAAAAACTATGGAGAAATTAAAAAAAAAAAAGTCCAAGATTTAGAGACTTCCCTTCCTCTCAGCTTGTACATTAGTATGGATGGGTACATTCATGTAAATACCACAGCTTATAAATAAATCACCATCACAGATTACTAATAAAATTATAACTTCTCACAGTTTTGAGTAAATCACCTGCAATTTCATTCAGACTTGACTTTGCTATTGACTAAAACTGAGTATACCTGCACCCTGATGTATGTATCAATACAAGAGAGGCTTCCTGGGAAAATTCTGATATTCTTTATCAAAAACAAGACACAAAACCAGTGAACCAGCCATGAGACCAGAGTATTATGAGGAGGGGGGAAACTCGACGGCCATATTCACACTAGGTGTAAATCCACTGCCTTTATACCTAAAACCTAATTTTAAGAAGTCAAGCTATTAGCCACCATAAATTTATTGAGATCTCTGCAACTGTAATAAGCCACATTGTATTATATTAGTAAGTGCTATTAATACTGTCTTCCATTCCTTAGTATTTAAATAGTTCACTTTTATTTGGGATATAGCCTAGTATCTAAAGTTTAAAATTAACCTTACTTATCTGTTATCTCACTGCACTGACAAAATACAACAGTAAAACTGTATGGACATGTTAAATACATACCAGGGCTGCACTCTTGTGCCACCAAGTTAAGAACTTCTACAGCAGCTGGACATTGTTGTATGAATTCTTCACAAAACAAACTGTCTTCTAATAGCTGGGCCATCACCAGGCATGCTCTTAATGTAAAAAAATAAAAAAATAAAAAAAATGTATATTATATATAAAAAAACAAAAAATATACATTCTATGGTGAACTTGATGTCAATACTTGTGAAAATAATTTCAGGACTAGCCTCAAGAAAATGCGTATTCTTGTCTACTTCTGTTTGTTTAGTTGTTCATTGGGACTGCTGCAGAAATGACTTGACTAACTTCATGTTAATAAAACACCCAGCTCAACAGGTTGCCAAGTCCACTCCTGGCTTTGGGCTCCTTATTAGCAGTGAGGACATTGTAACGAAGTCAGTTAACTTTATTTCCTTTTGGAAACTAATATGATTCTTTATTAAACACACAATTGTTCCATGTAGCAAGATGCTAATATTTACATGGGAAAAACAAGCCTCAAGATGACCTCAATTGGCTGGAGCATTTACATTTTGTACAGCACCTTGTACACTTAGAGCCCTTTAAAAATAATGAACAAAACCTCACCTTGTTCTTATTTCTCCAAGGAGCCGGACCACTGCCATTACTGGAGTTGAGCCATCTCCTGTTGCAGGAAGTGAGGTATGAATAGATAGACTTCCCTCCTGAGGAAGCAACATGGACTGGACTGCCTGTACTACCTTCTCAGTAATGGACAGTTTATGAAGAGGCAATGCCTGATGGTGGTGGTGGTGGGGGCACGGTAAAAAGTTAAATTCAAGTAGTTAGTTTCTAAGACATGAGGGCGTTTCATCACCTGGAGTTAATTCTCATTTTGTACTATCACAAAAACAGCACCAGACAAAAATCACAAGCCAAAAGGAAAGGTAACACAACATGCTATGGAACATCCTTAAGTGCTGAAGGATGAATAATATGTTATTTGGATGAGAAATTACATATAAACATTGCTATGAAATGTTTAAAACAATGATGTAAACGTCACAAGTCATCTTTAACCAAACATGAATTAGGCTTTTACATGCTGCAGATTATTGTCGTTGTAGTTTTAAATCACAGTATAATTACAATTTGTTATTACACTTAATGTTGGATTTTAAAATGACCTTACCTCAGATCTTGGAACACAGAGCCTAGATAATGGAATAGTTAATGTGTCTGATGCTTGTGAGGTCTTTCTACAGTCTATACTGGCAGGTGGAAATTTGACAGTTGCTATACCTTCCTGTTCATTAATAGAAGCCACCACTCCAATGCTTCCTGCTATTCCTCTACCCAAAACCTACAAAAATGAACAAGGAAGTACAACTTTAAAATTGTAAAATGATCAAAAGAATCACCTCTCACTTGAAGTATAAAAGGAAAAGAAGTTAATTACCTGCACTTCAGAACCTATTTTAATTGTCTCTTTAAAGCCACCAAGAGCACACAGTGCAGCGACCGCCTGTCGAGCAATTCTTTGAAGTTTAGCAAGTTTCCTGCCACTGCTGCTCCCATTCTCCAAGATACTCTCTGCGTATTTCCCAAGTTGTGGAATGTACATCAGAGCCCGAGACAGAACCTAAATATTCAAAGCAGAAATATGGGTCAGGAAAGTGTAGGCACTGAGGGCACAGCTGAATTTTTTAGAAATACACCAGAGGAACTATTTTAATTTTCAAGAAGAAGTGTATGGTCATCCTTTAAAATAAGTTCTGTGATCAGTGAGTAACAAAGCCAGGTTCCATTGCTGATTCCCACATAACTGTTAGAAGGGCAATGATGTGTCATCCTCTCTCCAGCACACAGCCTGACCAGCCACAATGTATGCTAAGCGATCTGGAAGCAAAGACTTCGTCCTCCAACCATTATTTTGGCCCTTAGGGGTCCGGGTGAGAGAGGATTGGTCTGTCAAGGCAGGATGACTGCCTGAATAAACAGTCTTATGAAGTATAAAAAAATGTAACACTGCCATTTATCAGCAGTCAATTCCTTGTTTCCAGATCTGTTTGGACAAATTCTTTCCCCCATCCTCCACCCACATTCTCTGAAATGGCAGATGGGCCCAAGAAGGGCTATTAGGACAGATAGTATCTGGACAGTGACAATTAAAAAATATATTTTAAACAAGAAGGGCCGGCTCTAGGCACCAGCAAAACAAGCTGGTGCTTGGGGCGGCACATTTTTAGGGGTGGCATGGCCGGCGCCAGAATGCCGCCCCTAAAAATGTGCCCCGGCCGCCCTAGCTCACCTCCGCTGCCGCTCGCGCGCCGCTACTCGCCCTCCCTCCCAGACTTGAGAGCCTGGGAGGGAGGGGGAGAAGCGGCACCCGCGCCGCGGCCACTCGGAGTCTCCCCCTCCCTCCCAGGCTTTCAAACCTGGGAAGGAGGGGGAGATCCCGAGCGGCCGCTGCTCTCCCTCCCAGGCTTGAGAGCCTGGGGGGAGGAGGCAGGGCTGGGGATTGGGGGAAGGGGCGGAGTTGAGGCGGGGCCGGGGGTGGGGGTAATTAAAAAACGGGGGCGGCCAAAATTGTTTTTGCTTTGGGCGGCAAAAATCCTAGAGCCGGCCCTGTAAACAAGGAATCAGGAGAGGAAGGAACTGGCTCAAGAATGCCAACAGTTAGAAGTTGTACTGTGCATCACCCATTTAGATATCTAATCCTCCGTTGCTTACCTTTTCAGCCGTTGTTGTCCATATTTGAGCTGCATTTGATTCTGGTGCCATCAATAAGCTGTGAAGCAGAGCAATCACCTCTGCTGCCATACTGTTTGCTACATGACCACTGATAAATGGGCGCACAGGATCTGTTCTGTAGAGAAGAAAAATGTCACTTGCCCAATAAACACTTCAATTGTTACCCCTGCTCAACACAAGTGATGCAAGATTAGGGTACTAATAGTTACTCTCTACATTCCTACAAAGACATTCATGTTCTTTTGAAGACTCCACAGTGAGTTTCTACCTGGCAAGTTCAGAATTCCTCTCCCTGCAAATGGAGGTCTGAGCAGTTTTCTTTTTGTCACCAGTTGACAGCCCGCTAGTGGTTTCTGGACTGATAGATTCAATAGGTGGCCCGACACTGACAATTAGGCCAGATTGCGCCCACTTGGTAGCCTTCCGAAGAGCTGCAGCAGCCTCTTCTGTAATAACCTCACAGCAGCCACTCTGAAAAAGAAATATGGAAGATATTCAAAGTGACTATTTAAATAGCTCTATTCAGACCAATCATAACCCAAGGTAGCCAGAGCTAAGGGAATCATTTATCTGACAAATTTTCGCTTCCCCCTGACCCCAGTTGTGGTATAACCACAAAGAAATCAACACTTCCTCAAACTGTATTCATTATTCATATTGGACAGTTTTTTGTTTGATTTCATTTTTTTAATCGATGACTTGATCAAGGAGTGGATTCAATACTATTAGTTTAGTCGGTCAGATAGTCACATGGTGGTGTTTCTGTTCTTTGATCGAAGAATGCATGAGTACTTCTGACACAAATACTCATGAGTATGAATTTAAAACCAATTTCCTTAAATATTCTAACATGATCTTTGAAATTTACTTTTTATGGATTTTCATCCCAGTAAAACTCGGTCTCCTTAAATACTTGTGAAAGAACACAAAACCATGACAAACACGTTTGAGAAAACATTAGTGGAAATATTTTTGCAGTAACACAACACCTGTTTTTCAAGGATTTACATATGCATGTCAATAACATCATTATAATGCTAAAGTTTATGAACAAGTTTTCTTGAATTTCACTTGTTTACTATAAATATTAGCCAAATTTATCTGTTTGGAAGAGAATTAAATTTAGTTTTCTGGTTCTTTTACAGAAGGTTTAAGAACACTGGGGTAGTGAGAATGCTGACTGTCTAATGATTTCTAATATGTTAAACAATTATCTTTATTACTTCCTTACTTTAGTCATGTCCCGATCCATCTTCACTACTTTCTCCATGTTAGCTCCAGTGCCAAGTCGGAATGGTCGACCTTCTGAACTACTACAAATGTAAGAATAAAACCTATTAAATGTGGCTTTACTATGTAAAATTAGTGAACTAGCTATCCTTTTGTTCTAATGGATCTCAAAGCAGTTTAAAGCCTTTATTTACATGAAGAACTCAACCTGCTCTGTAGTGAAAAGAATTCTCTCCAGTTGAGCTGCTTAATATCACAGCAATTCTAATGAGTTGAGGACACACCATGGGAAGATTACCATTGTACTGAAACTGCAGGAGAAATGTAAGTATATAGAATGTAGTTATTCACATTGCAATTTGGCGATGCTACTGCAGTTAATTCTCCTATTTTTACAAAAAAAAGTATCATGAGGTTTTTTAGTGGCCATGAATGCCTAAGAGTCTTGGTTTTACATTTCATCTGAAAGAGAGCACTGCTGGCAGGAATGGTTTAACAACAATGCCTGTTAGCATTATACTGAGGCAGTGGCTCAAGGCTGACTCAGAGACAGGGGTGTCATGTAATGAACTACCAACATCACTTCTTCCAGCATCCTACTTTTATTTTGGAGGGGTCTCTTGTGAGTTTTACAGAGATCACAGTCTGAGCTGGTATGACTGAAAACTAAGATCACTTCTGAAGTTCTAATGGAATTATTCTAATGGAGGGCCTTACTGAGAGTGACATTTAAAATAATTTTTCTTCTGGTGATTCTACTATTTGTAATATCACCTTGTGTTGTGGATTAACAGGAGGCTCTTCAAATTTTCTGATAGAGTACCATTTAAGTAGTGGGTCCTGTGTTTAATTCTTTTAAAAACACATTTGAAAGGGTTTTTCTGCTCCCCTGCTGTGGTTTCTGAGCAGATCAAAGAGCAACACTCCCCAAACAGGCTGTGACTTCTCTACCCTCTCCCTCCCTCTTTGCGTATCTGCCTCTGAAGTTTCAGCTTTGCCGCTGTGGTCACTGGTTCACACACTCTTGCAGGTCCTGGGGAAGAATATGAACATAAGCTTCCCCTAGATTAGTGCACAGACAAGGTCACTATGTTAATGAATTAGACTTGAAGTGCATTTGACCATCAACAAAATAATGAACCTGACTATACACCAGGTGCTGTCAAATACACAAAAACAAATAGGTGAAAAGAAAAGATTTCTCTTCCTCTAAAGTACAAATGGAAATTTGATTTTTGAGCTGATGGTGTCTGTGCATCAATGGGCCAAGTTTGGGGAACAGTGGTTTAACTTTCAATGTAGCTGTGTGCATTTCTATTTATGTAGCTGCACATCATCACCAAAACTCACTTTTGGATAAAAATCCCACTATTTACAAGCAGCAACAGAAAACAGAATTTGAAGCATTTTGCTTTTGCTCAGTTATGATCATCTCCAACACAAAATCTTCCTACAGTTCTGGCACTGTATAGAAATAAAGATGGAAACCCCCCAATTGCTTTGTTAATTCTAATCCACTGAGTTAAAGTTACCTCAGTAAGGGCTGAAGGACTTCATGGGATGACTGATCTTCCCGTTTGTGAATAAAAATAGAAAGTTTACCATCCACTGCCTCACTCTCTTCTCCAGGATCTTTATCTCCTTTTATGGAATTTTTGGGGCTGGTTTTTGCCAAAGTGGTATCTGGTTCAGACGCAGTTGGAGACAGAACTGTCTGACATCCTTCAAGCAGAAAAGAAAAAGCGCAACAGTCAGATACTTTCAAGGATTGTTTTGAAGTCAGCTTCCTTAACAAACTTTCCTGGCTTTATATGCATTGCCTTTAGATTTATATGAGCTTTCTTTCACGTGTCTGCAATAAACACCCTATTCAGAAAATTGAACTACACTGAACAGTCAGAATGCCAGAGTTATAGAAACATGCCTACTACTAGATATTCAAACTCATCCTGCTGTTAAATTTTTGGCAAGTTAAGCTTCTGAACACGAACATTTAATACCCATTTATCCTAATTGTGCCTTTTGTCAACACACGCCTCTTGCACAATAATGCATTATTTCTCAAGCTTGTGACACACTTATTACCCATAATAAGAACAAACATTTAGACATGAGAAACGGTTAGCACCTGGCACCACATAATCTGCCAATTTTGCTAAGAGTAGTGATGCAATCTTGGAGGCTGGGTCACTGGGGTCATCCTGTTCACTGTTCAGGGAGGGCACAGAGTAACTCCATGGGGGCAGTTCAACATTTCCACAGTCTTCTACACTCATGAGAGGAAGCGCAGCACGACACAGCTGGAGGATTATAAGGACGAGTTTTGGAGACGGTCGTTGGTCCAAAAGCAGTGAGAGAAGTTTGGACACACAGGCTGGCTGGCTCAGGATCGCTTTACCTATGTGACTCCTGAGAGAAAAGAGCATAGTCATCTCTCTGACTGCAAAACAGGAAAGTTAAATCATACTCCTGTAATCAAATACAAACTATAAGATGACATCCTGCCACGGGTAAAGGGATCTTTATGGCGATACATGATTATATTATTAAAGCCTGTACTTAAAATTAAACACATAAAATGGTCCATCAGAGTTAAGTAGTAATCAATTTCAAATGCAAGATGAATGATACCCCATTATTTCTCTTTGGTGTTTGGAGCCTCTTATACAACTCCCATAAAAAATGTTTGCCTGTTTCCCATATAATCTCTCATAAAACAGCTCTTGAAGACCGTTCCATTATTTGAGATTTCATGACAAATTTTAGAGCAAAACAGTTTAAATGCTGCTATTTAGTCCCATTAATCCTCCAGCTCAAATAATCCAAGAAAGCTTCCCTAGGCACCAAAGCTTATAAACATAAGAGCAACTGTGAAGTCTGTGATATTCCGCTCCACTAATCTCCTTTGTAACATATAAGTACTGTATTATTTCAGTATGTACTCCACAGCCCAGAACAAATACAAAAAAGTTCTTTAGCTATGGTATTACTGCAGCTGTGTGTCACTTTTCAGCAACAAAAAGACACAGTAAGATGCCAAAAACAGTAAGTGAGACTGCAGTCTTCATATTCAATCTTGTAGTTGTTCCCAGTGTACAACTCCTATTGAGGTTAATAAAAACTATACCAAGGACAGCAGGGTCAGGTTTACAATGGCATTATACTGAATGGTTTCATTCTTAATGAATAAACTATTACTCCGTTACAGCATATATCTTAAAAATATGCAGGCATGTGACACACATAAGCTCATTAATGTTGTCAAACAAGTCATTTGACTCTGCCACACAGAGTATAGATTTCAATTTCAGAAAGTACTACTGGACATCTAGACACCCTCACCTGCTATCAACAAGGGATTAATCCTAAAATTTAACACAAGTGTGTTTATGCTGCAGGCCACATTTCAAAATAGCCTCAAGCTTTTGCAATGGTATTGAAAGAGGTGTCATTATCTTTAATATTTCCATTAGAAGAAATGAAGTGCTTTCCAACGCTGGAGAGTAGACCAGAGGAAAAAAACAAAAGCAAAAACAGACTTTATTGAAGTACTTCCAGTACCTTGACAGGTCATTAAGAAGGCTAAGTACATCTTGCAGTGCATCATTTCCAGCGGCCTGATTACCACAACATTCTGTCGCTCGTGCCAGGTGATTGGTAAGAAGGCTGGAGACTTGACGAGCCAGACCAGAATGAACAGCCTCTGTTGAACCACCTTCAAAGGTAATGCAAGAATGTACAATTGTTAAACGTATACATGATAAAAAAGCAATATATTGGAAAAACCTAGACACATTCATTTACAGTACAGTAATTGCTTACAAAAAATCATTCTGAGTTAAAGCCAAACCTGCAATAACGTCTAGGTGCTAGGTAACAAATGGACATTCAGTCTTATGACACAGTGTAGTTGAACATACTATTCTATTTATGTGGATAACATTTAAGTGAGTAAGTTTCCCACCAAAGTAATTTTGCTAATTTCACATAAAGACACAATTTAGAGAAAACCCAGGCTCCAGAAATTTCAGATGGGTATCTAAACGTACATGCTGGTTTTCTATAAATATAAGAATACGAGAGTCAACAGAACTTTTTCAAGTTCACCAACAGCCTGTCAGATTAAAAAATACACTGAAATGACAAAATTATTCCATTGGAGTTACACCAAAGAAGAATTTGAGCCATTGCATATACTGTTGATTAAACCTGACACTAAGCCACTCAAGCCTCTCCCCTTTTAAAAAATTCTAGAATGAAAAACTTCTCTTGATTCATTTAAAAACACCACCCCTCCCACTCATTTTAAAATCCCATCTCAACACTATTTGTAAATAAATAATAATAAATAATACTACCTAGCTCTTATACAGCACTTTTCATCAATAGATCTCAAAGCACTTCATAACTTTTAATATATATAATAAAATATTTTATATTTAATAAAAATAATTATTCCTAAATGTCAGTGTCTGGTCAATGCAAGATTTTAAAAAAAATCTATACTGTTTCCTCTCATACACGAACTCAATGTCTAGCAGCAATTTTAAAATAGACAATATGTAATATCAACACTGCTCCTACCCTCTTCTTTTTCCCATTCAACACAGCGATTGGCTAGGACCTGGAAGGCAGCCCAAGCCATAGTAGCCACCTTCTGTTTTTTAGTCTGCTTTTCATTTGAGCTGGATTCTGTCTGGCTGCTTAAACTACAGAGCCTGTCCATAAGCTGCACCAGGCCACTGCGTACCAAGCACTTCTCTTCACTCCTGTTCAGAAGAACAAAGAATTAAGGTTGTACTGCAGTAACTTCTCAACCGTTTTCAACATACACAAGCTATCCCACATTTCTCAGCATATGTACTCTATCTATTTATCAGATCTTTCATTGTAGCATTGGACAATTCAATGTTTCCTCCATTACTTTAGCCTTAGAAGGGACAAAATGTAACAGGATATTCTCCAAGTTTGTCATCCAGCATTATCTCTGAATGTCATGGTCATGATGCCAAGCTGTTCCTAATAGAAGCTTAAGTGCTATATAAAGGGTTATTAAATCTATATGCAGTCTACAGAGCATCATTTTGAGTTATGCCACCTGCTAAAAATGGAAGACATATTAATCATCTTTATTTCATGCCTCACCATTAACAACAGTAATATTTTATATTTATATAGAACTTTATATGTTCAAAATGCTCTCATAATGTTCATTAATCCTCACAACACCCCAAGAGATAGTTGGCTAGGTACTATGCTTACTTTAGGCAAACCGAGAAAGCTGAAGTGTCTTGCCCATTGCTACAGAACAAATCAGTAGCAGAGCCAAGACTCAGGCCCTCCCAATGCTCACCCCTGTGCTTATTCTGCCAGAATACACTGCTAGGAGATATTACAGGATGATTTTAAAAAACAACAACAAAGTCCATTCCACTCTACATAATAATACTTCCCTTTGAAGCAACACGTAACTATATGGCACAACTGTATAAAAAGAATCTAACCATTCTTTTCTCTCTCCTTCTTGAAGCAAAACCTTTCCTACCTGGTATATGGTATAGTGCACAAGAGGCCAATGCTATTTGCACAAGCAATGGGGTAACGAGCACACAATGAAACCACCGAGGTCATGGTCTCTCCAAAGGCTTCTTGGACTTGTTCCACCATCCCGCCACAAGTGAGTTCTTCGATTCTGTTGGAAGTTATATATTTGAAATCATGTCTTTTTGCGCCAAGTAAAATTAGAAGCTTCCAAAACAAAGCTACAGGAAATCGCCACAATTTGAAAGAATTCATGAAAGATTTGAAGACAAAATTCTATACCAGATTTATATAAAATGTAAGAAATGCTTAATGCTACAAAATACGGCATTCTTATTCTGCTCCCCAAAATGCATGCAAAATACTGACTTAAATCACCATTCTGGCTACACTGCCTAACTGAGAAACTGGTTCCAGATGCCCAACAAACTATTTGAATTTACTTTTACAGTTACATAAAGAAGTTTTTATAAAAGAGCCTAAATCCGATTTTGTTACCTCATGCCATAAAACCCACTAGTTCAGATCTTATCAATTCATTTTATTTGGTGTATGTTTAGATTTAAATCACAAATGTACAAGAATCTCTCTCGTGCTTTATGTGTTCTTGCCATTAGTTGAAAATGTATTATATAATTGTTAACACCTGAACATTTTACCTCCCTAGCCTTGCACACAGCCAGTAGGCCGCAACAACATAATACAAACCAAATCCAAGTCTTCGCTCACTCAATTCTCCTAAGTCAGCAGCTCTCAACTAATGGGTCATTGGCCTAAAGTGGTTGAGAGGCAGCAGCAGGTATCTTGGTGGTGGGGTTACAATTCCTACTTCTTTCCCTGTCTTTAGTCATACACTGAGATGAACTTGCTAAAATCACTTGCAGCTAGTCCTCAAATAGCAGTATCTCATAAGACTCTGTGATACCTGTACCTTCTGACAGGTGATAGGACCTACCAATTCTTTTGAAGCACTGTGGGAAACATTAAAAGGAATTCCAAGATGCCTCACAAGAGGACTGGTCATAACAAAGTCTGAGAACTCATGCCCTGGGCATGGAAAGCCAGTTATCTCCTTAGTTGCAGTTGATGTAATGCAGTACCATTCCTTGCATAAAGCACACCATCTAGCCCCAAAAGTTTAATAAAGTTCTGAGGAACAACTTACCTTGGTCCTCCTTGAAGTACCATAGTCACTGGACCCACAAGATGTGTAACACCACCAACCCGAACTGCTGCTGTTAGAAGCTCTCTCATATGCACCAGTGCCTGTTTCCTTGTGTTCCCACGACGCCACCTGGTCTGAGCAGCTAACAGAAAACTGCTACTGGATACCTTATAAAGAAATGTCTCTGGTTTACTAGATAAGCCCCACATCTGGACCTTTCAACTTAGATTAAAAGCTGATGTTACATTTGTGCTTGAGCATATAAGGATTTAGCATGTTTAACATGACATACCGCTTGGTCAGGATTTGTCCCAATGAAAGCAAACAGCTGCCCTAACAAGACACTGTATGTAGGTTTATCTCGGCTATCTTCGACGGTCAAAGATTGAAGAAGAGTAAAAGAGCTACTTCTATGACTAGTAACATGGCGCCGCCTATGGGAAAACAGCACTTATTAGAGAATTTAAGAACGGGCTTGTCTATGAAAAATTTTCTTCTAAAAACATGGTACATTATTAACAGAAATATAGAATATACTTTTAGGTGTTTCATACAGCAATTCAGTGGACTACCATCTGCATACCTCTGACTTGATCTAGTGAACTCCAAATCTTCATTTCCAATCATTTCTAGGTCAGAAGGTGCCGACATGCTACGAAGGAAGACAGGCTGGCGGACAGCATGAGATATCACTTTTGTTTCAGATGCTGATTTACAAGCTGCAATGTTATAAAACAAAGTTCTGTCACTGCTGGTCTTGCAGTGTAAAGCAATTTCTAAACAAATTAGGAAACAAATTAAAACACAAACAACAACCTACACAAAAACACCAAATGCATTTCCCCTAATCCCATGCAAGAATCTGAAATTCCATTTAAATGGCTCTTCTGCTGGCAACCTCATACATTTTTAAGTTTTATTTCAAGGTACCTGGTTTTATTTGGATGATGTGTTTTATTATTACTGTGTGTAGTATTTACATTTTAGGAGACTGCAGTATCATTGAGTCAGCTTTAGGTAAGGAAAGTGGAAAATACGTAGTTTCACTTTTATTTTACATCAGCAATTCAGAGTGTACCTAATAAGTTTTGGAGGAAAAAGAACAAATAGTTTCTATAGACCCAGAAATGTTAATTAACACTGGGTCACTTCCCTTAGAAGTCGTCTTCCATCCATGTTTATCTTAACATTTCAAGACCATCTAATTAACGGGTAATTCTTAAAGTTTCTGCATTTCATTTTTACAGCCAGTTTCTATATTAAGGCAACCTCTGATAGAAAAGGTTATTGTAGACGGGCTACCACCTTCTTAATCCTCTCTCTTTACACCATCTAATAATAGTCTTATAGTGAAATATTTACTTATAATGTGAAATTGCAGAACCTGGAATTATTTATCAATAGGAAAGGAGAGGAATCAGAGGCGATTCGATTGAGGTGTGCAAGATTATAGTAATCAGAAGACCTAATTATTTTATTTTTAAAATCAAGCTATATAAATGAGAAATTTAAAAGACTAAACAGACTATGTTTGCAATATAATTGTTATTAACGTTGCAAATTCCACTTATTGGTTTTGAAATTAGTTAACACTATTCACAGAGCTATGCTGGTAACATGGTGACACTGGTAGGCAAATACTAAACAGAGCCCTAAAAACAAATTCACTGCTTGTTAAATGGAAAAGGAAAAATAGGTAGAGAAATGTGATTTTAAGGGGCATTACAGATGATTAATTACAGGTGTCATTTATATTCATAGCAAATAATAATAGCAAACATTCAGGTCTAATACTCCGATGCACTGTAACTCGGTACCTGGTGTCTCAGCAGGGGTACCGGATATACTTCTTGTGATACCAGCTTGTGCTGCAATAGTAACATGCAACAGTAGCTCTGCTCTATTCATCAAGCTCTTTACTAATGTTTTTGTTTTAGCCAAGGAATGTGAGGGCTTCTGAATCAGAGAGTTGACTTCTTGAAAAAATTTCTCCCTAAAATGGTGAACGAAAAAACAGTGTAAACTTAGTTGTTCTTTATGCCTCCTGATATAACAGATCTTAACTGGTAACATTTTAAAGATGTCCCTCTTGTAATCTCTTTAATTACTGTTTTTGAGTTAAGAAATGTATTCAAATAGAAAACAGAATAATCCTATTGTTTTTTTTCTCCCTCCCCGTTACATAACATCCATAAACAGTTAACTGTATTTATGTCTCCAGCATTTCAAATTTTGATGAACTTTGATCTTCCCAAAGATGACCCTCTTTATGCAGAGTTACCAGCAATTTGAAGAGGCCTTTCAATTCTATTTTCAAAACAACAATCTAATCAAGGCTTCTGTTTCACTTTGGTAAGTAAAAATCACCGAGAAGTTTCATACAAGACTTAGGTCTTGATTTGGAAAGACGTTTAACCACATACATAACTTTAAACCTGTGGGTAGTCTTACCTAACTCAGTAAGACTGCATGTGATTAAAGTTATGCATATACTTTAAGAACCTAGGCTGAATCAGGGCCTAGAACGCTCAGCTAACAGATCCAACTACTAACCTCAATGACAGGACCATATTCTCAAGATCACTTCCATCAAAGGAAATTTCTTTCATTGAACATAGAAGTTCCAATTCTTTCATTTTGCTCTAGAGAAGAACAGGATAAAAATGTATCCAATTCAGTAGGATCATGGAATTTTTTTTTGCACGTATGCATTAAAAATGTCCATGGTTACAAACCAAGAATATTAATCACTCATATCTAATTGCCAACTTTTTAATGCAGATACAGACACTGGGAAATCATAATACATTTTTGGGAGATCTTACTCTTTTTATATTCCTAACAGAAACTACTCCAAAAAGCAATAGTGATGGACATTTATGATAAATTCCTATTGTCAGCATATACATTAGACAACTTGAAAGCATGCACTATAATTTTTTAGTACTAATAAACTTACACACTGAAAAACTTAGCAGTAAATGAAAGAAAAGAGTAATTATACTGCAGTCTACAAATGCAAAAATAAGAGAGCAAACTCTTATCTCTATAAATGAATGGGATAAATGCAATGCTTACCTCATTGAAATGATAATCATAAAAGAATGGAACATTGTTTTCCAGCTTCCCATGTATGGCATCATCTACCTCATTCTGCCATCTCTGTTCCAATTCAGCTACACTCTAGTAAAGATACAAAAATATTGAATATACATAAGCATCCATTTATCTTAGCTTCAGTAAGAGAAAAGGGGTCTTCAAGTGCATTTTGAGGGGTTTTTTTTACATTTCTATGTTAGTAATATCCTTAGTAGTTAGTAATAAAAGTTATTTCTTTAGCAGTCTTACCTGCAATTGTCTTTCCATGGCATTTAGCTTCTTAAAGGTCTCTCCCATAATTTTACACAGCAAATCATATTCCTCAGCATGTTCTTCTTGATACTGGAAGTTTATTAGGGACTGGAGTGCATCAACCAAGTTCAAATGTTTAATAACACATGAAACTACCATCTCCTCCATTACATCTGGCTGAATCACTTCTCTGTTACAGATGGAAACCAAACTGATTAGCAAGGATACAACATCATTTATATTTACAGTTCACCAGCCACGGTATTCAAGAAATTTTGCTTTAGGAACTATTGAATGCACACCAAGTTGAAAATTATCTATTTCCATCCGATATTTCTGAGC
This sequence comes from Emys orbicularis, assembly GCF_028017835.1. Classification (NCBI taxonomy): domain Eukaryota; kingdom Metazoa; phylum Chordata; order Testudines; family Emydidae; genus Emys; species Emys orbicularis. The sequence goes on from NC_088698.1 coordinate 28,499,138, forward strand.
TTAATATTATTGTTACAAATATCATCCTACATTTACTACTACTGAGGGATTGGAGAATATTTTTATTTAGTTTGCTTGCTTTGTGCATTTGACAGCACTTTGTGTATCAATTTCAATAATAATAAAACATAAATTAGCAAAATAGTGGTGAAGAAACAGTTACTTACTTTATACTAGGTCTAAACTGAGGCCGAGCACGTCCAGATATTTCCCTGAGTTTTATCATGATTCCTGGAGGCAACCTGATCCTAGGCAGATCAAAGTAATGTCCTACAGGAGGAACTAGGACATCAGAAGGATATGTGAATTCTCGATCCTCATCTATAGTAAGAGGCAGTGGAGAAGGACTTGGAGTGAGGGCTGGAGATATTACCCCATTGGCCTCCACCTGCCACTGGCATCTGAGAAAATAAAGATAAACAGTTACCCATATTAAAGAGCCTTTAGTTTCTTTCTAGCTCTTACTATTCAGGTTGAGAAAGGCACAGTGCAACACCCTGCCTAAAAATATTGTATATATGGCTTTACTTCAGAACATGAAGAAAGTATGAGGTTCATGCTTCATAAGGGTTGGATACCACACCCATTGAAACCAATGGAAATTTTGCCACTGACGTAAATGAGAAGAGGATCTGTCTTATAATGCATAAACCTGAAGCAGTCTTTATTGAGTCAAATTTTGACAAACCTTTTACCCCAAGGTTATAGTGAATTGTCACATGTCAAAGTTTGGAACAAAACATGAATCCAAAGCCCCACAGCGCAGAAAAAGTCTACTTCATGGATTATGAGTAAGGCTACATTTTAGTCACGGGTATTTTTAGTAGAAGTCATGGACAGGTCATGGGTAGTAAAGAAAAATTCATGGCCCATGACCTGTCCATGACTTTTACTAAAAATACCAGTGAATAAAACTTGGGGGGGGAGGGAGGGGCGGACAATGGGAGCTGCGAAGCCAGTGCTCTGGGTGGAGGCAACCCGCAGAGCCGCCTGGCCACGCCCCCACCCAGCAGCTGAGCAAGGGTGTGGTCGCCACTTCCAGGGAGCCCCCCAGGTAAGCACTGCCCAGAGCCCACCTCACCCCATCTGGTGCCCCAACCCCCTGTCTCTCAACCAAACTCTGCTGCTGGGGGGGCAGGCACGATGGCCCAATACTGCCCCATCAGCAGCAGATGCACCTGGCGGAGGGGCTGCCTGGGCTGCCCCTGTGCCAGGCGCACTGGCTGCTGCAGAAGTCACAGAGGTCATGGAAAGTCACGGAATCCGTGACCTCCGTGACAAACTCACGGAATCCGTGACCTCCGTGACAAACTCACGGAATCCGTGACCTCCGTGACAAACTCACAGCCTTAATTATGATTACACCCTCTTCAAAAGACATTGGGCTAACTGACAAGTTCAGAAAAGACAATGCACACAAACCAAGTCTATAATTTGTACCAAATAACCTCATCACACTTTGGGATCTGGTGCGGATCCTTGAGCCCAAATGTCTTTGTGGACAAGCAGGGGCCTTGTTCAGCATGGCATTTTTGGAGCTTTTAGGATCAGCAAACTAGTACCTTGGTCCTCTAAGGACTCTTCTGGAAGAACTTTGGAATTGAGGGGTACACATTGGAGGGATGATTGGTGATATTAACCTTGGAGGTCAAAGATGGATCAAGGAGGCCAGGGCAAACCCATTATTCTATAGGAGAGAGGTGAGCCCAAAATCTGCCCTGTCTCCCTAATATTCTGGGACCAACACTGCTACAATTACACTGCACACAATTACATTAAATTCAGATTAAAACCAAGATTTTTTACCTCTGTAACAGTTTAGATCTTAAGAGTTCCTGGCATGTTTCCTCGTCTTTCGTAATTTCTGGTCCATTATATAATATCCTTAGCATGGAGCAAGCTAACACAGAAAGGCCTAAAGCCAGGTCAACCAAGAATGGTAATCCTCCTGACACATCTTCTGAAGACTCCTGCAGTATTGACAGGGATAAACCACAACTTTAAAGTGGCTCTCTAAGCAATCTACTTCAAAATATGGCATGCATATCATACCGTGCCACAATAAAACACGCTCTGGCAATTTTATTTATTTTTTACTTAACACTACAAATCAGAATGTATAAGAACTGAATTTGAATGCACCTCTACCCCGATATAACGCGACCCGATAGAACACGAATTCAGATATAACGCAGGAAAGCGGTGCTCCAGGGGGGCAGGGCTGCGCACTCCGGCGGATCAAAGCAAGTTCAATATAACGTGGTTTCACCTATAACGCGGTACGATTTTTTGGCTCCCGAAGACAGCGTTATATTGGGGTAGAGGTGTACTAAGAAATTCATGTGCTTACAAAACTGGAAGCCATATAACCCAAAAGGACTAAGAATTATTTTTTTGAGGGCAGGCAATCCATCACCTCTGAAAACTCCATTTTATCTTCTCTTAGACCAGATTTTGTCTTATCTCCTGGGCACAGTGGTATGAATTTTTCTTCATAGTACTTGATCCCAGTTTCCTGCCTCTCCTCCCAAGTCTGTCCTAGAGCCATTATTTATACCTCTGATGCCCAGCTTACTAGTAGATACTCAATCCCCCCACCCCCATTAAACTCATATCCTACAAGCCTGGATGGATATCTAGTGGTCTCCTCCAAGTCCAGCACCATTGATGCTTCATAACAGATAAGCAGAGGGGACTTAGAACTGTCATCCATTGTTCCAAAGCCTAATCATACTACAAAGTGTGCCTAACCCTATCTAGCCAATGAAGAAGTGAGAGATCTAAGGCAGTAGCTCCCTTCCATTGTAAAGAGATGGCCATCCAAACAGCTGTTCTGTTTGTTTTTTTTAACCCAAACCCCAACATTTAGGTCTGTTTCATAAATACAACCACCATTTGTTTTTTAAAATTAAAATAATGTACATAATGTAAATCAGAGAAAAATTTAAGTTCAGCCTATCTGACAACACTGGTCATATTGACAGTACCTGTGCTCGAACAGTGCAAGCAAAGCCCCACATAGCTTTGTCTGGAGTGTTGTGCTCACGGCCACTCCTCATTTCAAAGGAGAAGGTGACTGTATCCCCTTCCACCTTAAATTTTAAAGGGAGGGGAAAAAAGACACTTAAAACAATGCAAACACTTTTTTTTTTATTTTTTTTATAAAACTGGCTTATTTTATGGATTAATTTTAAAAAGAATGACAGTTGCTTTATTTTAAAAATTCTCTTTATTTCCAATTATGTATACTAATTAAGCTCTTCCCCTTTTCATGCAGATATCCATTTCTGATTACACCTTGGTTAGGTTTTGCTGCTTACTGTCTATAGTGGGGCAAAGAAAGAATGTGTCGCCATATGGCTACTATGATAGCTAACCCAGGCAGACAAATTTCCACTAAAACATTTTCTTTATTTTTTGGAGAGCACAGGCAATAATCACCAGCTCCTTTCCTATGGCCAAAGAGACAGGCAAGCTCTTCAAGTAGAGGAAGCTAGTAAAATAACTTAAGTAAACAGCAGGGGCTGCTAACAAAACTATGTAATTTCTGACAAAATAACATTATCATCGCTAATTTGAGCCACTGGAACAGAGTGTTCCCAAGACTAGAACTTCCAAGTTGAAAGTCAAAGCACTGCTGTCTAACTGAACAACCACCTCTCACTTTCCTCTTTGACAATGTCATATGTTTTATCAAGTACACATCCAATTTTAGTATAGGACAATACTCAGGATTATGCTTCACCACAACTACATAAGGGAAGTGATCTTACATAAGTCAGAGAGAACATACTGAACACATTCTAAGTTCACCAATCTTGATAGAGCTCCTATAGGTTTTTGAGAATCTCAGACTTCTATTTCTTGTTAAATATATGTTCCCAAAAAATGCATATTAACTGATTTAAAAAAACAACAACAGACAAATGAGTAGGAGAGCAAAAATTGTTATATTTAATATTTTTAGTGGCTTGTGTGCAGTCCTAAAACTATGCCCCTATGGTCCTTGAGACTATTTGCATAGCCTCAGGGTCAACAGGAACTTTTGCTATATATACTCATGGGGAATGGTAGTGTCCTGAAAGTCTCCGAGATTGGAAGTGCAGTTCTTTCCTGATTCCCCTACAAGATGTTGATTGTGGAATGCCATTACTGCCAAAATGAGTACCATGCTCCTATAAAATATGGGCAACTGTAACGTTGTATGGGACAAGAGTTCCTTCCCCAAGGACATAAACACCATCTTAGCGAGTGCTCTCAAAGATAAGCTTACACTAAAATATTTGGGCTCCACTGCTAAAAAATAAGAGTTAAAAATAATCTCTATGCAGTTTTCAAAAAGGGACTTTTCTATGTGAAATATTGTTGTTTTGTAATACTGTACCTTCACTAAGTCTTTCGGCCAACCCGTTCCTAAGACACTACGGCTGCCATATCCCAGTGTATTGCCTCCATACTCAGCAACCTTCCTACTGTTTGTGTTAGGACCAGCATAGATCACCAACTTCAAAACATAAAATACACTGTTAGACTGTAAAAGAAAAACAAAAAATCTAATAATAATACTTAGCACTTACACAGCGCTTTACAACTTCAAAGCGCTTCACAAACATTAAGAAACAAATTCTCACAACCACCTTGTGAGGTTGATAGGCAGCCAGGCAAGTATTATTATCCCCATTTTACAGATGGGGAAACTGAGGCAGAGAGGGCTAAGTGACTTGCCCAACATCACACAGGAAGTCAGTGGCAGAATTCGGAATAGAAATCAGGAATTCAATCCTAGCTCCCAGAGTCCCATGTTCAACCCACAAGAACATGCTGCCTCTCTAAATAAAGGGCTGGATCCTGCTCCTTTTGAAGTTAATGGGAGTTAACAGTTTGCAAATGACTTCAATGGGGACATGATGAGGCCCAAAGTTTTTTTGTTTTGCTTTGTTATTTTTTTTTTTTTGTAAGTGCTTAAAAGTTACTGGTGACAAAACCAGTAAGTCTAAGATTAGGTATCACAGGACTCAAACTACAATGTTAGAGAATACACAGCAACAATTACTAAGCAGTGTAAGTGGCTCTTAGAGTACATAGAAAATAAGGGTGGTATTTCATCAGCTATATTCTTGAAATTGAAAAGACATACTCATATTAATCCATGTAAACAAGCCATTTATAATCAGAAAGTTATCCTTTCCAGTTCTGCCCAGTTTGAACAAACTGTGCTGATCTACAAAGGAGACAACTAAATTAACGTTAAAGAAATAAGGAAAACTGGATGACCAAAAAAAGGAGAATGAACTCAACACGTTTTACAATAAAGAGGAATAATCTAAACAGTCACGAAATGGATGTCAACAGGGAATGTTGGTCTGGGTTTGTAGGGGAGGTAACCTTTCTGAGGGTTATTACATTTCTTCCATTGAATTACCATCACCACATTCCAGCACCTTAGGAGAAAAGTTCTGTACGGAACCTAATTCTTTAAGGATCTACCAACTAAGTTTCCTGTTAGACAACAGTGACATTCACTGGATGTTACGTTCCAAAAATGTCCTTTGTAAATGTTTAGCCCATACTTTTTGACCTTTTCTTAATAGAATTATAGAAATTATCCCCCACAAAAATCAGAGATGGAAAAGATCTATTAAATCATCCAGTCCAATCTCTCTGCCATTTCAGGACAGCTCTCTCATATATTTTCTAGTCTATAATGCAACCTAGTTTTACACGTGCTAAGAGATGAGACAGACACCTTTCCCCTGAGAAGTTATTCACAGCTGCCTACTACCCTAAATTTCTTTTCATCTCTAAATTCTAGGGACAATCAGACCTTGTGGAATTACAGTATGTTAGTGCTGCTGTTAGTAAAAACCTCCCACGTCATCCTCATTACTAGTAATAAGGTGCCATGGATGAGGAGAAGCAGCAAAGATGAAAATGAGAAACATTAATGAAAGACACATAATAAAGAAGTTTCTGTACTGGCCCTTGCTTACCTTATCATAATCGTACTGTGAAGAACATCTGCTATCAAATCTAAGGTATAAACAGCGGGCTCCTGGAATATGTACAGTTTCTTTAAACTTATAGTTGTCCCTGACAGGATGCACGGTTTCTACAGTTTTCCCAGCAGCCCATGGAGCTGGGATTTTCAAGCCAGTGAGAAAACCTGGCTCCTCTTTCTCTTCTAGCATTCTGAAATCACAGAAAAAGCTAAAAGGTAGTACTGACGATGTACATATATCGTTTTGCATTATATATTCAAACACCACCATAAGATGCTTTTAAAAGCCTAATAATTCTCTTCGGGTTACTAGTGGCAAACAAAATATTTGTCTGATCACTTTAAGCAGGTGTGTGGAGGGTACAATGGCAGCTTAAATAACCTGAGCGCTTTAAATTACAAATAAAATATGTCAAGCTGTAACCAGTAAACTTGGATATGTCACAGTTTTAGAAATCTAGAAATCCCTGGAAAAAATTATATCTAACAAGTAATGTATTGTACTATAAACTGGTTCCAGTCTCTGAATTTTAATACATAATCCATCTTCCCTCCTGGGATAATGCTTGATAAAAGATAAAATCACCATAAAAGAATATATACGTAACATTTCATTCAAGTCTGTGTAAGTCTGGAGTGGAAAGGAAGTGGTTGCATTTACCATATCTCAAAAAAACGGCTTTCAAAACTACCAGTGCAAATAGGAAAAGCTAAATATGACATTAAACAAAACTTGCACACGATAACTGGATTTACGTTGAGGCTATATTCTTTTCATTTGTGACCTAAGATTTAAAACCAGGACTAGAGATAAATTACATCTTGCCCTTTACTACCTAAAAATCACAATGAATTTAATATACTCTATGCTGCTACAGCGAACCACATTTTGTTATAAAGCTCTCTATGATTCTATACATTGACCTGGGGCTCAAGCATGCAGAAATCCTTTCCCAAAGCTAGAGAGAGCACACACGCATGCTATACTTCATCTAAGCTTCCCATTAGACCCATATTTCAACTCTTTATGGGAAATTATTTCTTTTCAAAAAATTAAATGCACTTTGTAAAGTCTTGTTATGTAAAATTGCTTTGTAGATTCAGACTACTGTAATGCTGACCCCTTACGATCCTTGTTCTATGAGTCACTCTTCAGCAATGGTCAGACCAGGAGCAACATAATTAAAAAAATGAGTGTTTTCAATATAAAAGTCATGAATATTGGGAGTAAGAGGCAATCACCTCTCATCAGGGAACAGCTTGCCCTTCTGCTCTGATGTACCACTGGGGGAACTGCCCACCTCTGAGAAAACTGGAGACTGGGTTTTAAGCAACAAGGCCGTCTGCAACAAACACAAACAACTTTAACAATACATAAACACCATGTTTCACTGTAAGAATCATGTAGGTTTCTGAAGCTTGTTAATATTACGCTGCATAGTTATTAATGCTGTAACTTAAACTGGATGGGGCACAATGGATAGCATCTGTTTCTGTTACTAGTAGCAGTTCCTGAACTGTGATCCATGGAACACTTGCTGATGGTTTGTAGAGAGCTGGTTGGAAACATGCCACCAGCTCTCCTCATTGTTTCTACTTGCTAAATCACATATTTTTTTAAAAAGCTAAAAATAAATTAAATGCTTTCCTATTATTACTTTTCCAGATAAACAACTGCTGTAGTTGCCACAGGGACACTGTGAAATTGCCCATGCGAAGGGAAGTGGGCATATGAAAATCTCTTGTAGGATATGATCCTCACCATGGAAGTTTGAGAACCCTTGAGCTAACAAATTAAGGGAAAAAATTATTTTAGTTAATGTAGCTGTGTAAACACCATCACAAATTAGAAAATTCTCCATGTGTTAATAGTTTGGAGAAATTTGCTGCTAGCTGGAACATATAAGGACTTGGTCTTTTTCACCTTAGACCTTAAAATGTGTTTCTTTGTATGTGAACAACACAAGGACAGCTTTGATTCAAAACAATAACAAGTGATTAGTTCTTATTATATTTTTATCAATCTCGGTATTGTGGAAGAACCCCACCAACAGCACAGCTCATTTTGGAGAACTAACATTTCACCATTATTCCTTAGTCTTGATATTTTACCCTGGTATCCTTCATGAGAATACCATCGACAAGTTTAATATTTATGTGTTTAAATTTGTTTTAAAAATATGTATACTTCAATCCACTGTATAAAGGCCATACCTGACTGGTATAAAGTACCAGCTGTACCAGCTGAGGCATCAGTGCATCGGCCATGGTTAGGGTCTGTAAATTTGGATGCATCAGAGATGTCAGTAATACCGGAAGCAGGTGACCAAGCATAGTAGCCTTGGTAACTTGTTCCAGGCCTTTTAACCTGCAACAAGAGTCAAAAGTACACACTAACAATTCTTTTCACAGACCCACTACTATTTTTATGTAAAGAGAAGAGTTTAATACCAAATCAGATTGCGTAAGTAAATGATTCAAAGTGCAGCAGTAAACTTTTATGGGCAAGTGTATTGAGAAAAATCTGTCTATTTTATTGTCTACTGAACACTCCAGTATCTCATAACATATATGATAAGGTTCACAATCTTTTCTGTTAAGCAATTCCTATTAAGCAATGACAGTCCTAGAAGACTGTTTGCTGAATGATAATTAAATTCTTAATTTACTGTAGTGCCCAGAGTCTCTGGTTGGGATCAAGGCCCCCAATGTGCTATGCATTGTACCAACACAAAGGTAGACACAGGGCCCAGTCCACAACTCCTTACAATATAAAAGTGCTGTAAGGCATCTGAGTCTCCAAGACTACGTATGAGGAAAAAAACCCACAAAAAACCCAAATCTGTATGTATGACAATAAGAGAGCAGTCCAAAAAAAGGGACGTATTCCAAAAACACAATACAGACCCTATGGGTGCAAACAGAATACGCAGCTCAAAGCCTAGAGTCTGAAACAGGACTTTTTCTAGAAAAGCCTTCCTTCATTCTGGATATTTTCAGTTACTTATTTTTAGGCCTAACTCTTCTTTTTTCAACATGGAGACATTTTCAAAACCCTCAATAAGATTTTGGGGAGTTTTTTGTTTTCCAGTCCCAGGTTTCACTTCCTGCCTGAAGAAAGAGGGCAGAGGGTGCTGCTTGGATGATATATGAAGGGTATTAGAGTAGCACCAAGGAATGTGACTGATACAAATGCTGCTGCCAAGGAGATCTTCAGGAGATAAAGACCCTAAACTACAGAATTTCTAGCAGGATGGATTCCAAAAGGATGTTGGCAATTAAGGTTGTTTCCAATGATTATAATGTTTATAGTACTTAGCCAAGTAACTGGACTAACTATAGAGCTAAAGAGACTTACGATTTTCGAGTGTCTCTGCTGAACTGTATATTATGTTAATACGACTGAAATCAATTTACGGAAAGCCCGATTCAAAGCTCTCCAAAGGAAGACTGCCTTAGGGATGCCAAAGGATAATTCATATTAAGAAATAGCTCCAAGCCCTTCAATAATTTGATCATTAAATTAAAAACAAAAATAAAGGGAGGTAAGAATTCTGATAGTATTAGCTTCCCTTTACTAAGCAAGCTGGTTCACACAATGGGCAGCAGCTCATATATTTCAGGCTAAATATATGAATTCAGGTTGTCTTACCTCTGCTCTCTGTCAGAAATGTCACTGTTTATAAGAGCTGTAGTGACCTGTTGCAGCATATCTAAAACTTCATCACATCCAGTCAGGATTTGTGTAGCAAGAGCCAAAATACTGGTCTTTAGCTCCTAGGTACAAAATGTTATACAATAATACTTAAATTCCTAGAGAATAAACAACTGACAACTGAACAAAATGATGGGTTTCCAAATTAAATGATGATAATGTGACCTGGCAAGCCTATGGTAGTAGATTCATCCAAGACTTAAATTTGATTTGTAATGCTAAGCCCTAAAGTGCTGGGAGAAACTAGGTGCATTTTACAGGATGCACACGCAGTTTCTAGGGAGGGAAGGAGTCCTCAATCCAGCACAGGAAAGTAGCCAGCCAGAGTACTGCAGTGGTGATAGAATGTCCTAGAAGGTATGAGGATAACTGTAGAGAGAAACTGAACAATGAGAACATGGATGAATAGTGAAAAAGACAGACAATAGTACGGAAACATTTAGAAGTTCCTCAATAAGCTTAAACATAAATGGCATTAGATAACAAGCATACAAATGCCTATAAAAAGCAACAGACAGAAACAGCCCAATGACATTAGCAATACAATTAGTAAGATTATGAGATAAGTTACAAAAACAACCTGGGCTTTGGGACAAAACTGACAATTATCTACTGAGAACACTACTCCAGCAGCAGTGTAAATGTAGTCACAATTTAGTAAACCTCAAATCAATGAAACCACCATAATCCCCCAACCTCACCTTTCCCCCAGCTCCCTCTGGGACAGGGAGAAAAGATGGGCCTTGCAGCAAACTCTGAAGATGAGCAGAGTCATGCTAAGAGAGACCAGGGGAAACACCGTTCCATTTTTAGTTAAAAAACAGCAAAAATGTTATGAGTGAAGTCAACAGTTACAGGAGGCCAAAACATCTTCTGAAAGCAGTAAGTTTATATATAAAAATCTCTAGAGTGAATGTTTTCTAAAATTGTATTCCAAAGCTAGTCTAAATATGACATTAAAAAAATACATGAAGTCCAGAAGACACTTTACATTCTTTAACAGCCAAGTATGAAACGCCTTCACGCAGAATTTTAGAAGGGAAGTGCTGGCAGACTCTAACAATATAGTGTCAAATGAATCTATACAAAGAACAATCACAGATTCTAGCTGAAGTATGGGACAGTATTGACTTCCACTATATAACTTCTTCAACACAACAAAAACTGACAACACTAACAGATTCTACCAGTAAGTTGCACTCCTGAAACACAAGAACTGTCAGAAGAACACTGGCCGTAGAAAGCAGTACTAGAATAAAACTCGGTGTTTACCTGTACCTTCAATGTCTCTCCCTGCAAGGAGCTGTCACTGTCATCATTTTCATCAGGTTTAATCAAAATAGTATTACTCAGAAGGTGGTTCTGTACAGCCATCAGATACCGCAAGCATGAAGATGCAGCCTTTAATATAAATAAGCACATTTTACATTATCTGAACTCTTTAAATCAGACTTGGCACAGGCAATCCTTGTGCTTTTTTAAAGTATGAAAAAGGAAACAAGCAGGGGGGAAAAGTACAAGAAAGATACAAAATTACTGCTATTGAACAAATTATTGTCGCTGAGTTACATGGTTCTTGTTAAATCAGCAGAATCTCACCAATTCATACTGAAGGCTGGGAGACCAAAATATTTAGTGAACTAATAAGTAGGTGGAACATTTAAAAAGAATGAAGCATCATAAAGCACTAAATTTGTTTCAAAAACGTAGTCGTAATTAAATACTAAATGTGTATGTGTATGTGTTTTATGGTGTATATAATAAAAGTAATGAAGTCTTAACATGAGACCTCACTGCAGAGCTCAACCATGAAATCTTTGCTGAAAGGAGACGCACAGTCTCTGGTGTGAGATTCGAGGTGTGCAGGTCAACGAGACTGAAATGAGAATTAGTAACTTTACTAACATAGTAAAGTACTGTAGTAAATCTGAAAACAACAGATCCCAAACCTCATCCCACTTATTACTTCCCCATTACTGCAACTTCATGTTCTCCTACTCATTAACGGTTGTGCAAGAGTATCTATGTGAATTTTTACTACTAAAAATTTCAGCTCTTTACTCATCTCCCAACTCTGAGCATACAGTATTCCTCTCTGCCTATATGCATAATTAAACACAACAACTCTAAAAGGTTCTCTCTATATTCTAATCCACTTTATAAATCACTCTGTGAAACTTTGAAGGACCTTATACAAAAATAAATGTTAAAACTGAAACAGTTTGCAAGGTGCCAGGGAAAACGTATCAATACATAAACCTGCTTTCACACTATTATACAAGATCTCTTTATAATGAAAGTGTCCTGCCCCCCTTTCTATTCATGAGCATTTTAATTCAGTAATATTAATCAGGTTTTATTTTTGCAACAATATGCACTTAAAAACCCCCTCCCCTATTATTTTTCAAGACTGTGTTATTGTATACTTTTACATAAAAGGGAATAGATGGCTGGAATCAAGAAACAGAAGAAAACGTAAGCAAATTGAATATTTTCGACAAATACATTTTACTTACAGGCACAGTTGAAAGAAGTCTTTGAAATTCATCTTTAGATACAATTTGGCACTTGGTGATTAAGATGCAAGATTCTCGAACAACAATCTTGAGAATGTAGTGCAAAAGCTCATCGTTTAGTCTTTAAAAATGCAGGAAAGACATGAGGAGATGTTGATGATTTATAATTAAAGAAAATTAATGACCGATACATTCAACACACCTGAAAAGTCTTGACAAATCATATTACAAATTAGGTTACACTGACTGAATGACTGCATCAGAGATGCTCAAGCCCTAATATGCTCAACCAAAGCACTCTGATATCAAAGATGTTTGAAAAATAAAATGTCTCTTACCACAGTATAATACAAGATAGATATAGCTCTGGCTTGTTTAAAATATCAGTACATTCTGCATTCACTTTGCTCACTGTACCTCCAGAGAGTCCATATCAAGTGAAGCCTTCTTTTTTAATAAAAAGAAAACCCTTCCAAACTTCAATCTTTAAGTAAACGTTACAGCTTCTTGAGGGCGATAGTCTTAGTGCTGAAGAGTGACACTTAAAACACAGTAATATGGAGTGCAGTGTTAGATTATAAAATGTCATCTGCTCTCATTTAACTATCGGGGAATTCACAAAAATCTCCTCCAAACCACTTATGTAGTTCTACAGAAATCTCCAAAAGTTCCATAATACCTCAAACCCTCAGGGGAATTCAGTGCTTTTAGCAAACGGTACAATATGTACACAAGGCTAGCATTAGCTCAAACTGCAGAAACAAAGGGAATGAGTTGTTTAGACAGAAAGTAGCTCAGTTTACAATAATGCTGACAAGCCAAATGCACTTCAATACAAATTAAGAGCGACAACTGTGTTATTTCACTTTACCTGTAATGATCGTCATCTTCACTTCCAAATCTGTTGTTCTGAAGCTGTTCAGCTAAGTTAGTGAGGATCACATCACGAAGTTGGGAGAGCCCACTATTTCTCTCTCCTACAATGGCAGAACATGAAAAATATTGTAAAACAGCCTTTTTTAGATACAATTTTTTATTAATTCATAAGGAATGTTGCTGGACATACACTACAGACTAACAGTAACTATGCTTACAATTTATTGTGATTTTCCACAGACATACAAGCAGTTTGGGACTTACTACATATGCAGTACTGTTTTAAATTTTGAGACGACTCACTGATTTTAGTTGAGTGGAAGATACCACTAATGTGGTCGACAATGTAGGCTCTCTACACACATGCATATCAAAGCTTATTGTGTCTATTTTAAGATGAAGTATGATATGCAGTTGTCAACCGGTGCCGTTTCCACAGAAATGGGGATAACTAATGACACCATCAACACATTAAAATGACCACTTTGAAGTATTTGCATTCATTTCTATTAATTTAAAGACTCTATGTATTATTTCAAGACATAACATTGGATTTCTTTCTAACCTCAATGCATCACAACAATCTAAAGGGTAAAACAAAATCTAATAATAAACTTGTACAGGTATCATTGGGCGCATGGGACCCCAGTAATGAGCGAGTGTTGAGAGAATGCAGAATCGGTCAGCGCTACGCTCGGCTGATGCAGCAACTAATGGTGTTGGACGCCATCAGGTGGTCGAGCGACATCTACCTAGAACGCATCACTGGATATCGGCAATAACAGGAGGGATGAGCTGCAGTGCTGATGAGAAGCGCAGTGGGGAAAGTAACTGAAATACTTTCTTCATGGATTGTATTTTCCAACTGCACAATCTACCCTAAATGCTCAATTACTGAGGGACAATCTACACTCATTCTTATATTTGCTTTCTACAACCAACTCTCTGTATAACTTTTCATTAGTGATGTACCCGAGTATTCGGATTCTAATATCTAAACTGTATTGCTAAATTTATTCACCTTAATTTGGGTTATTCCTGATTATGCACTCATATTATATATATATATATATATATATATATATATATATATATATATATATATATATATATATATATATATATATATCTTATCACTTTTTAAAACAAACTTTGTATTGTGGATAATCTAAGCAATATACCCAGATGTACAGACACTCTCTTCTTAACCTGTGTGCTATATAATTTTTTTTAGCACTGGTGACATTTTTAGTTAACATCATCATCATCTTGTTCATCATTATGATCTCTGTCGGGAGTGAGTGGGTTACCATAGTCTTTACTGCCTTGGCATGTACATAGGTCTATGCAGGGAAGACTGTCCTGGCTACAGACAGTTGACTGTGCAGCGACCCCTACTGGTACAAATAAGGTCTTATAGAAACTCAGATTCATAGATTCATAGATTCTAGGACTGGAAGGGACCTCGAGAGGTCATCAAGTCCAGTCCCCTGCCCGCCTGGCAGGACCAAATACTGTCTAGACCATCCCTGATAGACATTTATCTAACCTACTCTTAAATATCTCCAGAGATGGAGATTCCACAACCTCCCTAGGCCAGTGAGAGTTTGGCCAGTGACTTGTCCTTTTTGATGGCTAGATTGAGGCACAAGCAATTCAGGTCTCTGTGCATCTTTTCTTTTTTTGTCTGACCACAGCACTGCTACCAACTTCCTTGCTGCAAAAACTGTGGCTTGTCCAGCACTCTCTTCCAATTTGGCAAGATCTCTTAAGTGGTAAGTTCCCTTTGTTTTGACAACAATTTTTTTCCGAGCACCAAATAGGGATGACACAGTCATCCTGTTAATATGTACAACAGGAAGTACATGCATCACAAATTGCATGAACGGGTATGAAGCAACGCTTGTCAGCTGTGCTGGTAATGGTACCTGTTTCAATCCGCACATTATCTGTATGTTCCATTCTTGGAAAGAAGAGAACAGCAAGGATCAAAACATGTGCATCAGGTGACCTAATTACTACAGTTTCTTTGATACAAAGAGACTCAAATGCCATATTGGTATATACAGCATGCAGAAGCATTCTTCTGTCCACTTCCACTTGAGTGCTGTGCAAGTCCTGGGCTTCTGCAATACCTCTACTGGTGATGGACTTTGCTCCTTCACCATTGGAAAAGACTCAATCAAGGAGTATTTGTGTTGGGTGTGCTCCTACACTGTCAGGTAGATTTTGAACCATAAATTCACAGAGGAATTTTACAAGTGACTGCTTACTGGATGCTAACTTTAGAAACTTTTTTCACTGAGGCACAGGATGTCCACCAATGGCCTGGTATTTCTTGCATCCATCCTTAAATCCTGTCCAGCACTGTCTTTCTGCAGTTTTCACAGAGTTACTGTTGTCATATTTGTCTTCAGACTTCAATTACAGAATTAGCTTTGTCAAATCCTTTTTGGACCTGCCTCTCATACTCAGCAGCCCATTCATCGAACGTGTGGAATTTGTCTTCAGTCATCATTTGTATGACAGCTATGGCATCTCGGATGTACACTGTGGTTTCTTTGTTGCATGCTCTTAGCTCATGAATTATTCCAGCTTGATTTTACAGCTGATACCCTAATTCAGCTTTGTCTGTTCTTCTCATTGTTCCATCAGCGGGACAAAGGCACAGGTCTTACTGGCTGACTAAGAACAATTCCCATTGAAACATCATCATTGCATCTTGCAAAGGACAAGGCTCTGTGGAAAACTGGTATCTGCTGTGATTGTGCCTCCCTTGCCAGGCTTAAATTTGTTCTTCTTGGCCATGTCAGCAAGTATTTTGATGCCAGATTTCTTGATTGGGCGGCTGAAGAAGCTGTCTCTCTCTTCAGAATCAAGTGCACCTCTCACAAATCTCTCCATTTGTTCTTCATCAACATCTGCTATTTTCAGTAGAGCTCCTGTAACACTGATGTTACATGCAGTTTAGTAGATATTTTGATAAGTACCCCTGGATGTGCTTCAGGGTCAAATGGGCTTGTCATATTGTTGATGACATGGTTGGTAAGAGCTATAACATGCTCTTCATCCCTCTTCAGTGCAGAGGCAAGGACTTGTTTGTGGACTTAGTTTTCATTACTTCTGGTTAGGTCACTTCTTTCTCTCATAGCTTTTACATATTCATAATATGAAGCTGTGTACTGTCATCTTTAACTCTAATACTGACCTGTGCATATGTGTAACTGAATTAAAAGCTAATTTCTAGAATATTTCAAAGGCTAGTACTGCATGCATAAGCAATTACAAATTAAAACCTATCAGGCAGACTAGATGCTACATTGTATGTACAAAATCTTGCAAATGACAAAGCATTGTATTAGGAATTCACATTCATTTATATCTACCCACTACACAGTACGAACTATGGGCACACAATCTACTGCTACACAACCTTCAGTGAGACTGATCTGGTCAGCAAATTTCAATTGAAAATATAGAGAACTATTAAAATCACTTGAGAGATTTTGACAATTAAGAATGTGCAATGTGAAAACAATTCGTGTTAGCATATTGCAAAATGTTGGTATTCACCATTTTTGCCACATGCTAAACAGCTTTATAATTTTTGGGGGAAATAAATACTTGCCCATGTAAAACTAATACACATATTTTACTACATTGTCGTTTGGTAGCTTTGAACACCACATTAAGATACTGAAATTAACTTAAAC
Organism: Emys orbicularis; assembly: GCF_028017835.1. Taxonomy (NCBI): domain Eukaryota; kingdom Metazoa; phylum Chordata; order Testudines; family Emydidae; genus Emys; species Emys orbicularis. Next base: position 28,515,956 of record NC_088698.1, read on the forward strand.
AGTAAAAACTGTAGTCAGTGATGTTGCAATGTTTCTGGAACTCAACTGGAGTCTCATTGTTTCACCTCACCTACAGATTTACGACACCACTTGACAGTTCCACATCGTCCCTCATCTACACATACATAAAATAATTTTTCAAATGATATACAATGGAGATGTGTGTATGACGAGGGCCCTTTCTGAGGAATTGCTGTGTACCTACTAGGTACAATATTTAAGCTAGACAAAGTACATTATGAATAATGTCAAAACAGATTTGTAAACCTTTCTAGTTTTAAGTTAGATCTTGCCATTACTCTGATACAGTGTTTCACCTTCCCCACACATCCAGGCAAAGCATTGAGAATTTAAAACATTCTATAACTTCCAAGGAGGTGCTAGTTTATGATAGTCTAACATTCAACCTTTTTCCTGAACTTCTTTAATTCCAGAAATAAAAAGTACTAACAGGAAAAAAGACAAAACTGCCCTCTTTCTGCTTAGTTTTTAAATTTAAAAAATTATTCTCCAGAGTATCAATAAGAACTCACCTTCCGTCAAGACCAACTTAAGTAAGTTATTAATTTCCACTTCTCCAGGATATAGGATATTTAAGCCAGAGCTAAGAAGAAAAAAAAAGGTGGGGAGAGGGAGGAATCAAAAGTCGAATTTAACATTTGTTTATAATGAGTGAAAGGAAAATAGTTCCATTATAAACATGGGAAACAGAACATTAAAAATTGGAGCTTACAATTGTATAGCTATCACCCTTAGAATTATTCCATATGGTTGCCTGAATTTTTATAAAGAGATATTTTTATACTAAGGAGAGATGTCCAACACATCTTAACATTTAGATTAATTTATCTGTCATATAATTGCAATGTTTCCTCTGTGATTTCTGCTAATCAAAGAAGTTTTGTTGTATAAGCAGAGGATTTCCCCCTCTCCGAGCCATCTGCTCCCTCCTGACAAATCCTACAGTGAAGTCATCATTGTAACATATGATAGCACAGTCATTTCTGTAACAAACAGACCAATGTCAAACACAGGATGACGGCTTTACTGCAAATCCGAGCAGAACAGTGGTGGAGAGAGATAGAAAGCAGCAAATCAAATATCTGAAATAAGAGCTATAGGAAATGAAAGCCAGTAGCCAAGAACTTTGACTGGTATTAACTCCTTTAACCTCATTAACCTTTGACCCATTATGGAAATCCTTCTTTAAACTAAGTGGGGAGCCAGAAGTACAGTAATGTTGGAACTGCACTGCTATAGATACACCTCCAAAAAAAAAAAAAAAAATTTAGTCTCCCCCCCCCTTTAATAGTTTGTCCCCTCTGCATAAATTATTCACCATATCAAGGGTAAAAGATCACCCTTGTGCACAGGCGTGTGCTCCTGATTGCTTATAGTGTTAAAGGAGCTACTATATGGACATATTTTACCTTATTAAATGTATCTCATACCAAACATAAGTGTGTGGTCTACTGTTCATTTTACAAGAGTGAACTAGAGCCAAGATTTCTGCAGTTTTTTCCCAACTCAGTCACTGACTCCAAGACTGATCACAGTCAAGTCTCTTTGAAATGTAGCCTTAGAATAGCCACCACCACCTGGAGAGCCTACATTTCATAGTACTTTACAACACAATTTATTTAATTCAAAATTTAAGTCAGAAAATATGAACCTCAAAGTTAACTTGGAATTTATTATTACTACAATAAGAAGAAATCCTTCCTGATCTTTACTGATCTGCTCCTTTGCTTACATAAGCTACAATGCTTTAATGTATTTGCTGACCAAAAACAATGAATCTAGTCAAATACTGTAACAACTACTTAACTGTTCTATCAATATCCGCTGTGTAAACAGTCAGCAGCATATATAAAACCTGAAAAGACGGCCTTCAAACCAAAGAGGTACTACTATCCTCTAGTACATTTAAATGGCTGTATACATTTTGTAACTTAGTGGTTTATAAGAAAGGCACACAGGTTGATCTTTGGAAGATTTTGTTCTCAAGCTTTGGAAGATTTCCCACTTGAAAGCAGATTTACAATCTGTGATTAAGACACCTGAGACAACATTCTTTGCCCTTGAGATGCACATTTTTGGATTCTCTTGATACACAATTGCATTTTTTCCACTTTATTGTCCTCAACTTGGTCACTCTGCTGTCATGACAAACCACAGAAAAGTTTCACAGCTTGTAGCTCAAATGAGACAGCAGTGCCGTTCAGGCTCAGTGACACTGCTCCTTCAGCACTAGTGCCCAGTGTGCTGGGGAGCTGAAGCATCTGCTTGGATAATACTGTTAGGTGCTGATGCCACAACACAAAGACATTGGGCTCACCCCATCCCAGGACGTCTATACAACACACGTTCCTCATCCCTAAACACAAGTCTCCCGCCACCCCAAGCCACCTGGACATCCTTGCAACCCATTTCATACTTTTCCGAAATCATCCTCAACCTATAGCATCCCCAAACCCCACTCACTCCACTTGTCTCCACACCCCTGGTCACCCCCCAAAAAGTCTCAAATCTGCTTTCTGAAACATTGCTCTAACCACCATCATTTACACAGATTCTTTCACCTCAGAGCATATATAAACCACACACACAAACACACTGCACCCCTCACTGAAATGCAGACAACTCTTGGGTGAAACTGACAGCTATTTAACACCATACTCCTGGTTAGGTTAAAAGAAAAAGTGTAGCCAATAGGAACTGCAGGAGCAATTTAAAGTAGGCATAATGTAGTTATTGCATACTGCATCACCCTCGCCACTTAATATAACATCCTGCATTTTTCTTCCCCTCCAAACCAACCAAATTTGCAAGATCTGATCATATTTATCTAAAATTTGCCACACGCATAGTTTACACACAAAATCCTGGATTCTTATAATAAAGTTCAGATTAGCTGTATTTTTAACTTGAATGGCTCAGTGAACTAAGAAACAACAGTAAACTAAGAAATTACAGTCAGGTTATGATTTTTCATAACTATCATTAAGATCTTAGTTTCACTTTGTTTGACAAAGTAACATTGATATTTACCTGATTGCTAGACAGACCTCCTTCTGAATTTCAGGGCAAATCTGGCTCTTTGGTGCCATCAATAACTGCCAAAGTAAAAGGCCAGACCTTCTAACAATGTCTCTGTTTCTCTCAGTTTGGGGGCTGAAGAAAAATTTAAAAACCACCTACAAAAACGATAGTTAGAAAATACAGCAATATTAAAAACAAATTTCTTTTCTACTCAAGAAAAGTGCTTTATACAGGAAAGCCCCTATAACATAGTGGCTCAAATGGAAGCAGAGTTAGGCCAACTTTAAAGATTTTTATGGCCAACACTCTAAATAATTTCTCCAAGGTTGCTCAAAGTTGGTGGTAATCAGGAATTGAATCCAGATCTACTGAGTCTGTGATCAGAGCCTTAACAAAAACTAGACAAACCACCCTTGTCCTTGAGCAAATAACTTAACCTCTCTGGATCTTATCCAATTTGTAAAACATAGATAAGAACTCATAGGGGTCTAATTTTAGACTATAACACATTCTAGAAATGCAAAATAAGAAGTTATCTCTAGGTTAATGTCCATTAGCTCTTCTCTACTCAATACAAAGTCACGATTCATTTAAAAAAAGGCTTACTTGTTGATCTGCATTCTTAAAGTCTCCTTTCCAGAGTTTATTTTAAAATATATTTAAGATTTGTTTATACCTGAAAGACAACAAGGATGCAGCGTATAATGCAAGTATCTCCATTCACCATAGCTTTCTCCATGATGTCGCAAATACTGCTGAGATGATGTGCTTCAATTGGATGTTGTTTGCCCAAAAAATTTGTTATTGGGAGATTGTTACTGGCTGCAAGCAGATTTAGTTGGTGTATGCACATGGCACCAACATGGTGCAATAACTGGTTGATAACCTCATTTGTGGTTATAGCATCTCCTGAAAGAAAAAAATAAATGGACATTCTTTTCTCTATGAACACAGAGGTGCATATATCAAGTTTACATTCCTTTTTAAAATATGTTATGAAACCATCATTAGCATCACTGAAATTCTGCAGCACTTCAGAGCTATCGTCTGCACTAAAGGTAAGAGATTTCTGGTCAAGTTTTTAGAAGTGTTAAAGGCAGAAGTCAGAAAACCAATAAACATGCACAAAAAAGCTTTTTTCTTATCTTCAATAAAGATCAAGTAATTTTGTAATATGCTGTAACTAATCTTGTGGCTTTCTGAAGAAAGTATGTTCAGTGCTTTATGTGAGTTTAGACTACGTTAATCTCATATATTACTTACACTTATACAAAGTGCTGAATATATGCTCACCTCTAGGCTCTGTGATGATATGACTAACTCCCAGTCTCTGACAGACATAATGGAATGCTTGGTTTCCAGGATTACACCATTGATCAATATAGTCATTAGAGCACGTCCATATCATGTTATTCATAGTATCATAACATGCACCTGAAGAGAGAATGTACAAAAAAAATCAAAATAGTTTATTTATTAAAAAGTTGTCTGATGATAGTATTTTCTATTGGAATTTTTTTCTTGGAAAGCAATTCAAACATTGCTATATCAGATGTGGATTTAATGTGTTTTCTAAAGTTAATTCAATTACATTATGTGACACATCAAGCTGCTTAAAGATAAGGGTTAAGAATAACAATCTTTTAAAGCAAATTTCCTAATGTGGTTAGTGCAAACCCCTCATGTACCAACAAATAAATGCCTTAAGTGCTATATTTCGTATTCCTGTGTCCTTATCACTCAAATTGCCTGCTACCAATTAGTCAACTGGCTGAAATGCTGGGGCTAGCATCTTATGCTCAGGGGTCGGCACCACCATGTTGCACGACAGACACTTGACAAAATTACCGTACTTAGTGATGGACAGGGGGGGGGGGGGGAAATGTTATGTCATTCAATTTTTTTTAAAAGTTACCATGGACCTCAAAATTTTTACCCCTGCTTATGCTGCTGTTCAAGAAAAATAGATAAAGCAGTTTCAAATATTTTAGCTATCTCTATTCATAATTAATTGCATTTGTTTTTAATTTAATAGCCTTGCTGTTACTACTTTGCAGGTTATTTAGAGCTGGTGGCATGTATGGTGCTGTACAACTGGTGAAGAGTGGTGGGCAAACAGACCTCTGGCCTGAGGAGCTTACAAGTGGGCACAATACATCGAAAAAACAAGAGAGCGTCATAGCTGGATCTTTAGAAATTATATAAAGAAGAGAGAGGAAAAGTATGAACTTGGCAGTATCCCCACTGCATGAGATTGCAGAAAATTCTTCTATAGGCTTGTCTAGACTAGGATAGAAGATATTTAAGCACATTTCAAAACTCAAGGTTAGACTGGACTAGTTGTATTGTGACAGACGTTAAGCGGATTGAGGTGAACCTTCAGCTTGATGGATTAACATGTTAACATACTCCTAGCCCTGTCTGCGCTAGAGTTTCAAAACATGTTGGCCAAAGTGTTTTAACGAACATTAAAAAAAATTATACCTTTGATCCTTGTCAACGCGAGTCCTATACAGATCCTAGTTAACATTTTAATTAAGCATTGTTTAAAACCTGTTGGTATCTATTATATGGAGATATACTTATCACACAGAACTGGAAGGGACCTTGAAAGGTCATTGAGTCCAGACCCCTGCCTTCACAGCAGGACCAAGTACTGTCCCCGACAGATTTTTGCCCCCAATCCCTAAATGGCCCCCTCAAGGATTGAACTCACAACCCTGGGTTTAGCAGGCCAAAGCTCAAACCACTGAGCTATCCCTCGCCAGCTATCTCGCATAGCCGGTGTTTAACAATTTATTCCTATTCTATTTTGTATCATTCTGACTATTAAGCTGGCAGAAGCAATCCAAGTCCAGAATGCAAATTCAAGTGAAGTCGTGAAAACCAAAGTCACAGGGAAATAAGAAAATATAAGCAGAACATCTTCCTGGTTAATACATTTATTTTTTAAAGTGAAGATAGGAAAGTTCAAATCTTCTAAACACTGACTCTTTCTTTTAAGAGTCTGTAATACAACAGATATTAAAAAAACCTTCCAAGTTCTCTCCACCTAAGGTCAATACCTCTTCTCACTCTCTAGAAGACAGAGTGCACCTTCAAAACTTGCAAACCAAAGCATAAGAAACCAGGAAAAAAGCTTTCCTTTAGAATTTTCACATCACATCTTCTAAGTTGTAATTTTATTTAATTTTTACCAAAAAGAAGTGGAAGTTACTGGAAATTGAAAGAAATAATTTAGAAAATAGAGATTACTATCTACAATACTGAATGTCCCTAAAAATAAATGTATTTCTTACCAAGTCCTGGTATTAGAGCACCACGTCCAAGCGAACTTCCTGCGGCATCAATGAGATCCGCTCGGCTTGTGAACTGCCCATCCGAAATATTGTATACCAAGCTAGAAGCAAGAACTTTTAAAAAAAAATTCTCCAATTAATTTCTCAAACGTTTAAAATATGATAAAGAAGAGAGTCTCTGAAATCTGCTGTAAGGATAACAAAAAAAAGAACTTACTTTTCAAAGATGACAAACCACTTGTCCCACCAAACAGTGATCGTGTCGCAGAGCTGCCTGACCCACCTGGAGGTGGGACCAACATCACCAAATATGTTCCACATGTGTACATTGGAGTCTTTCGTAACATTTTTAGTGGTAGCCCACAACTAGTGTTAGCAGCTGAAATGTTAAATAAAGCAATGAATCAAACAATTATTTCTCTAAACAATTAGTAAGATATGGAGAGCAAGCAAGATAGAAGTCTTAAATATAATCTGTTTTGGAGTTTAAATAAATCCATCAGAAATACTGATAAATCTAACATTTTTGCAGGCTTTGGAAGTTACTTGTGGGGCTGGCCAGTGGACTCTAAAGATCCCCCCCACTCATTAGGAGATAATTCCTCAGAGGGCATGCACGGTTTCAGTGGCATTTTAAAATATAATTTGAATAAAACAATCTTTAAATATGAATAAAAATAATAAGCCCTAGTTTCCATAATGACGATGATGACATCAACAACAAACAACAACAACATCAGGAAAAAAATAGAAACCTAAAAGCTAATAGAAGGTATAATATACAGAGAAGCAAACAAAAATCTGTCCTAGGGATGTCTAAGATGGTAAAATATCATGAGCACCATTTTAAAGCCCAAGGAAGTTTTAAGACAAGAGGCATTCACTACCACTTTTTAATCCCTTGAAATCCCCCTACCCTGGTCCCATATCCAGTAAAGCATGGTGATCTAACTTCCAGCCAAGGTGGTGAGGGTGGAGCTCCAGCCAAAGCTGATCAACATTGCTCTGAATACTGTTCAAGAGGAACCCATATTTTATTTTCTGAAGCACTCCTATTCACTACTAGGCAACATACAGCTTTTACAAGATCTCCATTATACCTCTTTCCACTCCCTGTCACAATCTAAAGGGTAAGTGCAAAAACATTAGGAAAATATTTGCAGTGGTGTAAATGTACATTCCACTGGTTAGAGAGAGAGCATTTTCTTAACTGAGGAACTTATAACAACATGTAACTGGATCCATGAGATTTTTAAAATCCATATGCATACAGTAATCTCACCATTAGTCAGTGAACCCAGGGTTCCAGGTTGTTTAATGCATATTTGAAAAAAGGAAGAGAACTATTCAAGACATACACGTAGAAAGTTTGTCCTGAAAAGGAACTTTAAAAAAAATCCTCAGAATGCAAAGAAAGGTGATTAGTACGCTAGTTTAGACAGGGTGTTTGAATAAAGTGAAACTAATATAGTAGTTTCAATAAGGTCATAAAGAACAGTAATACTGTAATATATAAACAATTAATCAGAATACCAATAACTATGTCACACATATTTGCTATTTCATCAATAATGAAGAGGTACTGCAGAATAGTGCCCAAAAAGCAATTCCAACAGTGCTACAGTGTGAAAAGAGTACTCGGTGAGTGCTTTGAATGGGAATTGGACCACTTGTTTATTGATGTCCCAAACAATATGGTGTATCACCACTGGAGTATCCCTCACCTCAATATGAGTCTACACACGTATAATGAAATTTCACAACACACACAGTCACTGGCATAAAAAACTAAGAATATGATTAACAATTTCTACTGCCAACAGAAATGTTAAAGTTCATTTTGAGAGCTTGGGACACTTACTGGAAATTGATTTAGGATTTTCTGAAGTATCCTATTCATAGTAAGGATTAATAATGCCAGAAGAAAATAATTCACCATGCTATTGTTACAGGTTTGTCAATGGTTCCATGTAAGCCTTTATTTATAACCTAAAAGTGAAACATCTTCTGAAGGAAAAGATCCTTTTGGATTTCTTGGAAGATTTTTAAGGCCTCTAAGTATTGCCTCGTACTACTAATGCCATTTTTAAATCCTTATGAAATCACTTATGCATCTGTGGGGATGTAAAGTTCCATGAGAGGGTAAGGGTCACGATGGGACACTTGCCTGGCAATAAATCATGGCCTTATGTAAGGCCCCCTGGTGGTTACATAAGATGAGGCCTTATGTAAGGCCCCCTGGTGGTTATATAAGATGAGGCCTTATGTAAGGAACAATTGAACCAATCGGTGTGGGGCTATACATGTGATAAACACATGATTCTCCTTCTTGTCCAATCGGTAGATGTGTAATTATAGCCTAATTGTGTTATGTAATGTTAAGAAAGACTATAAAAGAAAGCTTGTAATAAACAGAGTTGGAGTCAGCTTGAGTCAGCTCGCAACCACATTGGTAGTGTGCTTTATCCGCGCCGCATGAGACCCCACATGCATCTAGCCTCTCATTTTCCTCCTATCTTCATCTCATTGGCTATTCCATTACCCTCTCCCCACACAGGCTCACAATCCTGGGGGTTATTTTTACTCTTCCTTCATTTTCTCCCCCAGATCAAATCTATCATGAAATCCTGTCAGCTTTCTTTCTACATTATCTCCAGAATCTAAACTTTCCTTTCTATACCCCCTACCAAAACTCTGGCCTAAACCCTGATAATCTTACACATAACTACTCCAATGTCATCTTTGGTCTCCATGAAAATCATATGATCCTCCTCAAATCAATTCAGAATACATCTGCTAAACTCCTCTTGGTTGCCACTCCAACCACCTTCTGCTTCTCCTCAAATCCCTTCACAGGCTGCATCTCCCCATCCCCATATCAAAGATGATATCTTGGTCCTTTAAGGACAAAAAAACAACAACAAATAATCACTTAACCATGGAGTTGACAATAAAATTAATTTTCTGGGAGGGTAATCAAGTCAGTTTTGTCTGACACACCAGTCCCATAGTCTAGCCATTAGTTTTATTCTTGGACATTCGATCTTTTGGAAGTGTAGAATTAAATAGAAGAGAGGAGCTACCTGACTAAAATCAAAGTATTATGAGATCTTCAGTGAAATAAGTTTCACCAAAATCTAGGAAAGCTCTATAAGTTATGGCTGATGAATTTTTCTTTTTAGTCCAATTAAAGGAGTTTATAATAACATTGAGACAGAGGGATCCAGATGGCCTGTAAAAATAATTCAAGATCAATCTGCACTACAAATTAATTTGATTTTTACCCTACTTTTCTACAATTCCTACCAGTCTACTGAGTATATCGTATTCTTAATATTTTATGCCAGTGACAAATACTGAGTGATACCTTACTCTTTACTCCTGGGGGAATTCTGCACCAAAAAATTAAAAAAATTGCAATTAAAAAATTCTGCACACAATATTTCAAAATTCTGCATATTTTACTTGTCAAAATAACACAATATAATCACACCAGTTTCAATTATTTTTGGTCATTTATTTCAAAATGCCTGTCAGCAAGTTTGTCTGTAACAATACAGACAACAAAAAAGATTCAGTTAATGTTTTTTGACAAATATATTCCTTACTAGGCATATTAATACAGAACTCTGAGTAATTCATTTAAACTACAATACAGAACCATATTTCCAGCACCCCTCAGAAGCAGTGCAAAGGCTTGGGAAAGTCAGGGGTAACGGAGGAGCTGAGGGAGATGGAAGTAAATTGCTAGGAAGGAGCCTGGGTGTGAACTTGGAGGGTTGTTGGGTCTGGGTGGGAAAAGTATGGAAGAGGTTTTTGGGGAGGAGGGGCGGGGAGGTATTGTTAGGGAGCATACCCCATGCAGACCCTGGCTGACACCTAGCCTCTCCCATTCAGACAGACACATCTGCTCCTGTTCCCGTGTTCCTGCACTCCGATGTGTCCCTCCACCCCAACTCAGACACCCACTCCCCCCATCCCCATGTGGTCCTGCACCCCTCCCCCTGTCCCCAAGTGGCTCTGTACCCCCTCCCCGTCCCCATGTGTCTCTGTGCCCCCACCCAGCCACTCCCCTGTCCCTATGTGTCCCTGTACCACCTCCCCCATCCCCATGTGTCTCTGTACCCCCACGCAGCCACTCCCCATCCCTGTGTGTCCTTGTACCCCCCCGTCCCCATGTGTCTCTGTGTCCCCACCCATCCACTCCCATCCCTATTTACCTCTGCACTCCCTCCCCATGTGTCTCTGTGCCCCCACTCAGCCACCTCCTGTCCCTATGTAGCCCCGCACCTCCCTCCCGCCAAGGCCCTGTGCCTCCACTCCCATTCAGCCCCTGGCCCGTCTGTCCTCCCCCACTAGCCCTTATGACCCCCTTTCTGACCCCCCACCCAGCACCCCCGGTGTCCGTCTTCCCATAGCCCCTGTCTCCTGACCTGGCCTGGCCTGACAGGCGCTGCAAAGAAGGCAGGCTCTTTCTCTTCCCTCACTAGCTGGGAGCTGCTGCTGTGTTCTATTGCCACAGCACCCTCTAGTAAGCAAAAGACAGAACTGCAGCAACATTTTGGCAGAAGCTTTTTTCTGTACAAAAAATTAATATGCACAGCTCGTTAATTATGCGAACATGCAGTAGTGCAGGATTCCTCCAGGAGTAACTCTTGAAATAGTCCTATAGCTTTCAATGGGACTATCAATCAGAGTAAGGGTGGCACAATTGAGCCGTAAACTAGCAACAAAAGGGCGCTGTGTTTACGACAGCTACAGTTTTTGCATGATCAATTTTTTTCCTTGCAGCAGTGTATTTTACATGAATATGAACTGTTATTTTGCTATTAGAACTCTGAATGTTAAGCACTTGCACTGAAGTATGTATTTGCATGAAGTATTCCAAAAGCAATTATCTTTACAAGAAATTCACACAACTTTAAAGAATTTTAATAAATTCTAAGAAATTCGTAACAGTAATGTATATGATGGCAGTTTAAAGAGCCTAAATTTAAAGACACTATACGTACAGGTATGTAGGATTTTCAAATTCTACAGTTAGAGAAATAATTTTGTAAATATGCATCACTCCAAACAAAAGTGGAAAAGTATAGTAAAGGAGAAGAGAACTCTTCTGACCTGCTTGGTCCTCTTTCAATGTATTGGAAATTGTAGAGCCAGTTAGAGCAGCCAGTGTTGCTGATGGGGAGGCTCTGTATCTTGAAAGCCTACTCAGAAGCATCTCATTTATACTCTTTGCAGATTCTCCCTCTTTTCTCATTAGTATAATGCGCTCCTGTAGAGGATTTGCTATACATATATCATTTTCTACCTATACAAATGAAAAAAAAAAGATCCTTAGATATTTAAGTCCCTAAGAGATTGAGGATTTTATTCCTCCATGCTTGCAAAATGAGAAGAGAAGCAAAAACCAGATCCAGCTGTATGCAAGGAAGTCTGATACCAAGGTGATTGGTGTGACTGAAATACCTAGAAATACAGATTATTATATCATGGCCAAAATCATATCATGACTGATCATCTTTAGACATTTCTTACTTTGGAAAATACAGCAGTAATAGTCCAGTTGCCATAAATAAATTTCCAGAAATAAAGTTGAAGTTAACATTATACAAAACCCAGTATTTAGATGATTTTTTAACTATAACAAATATAATATACTAAAAATTATTTTTATTTTCTGAGTAAGTTTTGTAAAAGTCTAAGTCACACATTAGCTGAAAAACTGGATGGAAGATTTTCCCTACATAATGCAGTTCTGGGAAAGTTCTAGGCCGTGTCTAACCCAAGAAGATTTTACCAGTATAGTTATACTAATATACTGGTATTCGGAGAACAGATATAAGTTACATTAGCATAAGCACAGATACAGCTTGTCATTTTTTTTTTTTTTAAGCACACCCCTAATCAACATAGCTATGCTGGTAAAAATATTTAGTGTAGATCAGACATTTAATAAATTGAGTATTTTAACTAATAACTCCACAAAAAGTCAGACAGTGGCTGAGTTCTCTACAGGAATGAGTGAAAGCTTTTTCTAAAGTGCTTCCCCTGCAAAAGACGTTCCTAACAGAGCGCCAAGGCCAGAACCACCCGCCCAGAGTGCTCACATTCTAGAGGGACCCAACTGGAGGTCATTCGGAAACTGAAACTCATTTTTTCTAGTAATATACAAAGGAAATGAATTGGAGAATCTCTTACCTTAAGAATGGGAAGACCCTTCCCCTTTATATGTTTGCCAAATTAGATTTATTTTTAAGTCCTCAACTCATTCCCAAGATTCCATGCAAATTGGAGAATAATAGTTCAGGGGGTCAGTACAGTGGGAGTCTGCCGCAAGTTATGGAGTCAGAACCTGCACTGTCGCCCACAGCTGTATCATATCTAGATAATTCTAAGTCCTGCCTAAGTGCAGGGGACTGGACTAGATGACCTACTGAGGTGCCTTTCAGTCCTACCTTTCTGATTCTTGCTCATCAATTCTACCATTTATACTGCTTCCAGTATACCACTGCAGAAGTCTATTGGTACTGACAATACTAAGGGTTGTACCAATGCCAAAAAAAGTTAATAAATTGATATGGTTTCAGCTTCTGTAGAACTGAACTTGTTTAAACTGCTGGAGACTGTGCCATTTAAATAAATATCAGCAATTATGTGCAAGCTTGAAACCTGAGTGTTACATTTTTAACATTTCTTCTGCACCTCAGGAGTATCAACCAAGGATGTATAGGAGCTGTTGAGAGGAAAGGAATACAAACTGTTGTCATGTATAGCTCCAAAATGTAAATAAATAATTTTTTAAAAATCAGTACAAAATGTAGACTTGAGTGATAAAGTGCACTTTTTTAGCCTTATATAGACAACTTCTATTAAAATGATCTTATTGCGTTGTAAAACAGTAATACGGAGTAAGCAGTCTCCACTTAGTACATGGCACTTACACTAAAAGTACTGTTTCAGTATGAAACAGAATAATAATGATGCTATAATATATTTCACACTAACACCACATGTTACAAGCAAGCCTGCAATATTGGAATGTCCTTTGGAAGTGCAGATTTTATAGTATGGCTTTTCATCCTGTTAAACACTATGTCAACTGCTTGTAATGTTTTGACTGTATTCCTCAAGTTATGTACTAGCACTCAAATGAACAATTAACATGTCCAGTAACTTTATTAAATGTTACTATTTTAAGAAGTGTTATTCATGTCACTAAACTAAGTCTGCTACAAATAAACAAACAAATTGCTAATTTAATTGAAAATACACTTACTATAAGTTCAAAAATATCCATAAAGACAGAGTGTCCCTTTGGTGTTTTTTCATTCAGGCTTGCAGGAGACCAGATCCAGTAGAAATAGGTACCATCTGAAGAAAGATGTACTGTGGTCATAGTACTGCCAACTGGGAAGTGATTTACTGGCATGGGGAGTATGTGACATACCTAGAGATCAGTAGGAAAGCAAGAAAGAAGAAGGAGAGTCCAGTTCACATTTTGAAGCTGTTCTTCAGACTATTAATTTAAAAAGTGCGTGTTTTTAGTTATTCTAGAGCAAGGCTCATTATTAGGCTTACTTATCTAGTTATAATTTGCTATGATTTGAGGGAGAATACAGTTTGCCAAATAGATGTATTGCGTACTAACAAATTCCATGCTAGCAAGACACAGTTATCCATCTAAAAATAGACAAAAGATCATGGTTTCAAATTGCTGAAAAATGTACATATTACCATTAGCAAAATGTAAATATTAATATAGTTCTCTGCTTTATCCTACTTCACTGAAATGTCTGCTCAAAATTCTGGAAGGAAACTCATTTAATGAGGAATCCAAACACTTAATTTGAGGAAACATATTGTATATGGCTGGAAACAGACAAACAGCCTTACTCCTTATTCTTCAGTGAAACTTCTTTAAACCACAATGGAAAAACATTGTCAGGAGGGATAGTTGCTCATCTGAAAACACAATTATAGCGAGAAGTGAAGGTGCCAACCATTCTTGTACTTAAGAAAAATGGAGGCATCGGGGATAGGTAGGCTCTAAATCTATTTGGTTTAAAGATAAATATCAGTTTGCTTTGTTTTAAAATACTATTAATTTGTGATGTGTGCGCATAAACACTGTAACACAATGTAACTTGTAAGATGGTTTGTGAGGCATGACATGCAACTCTACCTACCAGTGAGAATCTGCAGAAGCAGTTTCATGGAGGGAAAAAGCAAACTCCCAGCACAAGAGAACTAATTAAATTTGAATTAGAAATTTTGCTGAAAGTACATCAGTATTATTATTATTTTTGACAAGTTAAGAACATTTCCTTACTATATTATGATTATGAAATAAAGGCATGAGGGTTTTGGTGGTTTTTTTACCTGAAGGGTATTCTGGTCAATGACCTGGAAAAGGGAGTGAGGCTTATTATCAAAAGAGACAGGCCGATGAAGAAGTTTGCCATTGCCAAAAGCAACCCATCCAGCCTCCAACTCCTCGTTACGACAGTATACAAAGCCTCTGGGGAAAAAGCAGGACATTACAAACCTTTAAATATGCTGCGCCTTTTCAAACATTTCTTGAGCTTTGTTTGAACCTAGCTACAAATCCATGTATCTATTTAACGTAGTAGCACTGGTTTTAAGCATGTGAAGACTCTGAAGATTCAAGAATTATAAGCAAGGAAAGAATGAAGAGATAGAACAATCTTGGTGCTAATAATTTGTATTGTGAATTGCACAGGGCTGAAATTTGTAACATAGGCGATATAAATTCCTAACTACCAAGGTTTGATGCGGACATGGTGGTGAAATGAGATGGATGGATTTTAAGCAGCAGGCCGCGACTTTTAATAAACTTAAACACAAGAAAGTGGCACTACCCATCCAGCATCAATACTCTCCTATACCAGGCATTTCATTGGTTCCAATGTAGGAGCCCTGTAAACCCCACCATCCAAACAGTAACTTGGGGTAGGCTCTCCTCAGGGCTCAGCTCGTTCCGAGTCCAACCACCCACCCCTCCATGACTGGGATGGAGGGTACAGAAGGAACAGGACCTTGACCCACGAGGGACTCACCCTCTCCCATGAGCCCAAGGCCACCACCAAAATCCCAGGTTTTTTACCTCTGGGAACCATTAATTTTATCCTTTCAACTCCACTGGAGAAGCGCCGTAAATTGCAATGAATTCATAACTCAACCAAGTACCTCATTTAGGTACTAAGCGTATTCTTACTCAGCCTACTGTGGCTTGAAGGTGCTGTGAGGAAAGGTGAAAAATTCCTTGGTCCTCTGCCAATTGGCTCATGGGAGAAAAAATTCCTCCCTGACCCCCCAAACGGGTGACTGGCTAGTCTCGCAGTACCAGTCAGGCCAGATTCCCATGCCTAGCTCAGGGTGGAACAGAGTCAAAAGAGCTCCACATGGCCTCCACATGGCCCCTGACTCAGGTTAAATCCTGGGAGCTGGCAAATGCTGGTCAATCAGCTCCCCTTGCTCCATCTGGCCAATGGATATCAGAGATTCCAATGTGGGGGGAAGCTTCCTGGTGTCCCTCAGTGACAGTCTCGTTCCCTAGGTACAGAGGCTGTCCCACTTGCCACTATCAACTGCTCCCAGGGAAGAATAAATTTATGCCTACAATATTCTATAAAGGAAAACATCTCAAAATATGGGCCATGTTAGACGAGGAAGATATTTAATGGCAGTAATTTTCAATATAAGAAGGGGGGAAATCAAATCACTAAATCTGAATCACTGAAAAATGATTTAGTGAAAAAAATATTAGATGCTTCATATACATATCAGGTCCTCTGACAACAAAGATTTATCTAGATAGGATAATAGATCTGCAAAGGCAGAAATATCACAATACTGTGGCTTACCGTAAAGTACCGTGTAATCCAGATCCTAATTTGCTTATTCCTCTGCCTACTGAATTAGTTGTATAAAGATAAAGTCCATCTGCTGCAAGACAGCGCCCTAAGTCTGCATCTGAAATAGGAAGGAAGCATTGAGTGGAGACCTTTTATGAACAGCAAAGCTACAATGATCATGTCGCTGCTGCTGTTAGGACAGTGACTGAAAACCAATGAGAGCTCCTCTTCTGCTCTGGTCAGAAGTTTATATTTATATATAAATTATTATTTGTATTACAGTCACTTCTATGATAACCAATCAAGGACCAATGCCCCATTTTAGCAGGCACTCTACCATTCCTGTATCCAGTTATTCATAACTGTACATTTACAATTTACCCACATTGCTAATGTACATATATTAAAATATGAAATAAATTATACAAAAAATGTGAAGTGCTTCCAAGCAACTTGAATGAGAACAGTGTAACATGCACCCAGCTGCTCATTCAAGTATGCAAAATGGCATCAGGTAACAAACTGTTTTCTCAGATATGGATGATATACATTTGAGAAGTTCCCTATTTCTGTATTGCTTTCTTATCTGTTATGCAATATGGCTCAGAGTTTAAGTTCTAATCTTAAATTCCTCATGTGTTCTGATTCAGAGTTCAGGACCTAATCAGAGAGCCCCTGCACATTTTTGGCTGTACACTATTCAAGTCTGACTATGGTGCAAGTTAGAATGCTGCATTTAATAGGACATGATCAACAGGACTCACTTCAGATGAAAATGCTTTACCTTCACTACCAGAATCTAAAATTATTGCATACAATACATTTTAAACATAATTTTCAATTAAATACTTTCAGAAGGTTGTTATGGAGCAGAAGACCATTTTCTTTTGTTTTGCTTGAAAAGAATAGAAGGATTTAACTCTTGTTCCTAGGGCATCAAGAAGAGGCTACTGTTGCTCACACATCAGCATACTGGAAGGGGAGATAACACCCAAGGTTTATGAATATGGCAAGCTTTTCTGCTCAAGACCACCACTGTAACCTTAACATACTGTTTATAACTGTGTGAAAAAAAATCTAACCAAGTGCATTGAAGATATAATTGTTGGTGCCAGTAACTGCTCGTACATCTAGCCGTTTGTTTCTCAGATCTTTGTTAGTTGAGAGAAAGATCTTTGATCAAGGAGGATGAGATCTCTACCCAATCTTTTAACTCATATACATCAGAAGTAGAAAACTAACAAGCAAGCAAAAAAAGATGGAGGGTGGGGGGAGAATGGAAAAATCTGGCTGCAATGATACATGTATGGCACCCAAGATATAATATTAACGCAGGAATGTCAAATAACCAGCCCACTTAAGGTATTTTGGTAGTTCACATTACATCCTCAGATCACAGAATCTAAGCTTTCATTTTTTTTCAGAACAAGTAACTTCCTAGCTCTCATGGTTGCAAACATAAGCTTCCAAATATGCATAGAGTGTAAACCAATACATTTGTCTTCCTGAGTCTGTAGGCAAGCTGACACAATGACTCAGAGGTGTGAATTCCTTTCATCTCCAGTGATCTCACTGAGATGTCAACTCAAGTCTGATGACACTTCAACACCAACAATAACTATTTCATTGCTTACCTTTGTAGCAATAGAATTAGGGAAGTGGTGGGAATTGGGAATTGCTGCAGGCAGGGAAATACAGAGCGAAGAACAGGAGAGGCACAGAAAGAGATAAGTCAGAGCAGAGGAGGATGGGTAAGGAAGAGAAAGGACAGAAACACTGGCAGTCCTAAGGTTAAGCACTTTCCCACTAATGGATGCTTAACGTGACAATAATGCATTAGACAAAAAACCAAAAGTTTCATTATAAAAGCTATTCTCAATTTAATCTTTGTGCAAAACTCCCATTGAAATCAATGAGTTCTGCTATGCATATTGCTTGATAGAATCCTAAATGTACACCCCAGATCACTAGCCATGATAAAAATGACATTCAGTCCTTACCAGTAACTGAGTTGTACCCATGCATTGAAGCCAATAGCAAGTGATACAATCCATTGTACTACATCAATATGCAGATTTAAAACTTTCCTTTAGCCAGCTAAAACTTTATTAATTTTAATACAAGTGGACTTGTTTCTTCCAGTCAACCCCCTACTCAAAAAAAAAAAAAAAAAAAAAAGCAACCAAAGGAAACTCTATTCACTCATGTACCCATCTCCATCAAGTTTACACGATTGTGTACTACAAAGATTGTGTACTATTACAAAGATGACCCAGTAATAACAGGCTACCTATAAAATTAAGTCCATGCCCATTAGTCTGTTTTTGAATGTGCAAGTTGGAAAACTGGGTCCCTACATAGCCATCTTCTTGCGCAAATGTGGGGTTTTGCAGATATAACAAGTGCCTGCATGTTCCTACAGATGCCCAAGTACGCTATCTTCTGAAAAACATGGCCCCATGTGTGCTCTTTGTTATGCCTCATGACTGCTTTTATACTCTTTCCAACAAAAAGAAAAAGAACTTCTCAAATTCTAAAGCTTTAGATAGAGGGAAAAAAATACTCTGTACAATCAATGCAAAAAAAATCTGATCCTCTTAAGTGATTTTAGTATAGTCATAAAACAAACTCTTCACCTTTGTTTTCAGAGCTGGAGCCACTGTTGGCATCAGGTGCAGGTAACATATCTTCAAATCCCCAAGATACCATGTGTTTTCCCCCAAGCAAACAGGAGGGAGATCCAGGCCCACCTTCCAGAAGCAGCAACCTTTAAACCAAAAAAGAGTACAGAGTAAGATACATAAAGAAAATGTTTTCAGAGTAATGATAAAAGCAACAATTAACCAGCTTGAAAATTAAGATTAAAGATATTTTTTAAATGGGAAATTTCTTATCTCTATGTTACAGTTCATAATTAAGCCATTTTAAGGGAACTTTAGGAATTTAATTTTTTTAAAATTAACACATATTGAGAATTAGCCTTTGATCATTATCCTTCCTCAATTAACCGGATTTTTCCTAGGGCTTCCAAATTTTCATTTTAGTAACTATAAAGTCTTGGATTTGTCAGTGGATCACATTTTGAGACTAATCTTTTATCTTTAATAATTTACACATTTTCAAGGTTGATGCAAAAGAACTACAATTAGAAAAGTTATTACCCACCTGTATAATACATCAGCCACAGGCAGGGATCCCAGGTCTGTCTGTTTCTGTAATAGATGTACTGTGTGAACAAAAGTTTTCAGTGATCCCCTAGGAAAATAATTAAAATAAGAGTTAGAAGTCTTTGTTCATGGAAAATACACTAATTTGTATGCAAGGCAACAAAGGACAACAGATATTTAAGACAATGTCCAATGACAACTTTTTGTAAAACCTCAAGGATGTTTTCTCTCTCAACGAGCCAACATCTTTTCCTGTTTGCATTCTTCTTCTGGATTATTTCCACCCAACTCTGGGGTAACACAAACAAAGAGGGAGCAGAGGGAAGGATGTTATCTAACTGCCTGCCCTGAACCCACTTCTTATTTTGGGCATCAGCTGCCACAGGCAGCTCCATAAACAATATACAAGGGAGGGCAACTGGGAATCATCTTAGATTAGAGCATCTTAGATTCTTTTTATTCATCATTTCAGAAAAATAATGACATCTATGCAGCCTGAAGGACTATATTTGGTTTATAAGTGTTGCAAATGAAGGCTTCAAAGGGATAGTCAAGTGCTTTCCGCAATTGATTATCCTTAAAAGGAATTTAAAAATCCCAAGCCTAGGAAATAGAACTTGGGGTATACACTTGCAAGTGTTTGTCAGAGAAGTTGACCGGTAGAAATCTCTTAATTGTTTAGGCCACTACCAAAATGTTTCTTATAATGGGTTCTTCCCCAACTGAAGGGGCTCCTTAGGAGCTTCTACAAAATGTTTAACTTGCAGGTGCATATAGAAACTAAGAAAGCAGATTACCAGTACATTAGTTTTGTACAAACTTTAGTAGGGCTACGCCCTGGAAAAAGCCTCTAATGGTTGACAGTCCTTTGACATCCCATCTCTGAAATGCTCAATTTCAATTTCCCCCCAAGAATTTTAATCAGTTTTTTAAAACAATATTCATCCCATTGCTTTTGTATCCTTCGGAAAATGAAGCATCCAGGATTGAAAAAGGATTATCAATAGTAGTCTTCTTTCAAAGGCTTCTTTCTTTATAAATGGTGCCCAATGCATGGAGGAGTGCATGGCTTCTGTAGGTAAACACAAAACTCAAAATACTATAACACTGTAGGTAGCATTATGTAGATAATTTTGTAAAGACAAGCTAAGAAGAAGATTTTCAATTCAATGCCTTTAGTTAATTTTGGTTCCTTTAACCATTTAAATTCACAAAGACATTATCCATGCCTTTTGATAATAACTTAGACATGCCAGATAGCAACCATTGTCCCCCAACTGATGCACAAAACAAATGTTATTTGTCACATACATTTTATTTAATGCATTTAATAGATTATAAACCCTGAAGATAATACTGTGGTCATCTAATCTGACCTCATGTATAACCCTGCATAGGAATTCCCTGAATTGATTTGTGTTTCAACTACAGCAGATCTTTTAGAAAAAGATTCAATATTGATTTTAAAATTGCCACTGATGTAGAATCCACCACAACCCTTGGTAAGGTGTTCCAATGGTTAATAACACTAACTGTTAAATAGGTGTGCTTTATTTCTAGTCTGAATTTGTCTAGCTTCAACTCCCAGCACTCGATCTTGTTATAACTTTGTCTGCTAGACTGAAGAACCCATTCTCAAAGTTTTGTTCCCCCATATAGGTACTTCTAGACTGGAATAAAATCTCTTCCCCCCCACCCCCAAACCTTCTCTTGGTTAAGCAAAACAGATTGAGCTTCTGGAGTCTATCACTATAAGACACGTTTTCCAATCTCTTAAATCACCCTCGTGGCTCTTCTCTGAAACCTCTCCAATTTATCGCATCCTTTTTGAATTGCAGACACCAGAATGGGAAACAGTATTCCAGCAATTTGGTGTACATTAGAGGGTCACGATTTTCAGAAAGTGCTAAACACCAGTCCTCTAAAAATCAGGAGCCTTTAAAGTGAAGTAGGACACAAACAAAACAATCAATCAATAAATGGTTAATTTTGAAAGTCTTAGCCTACACCATTTTTTGTTCAAGAAAAAGTGAATTAGCACAATCTACTTCCTCTGAGGGCTTCTCTATGTAAAGTTTCAGAGTAGCAGCCGTGTTAGTCTGTATCCGCAAAAATAACAGGAGTACTTGTGGCACCTTAGAGACTAACAAATTTATTAGAGCATAAGCTTTCGTGGGCTACAACCCACTTCTTCGGATGCATATAGAGTGAAACATTGCCTATGTAAAGTGGCAATTGAATGAAAAAGATCTCCTGCAGCAGATGACAGACTGACGTACACTGACCTCTATATAAGCCCTTGAGGAAAAATAAGCTGCAGGACCAGGGTCACAGAGCACAGGGAGAAGTCAGACAAACCTTTCCCCATTTATTAAAAGAAAGAGAATGAAGAGAATGTTTAGTATCCTGTGTCAACCCTCCTTACAGATGGGTTCAACACAGTAAAGGAAACCACATGCACAAGAGTCAGTCCTAGCCTAAATCTTTCCTCTTCCACATGAGCTAAGCATTTATATCTCGCATATTGGTTTCACCTTTTCCAGGCAATTTTTAATATGAAGAGACTACTAGCTAGTGTAAAATGAAAAGCTTTTCCACAGCATGACCACATTATAATTTCTGCCATTCTTTAGCACAAACACATGCTACCATCATCAACCATGACATCTGTCTAATATAGACTCTTCTTACCTTGCACAGGCCAAGGCAACAAGGGCAGCAGCAGCATTCTCTTTTTGTTTATATGGAATCTGTTGGCCTGAGGCAGATGTTTCCTCCAACCAGGAGCAGAGCAAAGATTCAATTCCATTAAGACAGTCAGCTGGTTCCTTAGTCAAACTCAAAGGCTGGCAATCTCGAAGGCAATTCAATAGTACCTCAGCAGTTATGTTACAGAGAGAAGGGTCTGTTCTACTTTGAGACTGAATGAGAGGAAAGACCAACAGAAGTCCCATCCGTGAAGTAAATGGTGCTTGCTCAGGTTGCTGTAACAAACCCTGACGCTTGAGCAAGGCCAATGTTTCTTCATCCCCAGAATTTTCCCGTTCGTGTTGTTCTTCCAAGGCTAGCTGGCGCTGGGCATTCCAGAGTCCACGCAAAGCATTTAAACGGTATTCAAGCAGACGGGCATAGGCGTTGCTCTGGTTTCCACATACAGAACGCAAACGCTCAGCTAGTTCTGTTGGATTCTTAGTCTCAAATGTTAGAATCTAAGAGGAGAACAAGGTCACATTTACTAGTGCAAACATGTCTGCTTTTATTAGAAATGCTTTAAAAAGGCAAAGTCCAACATAATACACGTAACATAACTTCTAAATATTAGACTGAAACATAATCCCAATCTAAAGTGTTAGAATATTTTTACAAAGAAAACATCTCAAGTCTTAAGTCCATGTCCCAAGAAGTGCACGATTATTCCCTGAAGTACATTTTGTAGCACTTTCTCCAGTTTTAGAACATTTCAAGTGACAGAGCTTCCCCCAATTTTCTAACCTCACAGCTCCCTCCCACTGTGAAGTTTTTTTTCCCTACTATTCATCTCACTTTTATCCCATTACTCTGTTACACCTGCTTCAAATGTTTGCAGTTATATCGTGTTCTCTTCTTTACTGATAGCTGCTGTCACATCAAACACACACCTTATGATCAGATGTTTCTATGAGGAGAAAAATGTCTTTATCTTGGCACTTCCAAATAAAATGGGAAACAAAGTGGGAACAATAAAATCAAGTAACCCTAATGGAAAGCAATGTTTGGAGAATTCTTCCAAGTACTAAGCCAGAAAACCATTATTTCTGTGAGAGACGATAGATCTCTTTTCCTCATATTACACAGTACCACATCTGAGATCAGCAGCGTCACTTGAGCTGGCATGCCCTCAACAGAAATAAGAGGGAGCTGCTGGCAGAGCATTTTCTGTGATAGGTCCTTGGATTTATTAGCCCCCAGGAATGCTACAAAGCCCATATTGTCTTCTCTCTTTACTCAGGCTATTGAGGAGAGAAAGGGTTAAGAGTAGGGGTGATTATATTGACAGGCAGTCCTTCTATATTTTGTGTTTTTTAACTTACAGGATAGGCATACAGAGTATACAGTAGGAAAATAAAGATAAATTTTATAAATGTGATGAACAAGAATAGATAAATCACTTCAGGATATGTCATATTCATCATTTTCATGAGTAAACCTACTGAAGTCAGTGAAACTACTTTACCTGAGTATAGTGAGCAGGATTTAGCCTTACTAATAAAAGGGTACGTTTAAAAAAAATGAAATTCTTACAGAATTTACATTAGCAAAGATATATTTTAATGGTTAAATATTAGCAAGTAAATTTTGTAGATCAATATTTCCAGTCTAAGAATGTTAGTTACTAAACTATACATTACACTGAATAATACATTTACAATAAATACTGTTTATATTAAATTGTTCTTTTAAAGTGCTAGGCTTTGTGTATTCTCTCGCCTCCTGTGGCAGAATATTCTATTAATCTGTATTAGAGGTTGTCATACTTTTGACTTTTTGGAACATAACATTATAAACTTTATATGCAGGAAACGTGTTGCTTGTAACTAGAGCCCTGCAAATCTGCGGATATCCACTTTATATCCACAGACCATGTTTGCAGATCATGTATCGGATGCAGATACAAATTTTGTATCCACACAGGGCTCTCTACTTGTAACTCAGGAGGATGGATTCTCAAATGGAAAGTAACAAGCAGCAGCAGCAAAGAGGAAGAACAATTAAAAAGATCGATTCTAAAAACTAACATAATATTTTTAAACAGTAGGTCTTCCAAAGAAAAGGTGGCTCCCCTCAAGGGTTAAACACCTAAAATATTGTTTTTGTTCGTTTGTTTGTTTTGTTTTTTGGTCTGTTTTTTAAATACTTGCTAGACAAATGTCACAGGCAACACAAAAGATAATCATTACCTGCTTACTATTTGGGTTCTCCTTTGATACTATGACAAACACTAGATCATTTAGTTTGATTTTTTTAGATCAAATATATTTTGCTTTTTTGCTCTACAAAAATAATAGCGTCTTCAAAGTGTGTGCCAGATGAGGTTTAAACACCTAATTGTGCCTAGCTAAGCTATAAGTTCCTGTATAGAACTATTGATTCAGAACTCTCTCCAGCCTTTCTGGACTATAAACAAAGTCTGTATCTAATTTGAAACACAGTTACTCACTTAGTGGACCTAAAGCATGAGATTCAAAGTGAGAATGCCGGAGTACAGATTACTATTCCGTTATCTTATTAATGTATATGAAATGAAAACCAAGGAGGAAGACGAAAAGAAAGGAAATGAAAGAAGACAAACTGTTTAGATTGATTGAGTGGAACTTTCAAATCAAAGCTCAATTTCAGCCCAAACTCAACATCTGGTCTTAGGTCAGTTAAAATGTTATACACTAACGAATAAATTATATAGCACTGATAGCCTTAACAACAGGGGAACAGCTTTGAGCGTAGACCTTTACAAGGGGGATCAGTAGGGTAGCTCAATGATACCAAGCCCTATACTGTACAGCAAAAGCTCTCCAACTTTTTAATTCTGAAGACCAACTTCATGAGGGGAAAGATCTCGAGAGCCCTGCGCGGATACAAAAATTGTATCCGCATCCGATCCGCTATCTGCAAACGTGATCCGTGGATATAAAGTGAATATCTGCAGATCTGCAGGGCTCTAAAGATCTCCTCATGGACCATCAGATCAACCAGTCCAACAATCTGTCACAGTACAATTCCCCCCAAATGTTACATTTAGCTCTCTGGACTGCTGTTGAATAGAAAGCCATGTGCTTAAATTCCATTTCATTCTTAACCTGTGAAAAATAAGCAAAAATTATGCACCCGCTAATCTAAAGTGTCCTAATTGTGTTTGAACTGCTGGAAGACAGTTTAACTTTTTCCTTCCCAGAAGAATGTTTTTGATAATACATTTTGTAATTTTTCTGCTTTAATAAAACCTGATACAACGTGCATATGTGTGACACATACATTACTTTGTGCTTTAAATTTATTAAATGTTAATCAACTCATGTTACACAAAGAAACCACTGAAGAAATCAAAAACAAGCTTTTGCAAGATCAAAGAATTAGAACAAGTTTTGTTGCTATTTATTTTTATGATTAGGATCAAATATTTAAGTTGAAATTTCTTCATAACTATTCTGACACTTGTGACTGGGTATTTTTAACTTTAATTCCAAGTAAACATTAAATTCCTATTTTAAATATCGTTTTGCAGACAGAAAACAAACATAATTAAGTATTTTCATTATTCTAGAAAATTCCTGGTTTTGCTATTTGTGTATCTTTTGTAAGGGTACATTTTTAATATACTATCTACAAACAACAAAAAAGATTATTCTGAAAAGATTTGGGAGATAATTAACCAAATAGACATCCTATGGTGCCTACACTTAGGTGACTGCTACATGTATCGATTTAGCAGTGCCCACAGGTTACTGAGCTTTTAAAAATCTGTTTGATTGTTCAGAATTAGCCCATTTTAAATGGCTCCTTATAAGCAATAGGAAGAACATTTATTAATAAAGCTAGGTTGTTCTTCAGACACTGATTTCTAGAGTAAGAAGGTCAGCCTTAAATATTTTTTTAACAATTATTTCATGCTTTTTCTTCTCAGCAAATGTTGAGTAACTTTTCTTTTTGTAATCTATTCTCATGCTTAATAAGCATATAAGGCCTGTGACAACATTTAAAGCTACAAAATAAGTTTCATCCTGGGCTCAGATACATTCCCTTGTCATTGCAACCACGCAGGGAGGTCACAAGCATTTTACAGGGAAAACAAACATTAATACTTTGTTAGTGTATCAGTCAGGTGAGGGAAGGGTGCATAAGTAGTAACTGACTACAGAGATCACCCTCATCATCTCTGCAATAGGTCAGCTTTTCCACTGTTCCGGTGCAGGATTCAACATAACAGGGTAAGTTGAAGGAGCACTTACCCTCAACTTATCAAGTTTACCATTTTCTTTTGAAACATGATTGTAGCACACAAATATCAAAGAAATCATAACTGTGGAGCCAAACCTGAAAGACTCCAAAGACATGTTTCTTATCCACATAGGAAAAGTCACACAGATTTTTGGTATTTGTGCATGAATATGAAAGCAGTAATCTTTGAGGCAGCATCTGAAACAACATTTCATTCCACAATTAATCAAGAATCCAAATGGCAAACTAGCCAACTGAACATCTCAAGGATGCGCTACTTAGCTGAAATAAAGATCAATCTAACAATTAAAATTACACTTGTCATTACAAATGGCAAAAGCATTGGTCACTTGACCAATCTAACTAATCAAAGACTAAAACTGGGTTCTTCCCCTCCGTTTTCAGGAAAAGGTCTCTGTGTAGGAAACAAGAGGAGGAACAGGAGTTTGAAAAATTTTAATTATTGCTTGAATGGTTTATTTTGGCGTTATTATTCAATAATCTACCTCGGATTCCTATATGCAAACGATCATGGTCCAGATTCTCAGCAGATGTTAATAGAGCTATGCTAATTCACATCATTGGAGCTATGCTGATTTATACCTGTTGAGGATCTGTCCCCAAGTCTTAAAAGATTGGAAGTCAGAAGATTAACCAAGTGAAAATTTACTTTTTCTAACAAATTAGAGCAAGGCACTTGTAGAAGTGAACATATAATGTCAAAGTATTAGCTAAATTTCAATCTTTTTTTTTTTTTTTTTTACACTGCTTACTTGACAGTCTCTGGTCATAAATCTCTAAGGATTGCTGGATATGGATTTGCATCCATACATCTAGTCCTGCTTACATCTTTTGGTTTATTAAAGTATACAGCTTCTGAATTTCAGTTCATAAGGTTTCCAGGGCAGTTCTCAACTAAATTAAGGATGCTCCCTGCAAGCTGACACAATTTATATCAAATTGAATTACCTACTGTTTGTGGGACTCCCCAGCTCCTTTTCTTTGGTATGTTTCTTTACTTTCCTCTTAGAATCACTGACAGATTAGACTATAATTTGGATGCTGATAACATAGAGATGTACTGCTTTGCTGCTGAAATTTCTAGAAAGGTTGTGTCTGGTTTGATCTTAGAAGCATCAGTTTTTACAAAATTCCCTACCTTGAATGCTTTACTTCTTCTAGCCATTTTCAGAATCCTTATCTGCCACAAACAGAAATGGACACATCTGCTTGGTCTTGCTCTTATATTGCAACATCTGTGCACATTCCTCAATACATCTCACTCACTAACAACTGATAAGAAAGTTGAGTGAAATGTCAAAATAGTACTTCTGATATTCCACAACAAACAGCTGGTTCTGTAAGTGAACTGTATCAATGCTGAAGGCATTTCTTGAACTGGCTACAAAATTATTTCTTTTTTTGCAAAAGAATTCAGAGGTTTTATTACTTGAGACTTATCAATAGGGTCCTGGTACAGTCTCCATCACTGACAATTTTTATATCAAGATTGGATGTTTTTCTAGAAGATCTGCTCTAGGAATTATTTGGGGAAGTTCTAGGGCCTATGTTATACAAGAGGTCAGACTAGAATGATCACAATGGTCCCTTCTGGCCTTGGAATCTATGAATCTATAAACAGTTTTCAAAGTTTCTATTGTTGGCATAATCCGTATTTGGTAAATCTTGGACACAAATGTCATTTGTTTGGAGACATTGTGGTCTGCTATAGAAATACAAATTTAGATGATTTAATTTTTTTATTAGTTAGCAAAGGCCTATAGAAAAAGTCATTTCTTTCATATATTTTGTAGCCACTTGGCATCTTGGCAACTTATATTATTTGGTTTTGAGAGAAGTTAAAATACTCACTGCATAGGATTTTTAAAATAAAAAATGTCTGCAGTACAGACAGATGTCGTATGATAATTTATAGTAAAATTCAATGATTTAATTGAAGTTGAAAAGAGTTGATTTAAAATGGTTACTCACTGAAACACAAAATTTTAAAAAACTTGCTGGGTTCCATATTTTGTAATAAACTGTAAACATAAACCAGGTTGGCTGGAAGATTCACTAAGCCCCTACCTTTAAAACTATAACTGAGTCAGGGGACTCAGCCTTAATATGGTTAAAAGTTATAGTATAGATGTCTCGTGTCTCCACAACCTGATAAAAACTTTGGATCCCTGAATTGGTTATCGCTGTAGTACTGATGGGCTTTTAGGACATGCACCTTTTGGCAAACCTGGCCCAATTTGTGATTTTCTTTCAAAATAATTTTGAAACCATATGAAACCTGGTGGGTTCGACTGATTGCTTTGATATTCGAGCTCAGATTACCATGACATTCAATGTTGAAAGAGCGCACAGGTATATTAAGGAGAGTACGCACGCAGCAGTTTGTTTACTGTAGTCTGTAGTAGAACAAGCAAATAAATCTAGAAGTCTGTACCCTCCCCTTTTCCTATGCCTCCTCCAGCTCCTTATACCTCTGAATGTCAAAGCTAACTCAGGACCATGCCGGATAGACTCACGGAGCTCATGGCTCAACTGCTGCAACTTCTTGGCTCAAAGAAAGAATCCAGATTCTGGGGAGCAAAATCCTTCAGGGCTCCACAGGCCTCTTACATGGACTCGACAAGCAGATAAATGTGACACTTGAAGGCAGAGCAGTCCTCTTTAAACTCCCAATGTGAAGACAAGGGGAACAAAGCCAACCCTCTGAAAACAAAGCTTGCTTTATGGGATGACGTTGAGGAGTCCCTAGGCATCAAAGGTGCATAGTTATTGGGACCAGAATTGGCCGACCAGGATCAAGACTTTAATGCCTGCATGTTGATGTCCACGCAACAGATCTTGAATTATTATTAGTAGTAGTTATTCCGTAGCCTCAGAAGCTCTAGTCATGGACCAAGACCCCATTATGCTAGGTGCTTTTCAACATAAAGAGACAATCTCTGCCCTAAAGAGTTTACAATCTAAGTATAAGACAAGAGACAACAGATGGATAGACACACAAGAGAGAACAAAATTTTCTCATTGTTTCCTTGGAGTGGCTCTCTACCCTTGAGAGACGTGCTAGCCAGAGAGAATCTCAGACTGAGCATTTTCTTGAGACAGAGCAAGCACCAAACGTGCTGATCCAAAGCTCACTGACATCAACAGAAATTCCCCTCCCCATTTACTTCAGTGGGCTTTGGTTCTGGCCATAGCGCTACCACAGATGGGCCATAACTTAAAGTCTTCATGTTATAGATGGCTGAGGCTCATACCATCAGCTTCAACAAAGCAGACAAGGCTCAGAGGAGCCACAAATGGGGGGAGGTCCCTGCCATGCCAGAAGTTCAGACTAAACTATCCCAACACTAGCTAGAAAAACCAGAGGCAATTTTCTAGGAACAGACAGTGGTATGGATGGACACAGCCAAGGCTGTGCTTGTAGCTGATGGCAGTCAAAAGTAACTGAGTAGCATGGTATCACCTTAAATATCCTTAGGGCAGAGGTAGAAGGTAGGTGTGAAAGGCTAGGTAGGGTTACTATTTTCCAGTAAGTGCCTAATTTACACACAGAACCTCAGCAGAGATCCAAGAACTATCCTCTTTTCCCTAATCACTCTAAAACAGGGAAGCGTGAGGAAGCTGCATCCCAGTGGATGAATACACAGGACTTCAGTTTCCAGGACTATTAATTTAGCACCTTTCATGAGCACTAAAGTTCACTTCGGGAAGCACAAGCTATAGTTTTCTTCACCAGAGGCAGCCAAGGTAAGAAAACAAATGATAAACTGGTATAAATAATAGTTACTCCATGTGTTGTACAGGGGAGAGCACAGGCCAGCACTTAAAGATATGTCTACATTGCAAAGAAAAATCCATGACACCATGTCTCATAGCCTGGGCCCAATTGACTTGGGCTTGCGGGGCTAAAAAATAGCAGTGTAAACTTTCCTGGTTGAGCTGGAGTCAGGGATACGAAATCCTCCCACCTCACCGGGTTTCAGAACCCGGGCTCCAGCCAGAGTGGGAAAATCTATACTGGTATTTTTGGCCCCACATTCCAAGCCCAAGTCAATTGACCCAGTCTCAGACTCTGTGTTGCGGGTTTTTCTTTGCAGTATAGACATATCCTTAGTTAGTACTGCAGAACAGACACTAAAAAGGCTCACTCTATACTTGCACAGAGAGCTTGCAAAAGACTATTTCCTAAATCGCAAGTAATTTCAGTGAAAGGTAGTAAAATGAGAAGGAGAAGTTGAGCCATAGGCACAGTTTGCTATTTAGGGAGAAACTTAAAAAGAAATAATTCATACTACTACCCACTGCTGACAAAGAGAGCAAAGGAGAAATTCATTAAAATGTTGCAGACAGAGACCAGGCTTTTAAGAGCAAGGGATAAAACATTTGTTATAACTAACTAACATTTTTTTAAGTTTTCAAATCTCATCAATATTACCTCAACACAATTTTTGCTATACCCAGAAAAGCGTGAAAGAATAAAGATAAAAAATAAATGAATGCTGGAGATGTTAAAAAAAAATCCCACAATTTCTGAAATAGATATGTGCAAATTCTTACATAAAGTACACCAAAGATTTTTTATATAGATCCAGTGCTTTGACTACTAGGCATTTCAATGTCAAAGCTTTGTTTGTTTAATCAATATAAGCTTCTTAAAACATAAGTTACAAATGTCTAGACCACATTTTAAATACATATAAGGACCTCCACTTCCATTCACAATTGAATGTACCACCTCACCTCCAATTTGGGATCACAAAACCTCTGTGTCAATCAAAAGTACAACAATTGCTTACATGAAAAAACTCTAAACCCCAAATCCCTTCACCTATGAGTGACTGACTGAATACACTGCATTCCTAATGAATGCAGAAAAGAATCTGCACATTCTGCAAAGACTTATTTACATTACAGTAGCACCTAGTGCCTCAGGCAAGACTGATATCTTACTGTTTTAGACACTGTACAAACACATAGGCCAGGCCTACACCTAAAACTTAGGTCGACCTAGCCACTTTGCTTAAGGGTGTGAAAAATTTTCACACACGCCTCCTCTGACAGACAGAAGAATTCTGCTGTCCATCTAGCTACTACCTCTCAAGGGGCTTGATTTACTACAGTGGTAAAAAAACCCTTCCATGGCTTTTAGTGGAAGGGGTTTTAGTGTAGTTGTCTACACTAAAGTGCTGCAGCTGTGCCTCTGTAGTGTAGACAGACCCACAGTAAGAGAGAATTCCTGACCTGAAGAGCCCACAGTCAAAATAAGCAAGACATATAAAGGTTGGGAGGGGAATGAGAGACAAAGAGAGAGAATGTGACTTGCATGAGTTCACAAAGCTGGTCTTGGCAAATAGAACCAAAGCAGACCAGTCACAAATTATGACTGTTCCTATACAAGTACGGGGACTGAATGATGAAATGGAATAGTCCATAATGAAGAGCTGAGTCAAAATCTTAGAACTCATCTAGATCTGCTAATATCCTCAAGTCAGTGCCTTAAGAAGAAAGGCTATGGGATAGAGAAAGTAAACCCACTAACAGACGTTTAGAGCTTCTGCACTGCCTCTCTCTTTCTCTCATGCATACCTAGTGGTCAGGCTGTATTGTTATTTGCTTGTTTTAGGGGCGAAAATGACTCTCTTGCTGCATAAATATTGTGGCCTTTGTTAAATAAACTATATGCTCCATAACGTATAGTTGGGCACATTTTGAAATCTAACAAATAAGCAACAAGAACAAAAAAAAACAAACAAACAAACAAAAACCACACCCAGCATCAAAAAGACAATTATGATTAAGTGAGCAACAGTCCCAGTATCAGCTACTGCCATATTTACTATAAAGGATACTTTGACATATTGTTAACATTAAAAGGGCTCTTTTAAAATCAATTTCCGGTTCCTGAATGCCAAGTGATAGTGTTTCCAGAGCTGGTACAGACCGTAGGGGATGCTAGGGCTACTGCTTACTTCAGGCAGAGGATCCTGAATCCTGATGTTAAACAAAAGAGTCAGGTGTTTTCAGCTCTCAAGCAGATATCAAGGATCTGATTCAATTTCTAACCAAGTGGTCCTGGGTGATATGGAAGTCTGAAGAGACACTGGGCTACAAGAAAGGGTGGGGACATTGAGTCATCTCGTCCCAATAAAATATCACGTGGGGTGGATCTGCCACACGTGCTCCCAACTCCCACACCCTTCTGGCTGAAGTGATGGTTACGAGGAACGCATTTTTGAAGAAGGAGAGAACAGCTCCTCATAGGCTCAAAGTGTGGCTTCCTCAATGCACTGAGAAATAGATTAAGGTCCCAAGGTGGAGTAGGCTCTCTAATGTGAGGAAAAAGGTTGGTCACGCCCTTAATGAAACTTGAAGTCGTGGGGTGTGTGAATACTGATAACTTGTCATCTGGTAGGTAGAAGCCTGTAATAGCAGACCAGGTAGACTTTGATGGAGCTAAGAGATAAGCCCAGGGTTTTTAAATTCAACAGATATTCAAGTATATGATTGAGGTGTGACTTGCAAGGCAATAATGCTCATTGAATGCCTCAAGAATGGGAACAATTTCACTTCTGCAGGTAAGTCTCTCTTGTGGAGAGTTTCCTACTATCAACAGCACATTTTGTACTTAGAAAGGGATTGTTCTTTTGATGCCCGAGAGCCATCAAGGAGCCGGGCCTTGAGATGTAGCAAGGAGAGGCTGAGATGAGTTATTGTGCCAAATTCTTGGGTCAGTAGATCTGCTGTCAGGGGAGGTGAAGAGGTGGCCGCAGAGTCAGGTGAATCAGATCTGGGAACCACACCTGCCTCAGCCAGGCCAGTGCTGCGAGGATGATAACCACTTTCTCTTGCTTCAGTTTGCTCAGGACCTTGAGGAACAACAATGTTGGGGGATAGGCATATAGCAGAGTTTGAGGCCAAGAAGTGAGAAAGGTGCCTCCTAAAGAATTGAGACCTTGACCTCGTCATGAGCAGAATCATCGGCATTTTGCATTAGATGGAGTCGCGAAGAGGTTTATATCTCCAGGAAGCCCCAGGTGAAAAAAATCTTCTGTAGGATAGGATTGCTCAACTCCCATTCATGGTGCTGGCAGAAATGTCTGCTCAGCGTGTCTGCTATGGTTTTTGCAGACCTGGGAGATATGCTAGTGAGATGTCAATTTGGTGTGTTATTCACCAGTTACATTGCCTCTGTGTGCAAGGATTGGGATCTTGCTCCTCCTTCACAGTTTATATAATACATGGTCACACTTGTCTGCCATAACTCTAAATGACTCTTAATCTTAGGCAGAAAGTGGTTACACATATACCAGACTACTTTGAGGTTGAGTAGACTGATGTGAAAAGCAGACTCTTGAGGAGTCCATCTGCTTTGTGGTGTGAGGCCCTGGAGGTGAGCTCACCAACCTAGTATGGACACATCTCTGGTGATGATTTTTGACGGGGCAGACACAAGAACTGAACGTCCAAGCAAACTTATGGGGATCCTTCTACCAACTGAGAACTGAAAATTCTCTGAGGGATAGACACCTGCCCGCATGGTTGTGATTGCTGGGAGTGTACACAGTTCTGAGCCAGGCTTGAAGGCATTGGGAATGAACCTGGTGACGGGTATTACACATATACAGGCTGCCATATGGCCCAGAAGCTGAAGGCAGGCCATGCTGTGGTTTGAGGGCTTTACTGTAGTGTAAATAAGGTTGGACATCATGACAAACCTGTCCATGGTTAAGTATGCGCTAGTGGTTATGGAATCCAGGGACTCACTACTACCAAAAGTCTCAGATTTAAAGTGCATAGGCGCATGCACACACTTAAAATGGAGCACCCATAGGGACAACTACTCGAAGAACTATTTGTTTACTTGTACATTCAAGTAAATAAAAGAGCATCTATCCATGACTTTAGGTGCCCTTGACTATATTTTAAACTCTCAACTTACCCACAGACAAACAATGGCTAGGCAAAAACCACTCAAAAACCAAAGATGCATAAGGATCTGAGAGTGCAGGTCTAGAATCTAGGGCTGTGGGGGCCCTGGGTCTCTGACGCTCCCTCATCACCACCAACGGATATGAGCAAAGCAGCATCTCACTAATCCTGGAACGTCAGGCCATCTGATCAAAGCACAAAAGGCATGCAGCCACCAGATTGGCTCACATTGACTACTTAAAGCCAGGAAGTGTCTTCGGTGGGCTGTCCGAGCAACCGTGCAGACTCCCAGCTGCTGCCGCACTGGACCCTGTTTCTGCCTGCCTCCTGAAATCCACATCCAATCCTATTCCTGCACTGCTCTTTACTCCTGCCTCACCCCTAGCTCCCTCTTTGCTCTGGCTCTGTGCCTGATCCTTGCCTCTTCTCTGGTTCCTGCCCTTTCGCCTCCCTCCTCACCCTCAGCTACCAATCCTGGCTCTGAACCCCAGCTCTGACTTGACTCTCTGGTATCTGACAGATGACTCTGGTTCTGATCCTCGCTTCCATTCCCCGACCTGGAAACCTGCTCCATCCACTAGACCCAACTCCTGTTCTGACCACTAGGCCAGACCTCCTACATTCCGATCCCTAACTTGATGCATCATGCAGAGTCTGGTCTTGGGGTTTTTCCTTTCCTGACATTTGGTTTTAGATGATGCAGTACTTTTTTATTTTCCTCAGACCTACAAAATGTTGCACGGGCTTGTGTACAGAAAAGATTATATTTCAAGAAAGTGAACTGTAGCAAGACTGGACCCCATAATTCTGCAGACAGCAGTACACTGTGTGCACATATAACCATAAGCAGATACATTATTTCTGCTGCAGTACAAAAACCATCACCAAATGTTTACAGTCTGTGCTGAAACCGACTCACTCGATTCTCTCAGTGATGTTGGTGGAATTTATATGCCTGTATCAAGAGGAGATTAAACCAATTTTAAGTGTGCAAGAATTCCTGATATCTCAAGAACAATGGCATTTAAGCTTTGATTAGTACTTCTAGGATAAAAGAAGGAAAGCAGAAGTAGTTGAATATATATCTATTCAAATTACCACAAGGAGTCTTAACTGCTTCTTAGTGCCTTATCACTAAATTTGTCAATTTCCTTGCCCGTAAACGAGATTACAGAAAATGATAAAAACCATAGCGAAGAAAGTTAGCTTCCCGAATATATCAAAGAGTATATTAAACAGGTGGTATGTGGGGGGTGGGGGGAAGATTGCTACAAAGGCATCTATTCATATAGCCAGAAAAGAGGTTCTAAATGTAATACTATGAAAATTTTCTAGTAATTAAATCAAGTATGAACTTAACTATCAATGTAATAAGCATTAATATATTCTGCTTACATACATGTTTAGAAATATTTCTGCAGACCAAAGATCTAGAGTAAGACAATTTTAACATATGAAATATATTAATCTCAAACTTTAGAAATAAAAATCCTGTATTGTGAACTGATTAAGACATGTTTTCAAAGTGCTCTACTGATGCAAGACTTTATAAGCACTAACTATAACATTATAGCCACTGCTTATAGTATGTATTTTCTCTTTTTTTAAATCTGTTACAGCCTGAAGCCATATCACTTCTAGCGGTGACTCCATGCAACTTCACAAGCCAAGTATCTGGTTGCTTCCTATACAGAGTTCTATAGAAAGCGACCATTTAGCAGATAGCACTGTTTGCTTCCAGTCAGCACTACACCAATGCTTAAGCACAAAAATAAGGCCCAGCATGTTGCCAAAGATGTCGTCTTTTGAAAGAGAACAAAACAGACCCTCTTCCACTTGAGGACATTAAAGATCTCATTGCATTTTTTTCCCTAAAGAATAGGGGTGTTAATTTATTTCAACTTTATTGCTATTTTCAAATTCTGTATTGGAAGACTGGAGTTTAGACTTTAACAATGTGTTAAAATAAGATGTTAACTACCACTTGGTACTAGCCAAGTACTTCCCCATTAAGGAGCATTTTTGTTAATACTGTTGCATCTAAACAGCCATCAAGACCACTCACTATCATAAAATGATTCCTTGTAGACATCCCAATAATGTAACTGTTCCAATGTAGTGTATTTCAATTAGTAAAATGTACTGTATGTACTTTATGAAGAGTTTCAGGCTTAAGAAATTAGTTTTACTGACCTACTTAGTCAAAAATGGAAGTGAAAAATGTGTTAGCAAGGAATTTTATGGATTTGAAAAAGTGTTAAGTAAAATGTAATATAATCTAGAAGTAACCATTGTGTCTTTATCCATTGTACTTGAACTCACTTAAAACCACTCTTTTCAATTAAATAAACTTGTTTTACTTTTATTCTAAATGAATCCAGTGCTGTGTTCGACTTGCAGTGATCACTAACTCCAGTTAAAGAAACAAACTGCTGCACTTTTGTCTCTTTAAAGGAGCAATGTCCCTTATTACTCCTGTGAATGTTTCAGGAGAAGGCTGAACATTTCAGGACAGATGGTTTTGGGGAAGTCTGGGACGGAGGGTGAGGGATCACACTGCAAGGGGTAAGGAAGGCTGGTGGAGACCAGGTTGGGGCTGTTGTGCTGTAGGCAGGCTGCTGGGGTCAGAGTGCTGACCCAGGGCTGCACAGCACACAGATGGTTAGGGAACTGCATGCTTGTCTGCTGGCTGTTGGTGTCTGGCCTGGGATCTCTAACAAGCATTACTCAAGTGAATTTCTTGTGTTCATTGTTATTTGCAAATACTAACAGAATTTCTATATTTCATTCTTCTTAGATCAATATTATTGTATCTGGAAAATGTTACTGTAATATTGCGATTACATTTGATGTATACGTACACATGTAATATTTGGCATGTTTCAAATCTGAAAATACATATAATTTTAAAATTGTTACATAATACTCTTGCTGTATTCCATTGCTCCTAACAAGTCTTTCAGCTACTGTAACACAACACATAGCAGGATGTACCTTCAATTTATAATCAGAGTTCAGGGATTGCTCTAGTTTTTTTAAATATGTCAAGTAATTTTAATCATATATCCTCCTTCAAAATCTCTGATTCATATTATGCTGTATATAGAAGCATGATTAACTGCTCAGCTAAAAGCGTGAACCATGTTTCCCTTGTGGAAGCACTATAAGTTTAATCACTCACTTTGAAATATGCCATAGGAGAAATAAGAAAAAATAATTAAAATGTATGCATACAATCTAATATTTAAAACATCCTTAGTATCCTTCACAGTATATAAAAAGAGCACACAAATATCAATCAAAATGTAATCTAGTTTTTCTACCTGCACTTCCTTTGTTAACAACCCTACGGTCTCTCAGCAAAGATTTAAAATACATACAGATATTAAGAAAAATCTATGTGGGAGGTTTTAATCTATTTTAATATGAAAATATTGATTTGGCTTTTTTTATTATTTAAATATTTGGATCCAAGTTACTAAAGGGGGAGGGGGGGGAATCCAGACCCTCACCCTGAACCCACTGCAGAGCATAGTGTTTACTGCAGTAAGTAGTCTCATTGAAGGTGGTGATAAGCAATATGCTTCGTAATAGATGTTTGCAGAATAAATTCCAAAAAATATGTTCTCTAATATTTTCCATATGAGGTAGCTAGATTATGATTTAAAATGAAGTTCTGCAAGCTGCTGATCTATAATTTGGACTAGTGCCTTTCAGAGTTGTTTTTTTAAATGTGACTGAAATTTGAATAAAGGTAATAAAGGTAACTGGTGATACAAAACATTTAACAATAGCATCCACACTGTAGAGCAAGTCAGACTGTTGGTGGGACAGGCCAAGATTTCAGGATTACTTTCATAAGAAAGAATAAACAATGAACAGGCTGAAAAATCCATTCACAAAGCAAGTGGATAATTTGCCTTGGTGAGTGAGAGTATTGTCAACTTACATAGAATTTAAGCTTTCATTTATGGTGACAAAGATAACCTTCCAAATCAGTGAGCCAAGTAGTAAACTGATCCAGTGTCATCCTTCTGGGCAGCAGTGCTACTTTCGAGAACCATGATAATTTCATACCGCTGCCGCTTAGGAAAGCTCTGAGCACCAGCAGAGACAGATTCTGGAGTATTTACAGTGGAAGAGGATCTGAAAACCAGGGGCTATGGT
Source organism: Emys orbicularis (assembly GCF_028017835.1). Classification (NCBI taxonomy): domain Eukaryota; kingdom Metazoa; phylum Chordata; order Testudines; family Emydidae; genus Emys; species Emys orbicularis. The sequence goes on from NC_088698.1 coordinate 28,554,434, forward strand.
AAGAGTAGAAAAGGTACTCATATTACAGTGATAAGTATGATGTAAATGCCCAGATAATAGAGAACCATCCCCTCTTTCTGCAGCCAGGGAGATCAGAGACTTTATAAATACACCAGCTAAGCCAGAGGACATTGTGAAAGAGAGCACCCCAAGAAAGTTCCAGGAGCAGCATTCTGCTATAAATCCCAACAGTGGAATTAAGGTGTTCAGTTTCTCACAATGGTACTGCCCCTTGGTAATGGGGGTCCCACCCTTGTCTTTTGTATTTATTCACTGAAAAAAAAAAAAAAAAACTTCCTTAATGCAGAGTTAAGGTTGCCTGGTGCTATCCTTCCAGAACATCCAGTTCAACAAAACTCAAACCTCTGAAAACTAGGAAATATAAAGTTACACTACACACCAATAAAACCTTAATTTTGCCCCCCCTGGAGCGGACAATCATTTGGAATTATATGCATGCCCCCCATTAAGTGTAGCTGTATTGAATGGTGGAGGGATTAGTTGGAGAAACTTGGCAGCACTGTGATTGTGATATGAAGCCATCTGGGGGGCCTTGAGCTCACCAACCTTAACTATAGCAGAGCTGATGCTCCCCTATAATCTCAAGGGTTAGTCCATCAGCTAGTAAGCATCTGGGAAGTTTTTCAAGTCTGAGTAGTAGATATGGCTACAATCACACTTATTGAGGAATAGTAATTCTTTCTAGGCACATACAGTTGTGGCTCCTCCAGGGAGCTAAAACCCATGACAAATGGTTAATCCCAGATGGGTCAAACCTAAATTAACTAAAACAACCTACTGCAGATCCCAATTTGGATGATTCAAGCACTGACTACAACCTATGGCTACTGCAACAAAACACACAAGATCTGAACAGCAGTCTTGCTATCGCTACTTTCTCTCTCTCATATCACAGAAGGGCACAGGTAACTAGATCCTCATCAGATGAGGACAGAGACATGGCCTAGGTGGCCGGCTACAGGTGTAGCAGCATTTATAGCTCCAAGTACAGGATCCTTCGGATTTTCCCAGGCTAACCCTGAAGACCATTAAGAGAGGATGTCCCAATGATTGCTGTTTTTCTTAGGCAGATACGTGAAGTTTAAAGTATAAGAATTAAGACAGCAGTGGGACCACTGGCATTTATATTTCACTTAGTCCTATGACTAACATGGAAGAAACTGGACTTTTCTCACACTTATTTCCCCAGTGGAAAAGTTTCAAAGTAAGTGCCATTTTACATTAACTGAACCTCCCACTTGTTAACTCTAGAACTGCTGGCCTTCCACATAAGTCACTGACTGGTTTGAATCCAGCCTACATGACACAGAGCAAAAATTTATTACCATTTGATGGGCTATGTGAAAAAACATTGTAATGTCATCACTTGTTCACTGGGGCTTTGACCGAGACTAACAATTTCCATTGCTGGCAACCCTTGTTAGTCTCAGAGAAGCTAAGGACTGAATACACCTTGAAACTCTCATCCCGATACATCAGGGTTGAGGAATATTAGTGGGGAAGCTTATACAATGACTATATGTTGTATATATTCTGTTGGCAGAGGACTTCATTGTCAATACTGATCACTGCAGCAGCTTTTACAAGTATTACATTCACTTTTTTTATGATTCACTTTTCACTGAAAATACAGACTTTGTATAGTACATATATTTACTTTGCATGTGCACAGATATACAAGTTTAAAAGACTGCTTATTTATTGAAACACTGAAATTTGGAAATTAATCTTTAAAGGATACTGCAAGGCAGGAATGCTGGAACAATTGTTATAACAGGGTTGCTGATGATGGAAACCATGTATTTGGTGTTTGTTTTTACTACTTCAAGTCACGGGGTACAGCAGCACCCCCAGCACCGGCACCACTGCTGCAAGAACATATTTTCTCCTCGTGAGTGTAAAGATTTCATAACCTTCCATTTAAAAACCCAACAAAATCTTACAGGAGTGGGAATGTCAGGTTTAAACTTTAAATATCCTGTTTATTATCAATTTGTCACAATGTTAGTGTTATGTCAACATTTTTTTTGTTCTTGTTTCATTCTCTTTTAAAATAAATGTGACTTTAAAGAACTACAAATAAACATACATAAGAAACCAAAGTAACTTCTTTGGATGTTATTCTCTCTCACGTAAATGCAGAGAGATTCCTAGAATTAGGGATATCCATTCATTTATATAATTGTTTTAGATGTAAAGACTACATACCAAACAAGCTTCCATCCAGAGTTGAGTGCCCTTTGCCAAGTTTAAAAGTATAAATAAAAGTGAATTAATCAAAGCAGCAGCAACATATCTTCCCTATCCCCAATCATCTCACAACAGATGAGTATTTGGACAGTTGACATTTGTTTATTATGCATCAAATCAGAATAGCAATGGCTCAATCTACTGGATGAATTTATAGCCATGCATCAAAATATTTTTAATATATTCACTATTGGAACAAATCCAGTACAGTTTACCAGGGAAGGATAAGAGTTATATATAAAATGCACAGTAGAAGTTGTATGCAAAGTACTGAAAATCTGTAGTAGGTAGGAACTGAACATTTTTACTAGTCACTTAAAATCTCAACTGATCAAAATTCTGCACATCCGAAGGCCAGAAGCATTTAAGTCTGCATACTATACTAATCTAATTTTTAAAAATAAGGTATCTTTTCATTTTAAGGTCTTCTACTATTTTCAGTGTCACAAAATATTGGTGTCTCAATGCTCCCCAATTCAAGAGTACAAATCAACCAAGCAAAGGTATCATAGCAGCTATTTTAAAGGTTTCATACTGAAAGCACACATAGCACTCAAACTCTAGCCTTCCCATTTCAGAGGGTTTTTGTTGTTGTTTTAAATCACACCCACGCCATGCTTACAGCCCCTTACACAACTGTAATAAAACACAGGATAGCCTTAAACTTCATTTCCTGCTCTGCTCCACTCCTCCCCCACTAATAATTTTAGGGCAGGTTATTTTAAGTTTTAGAGACATGTAAGGCTCCAATACTAAGGCCCTTCATGTCAAGTTTCATTTTGGAGAAAGTTTCTGGTCTAGTTTGTAAAATCATGAAAATAAGAGTGTATCAAAGAAAAAATAGGAATCCTTTACTACTGCATGAGGGAACAAGCACACTAGAGATCTAAGCATGCCCATGAGACATTCTAATACAGTAATTAGATGGTTTGCTCACTACTGCTTCCACAAGTATATAGTGAGGTTTAAATCAATTTCTGAATACATGTTTCATTGAAAATCAAAGTGGATTCAGATCACAAGAGAGGAGACATGCCATTTAGATAGAGATATAAAAAATAAACAAACAGGAGATATCACACAAATAGGGAGAGCCTTTTATGGTGGGTGACTTGTGCAATATCCATTTCATGACAACCGGTCAGTGCTCCTAGACCCACCCTCACTGACATCTCACAGAGAGGAAAGAGTCAGAGTCAGCAAAATAAATAATAAATAATAGTAACCTTCCTTTTTTAGATAAAGCTGGAGGAAGTTTTCATAAACAGCAAATTTAGTTTCCTGTCACCAGAATCTAGCAGTGATTTTGTCAAGACTGCAGGCTTCTGCACCTGCTGTGGCTTGTGGGTTCTTGGCAACACCTTGGTATGCAGCCAAACCCTCACTAAAGGGGTTGCGGCTTAAATAAATGCCTTTGACCTAACACAATACACAGATAAAGCTGCTGAACCATCCCCACTTAGATAACACCACTCTGCTTCTCTGACAAAGACCCTGTGTCATTGCAAGCTACACTGCCAGGGAGAGAGGGTGGGGTGATAGAGGGAGGAGGAGAAGAGAGACATACAGCAAAAGATGCAGTCTACCGAATAGATGCAATCTACACACAGTCACAGGAACCACCACTAAAAAAAAAAAAAAATGCACATTTTACATAATACACAAATACACACAGCTGCACAATTTGCCTTCCGCCAGAGCTACCAACATTTGTGGGAGGGGTAGAAGCTGTGATGAATAACCCAGCTGTTCCCCTTGCTTTTTAATAATAATCATTACAACAGCCTAAATACTGCACCTAGATACCCAAGTATCCCAGATGCTTTGCACTAGGACAAATATATTTAATTGCTAACTATACAAAAACAACAATTAAAATCAGGATAAAACCATAAATAAAAATCAATACATCAAAGGCTGTTCTAGAATACACAGATTTTTTTTTTAATCCTACCGATTTAAACAAGGAGATTTTGCTTCAATCCTTCACCCTCCATCTTCATTCCCTCTCCATCCCCGTCACCATTAGGTAGGGGCTGATTAATACCCTGAACCACTTAGATCTCTGGATTCAGTACCCCACAAAATCATCCATCACCTTCTTGCATCCACCATTCTTCATCCCAACCTCCCCAAACCTCCATCCTCTTTCCCCTCATTATCACCACCCTCCTCACCTTGATTCCCACCACCTCCATCCCCGCCCAGTCCCCCCCAAGCCCTCGCTGGGCATCCTTCTCCTCTTCATCCTCACCCCCCCCCCCTCCACACACACACCCCCTAACACCCCCCGCCCAGCCCCATGGAGCAGCCCCCCCTCCCGGCAGGGGTGTGTGGTGGGGGAGGGGCTCACCTCCAGCTCGGTGTCCCCGGGCTCGGCCACCCCGATGATCTCGCTGGGCAGCTCGGCCAGGTCGGTGACCCGGATCAGCCCGTCGTGTAGGAAGATGGTCTCCTCCTTCACCGAGAGCCACTGGGCCGAGTCCGCAGCCGCGGCGGCCGCCGGGGACCCCATGGGGCTGGCACCGGGCGACCCTGGGGCAGACGTGAGGCGGGCCCCGCTACCCTCCCATGGCGGAGGGAGATGGGAAGGGAGAGGGTCCCTCGCGCGCTGGGGGGAGGAAGCTGAGCGCCGGGGGTCCCTGAGGGGAAGCGGGACCGGGGGCTGTCAGCGGGGAAGAGGGGGGGCTGGGATCTCTAGCGGCGGCCGTGCCTGGGGCGCAGCGTCCAGCTCCTGCTCCCCTCCTCACACACACAGGTGACAGCACGACGCCATGTTGCGGGCTGCGGCGGGCCCGGCATGCCCCGCGCCGGGAACAATACACCCTCCCCCCGCGGCTCCCCAGCGCCCCGCCCCTCGCGCGAGGCCCCGCCCCCGCGGCTCCTCCCCCCGAGAGCTGCCCCCCTCAGGCGTGCGGCGACCCCTCTGCTTTGCCCTTCTCCACCTGGAAGACAACTCCCCCCTTACTCCTCCTCATCCCCCCCCCCGGCTGCCTCGACAGCTCTGCTCCTGCTGGCCTCCCCCCGACTCCCCCCTGCCCCACTCCGCTCCTCCCTTCCCCGCCTGCCCCCACTCCGCCCCCCCGACTCCCCGCCTGCCCCCACTCCGCCCCCCCCTTCCCCGCCTGGCCCCACTCCGCTCTCCCCGCCTGCCCTACTCCACTCCCTGCCTGCTTCACTTTGTTTACTCCCTCCAGGACTCCCTGCCTGCGCCACCCTGTTGCCCCCTCCCCCCCCCCGGGCTCCCTGCCCCTATAAGTCTGGGTCCCATTTATTCCTCCCCACCTTGGCTCTGTGACCCCTCCTAGCCTGAGCTTCCTGCCTCCCCCTTAGTTCTACCTCCCTTCGCCTTGACTCTCTTTCCCCTTCTTCCCATAGCTTCCCAGCTCTAGCACCTTATCACAGGACACCTAGGGTCCTCGGCACACATACCTGCAGACAGACACATTTATCAGATTTATTTCGATTTTATTCCTATACAGTCTCCACACCAAAGGGCACCTTCCAAAGCACTGGCAGTTTGACATACATTTAAAAACAGAAGGATATAGGGGATTCAAAGTAAAAACTGACCCAGGGTGAAGCACTTCTTCCTTTTACCCTACGGAACATCATTTCATTACCAGTCATATAACCAATACAGCTTTAAAAAAAAAACCATCAGGCTCCCACCAAATCCCACCCTCAACTGCTTCAACCCTCTGCCAATGCCAGTTCAGAGACCAGTGTGCACACATGCACAACAAAAAGTTCAGAGGCAGACGTGCAGGTGTCTGCACAGATATGCACATATACAGCCATGATTGTAAGTATACTATTGCTTGCATCATAGTAAATGTTCTGTAGTGTTTTATTTTTTCAAAAATCTTGAAGCCATAGTAATATGAGACTTATTCACATCTCTATCATGTATTAAATCTTTGCTGAGAGAAGAGGGAGACAGCTGGGTTCTGTATGGGAATTGTCATATATCAGATTAGCATAGTACAAATTAGTGAGGTTCTGGTGTGTATATATACACCTGAGGAGTGGGCTTCAGAATTACAGGCCTCTCTCCACTTAAATGATCAGCTTTTCTAGCTCAGCACACAATAAAACCACTCTATACCTATGAGTTCAGCCGTGAAGCTGGGAGATGGTATACACCATTACATTACACACACCACCCGGTTTGAACACAGCTTGTCCTTGAGCTCTGTAAAGAGTATCTGGGGTTTACAGATTCAATCCAACAGTTAGACACTGTCTGTGTAAAAGCTTGATAACCACAAATATACAATATTTCAGATCACACCACTGCCACATATCTGCTCAAGATAGGGGAGTAGAAGAAGCTGCTGCAGGAGAAATGTGTTGATATACAAAGGGATTTTATTTTCCTCTGCACTGCACATGCAGAAAGTTGGAACTGGAAGGTTTTGTCGTAGTTGAGAATGAATTGTCATTCAGAGGGTCCTTTTTAAAAGGGAAAAGTATGGAATGTTGGAATAAGAAGGTTTAGTGACAATTAGGAATAGCAGGGCCGGCGCTTCCACTAGGTGACCCTAGGCGGTCGCCTAGGGCGGCAGGATTTGGGGGGCGGCATTTTGCCGCCCTCGGCAGAAATTCGGCGGCGGGGGGTCCTTCCGCTCCGGGTCTTTGGCGGAAATTCGGCGGCAGGTCCTTCACTCGCTCCGGGACCCGCCGCCGAAGTGCCCCCAAGACGCTGAGCGGAAGGTCCCCCGCGGCCGAATGCTCAGAGGAGGAGCGCTGCCGCCTAGGGCGGCAAAACCCCTGGCGCCGCTCCTGAGGAATAGTAGTTCATAGATTCGTAGAAGGTAGTTGTATGTTTGATCAATGCAAAACACAGAAAACAGTGACCACAGTGGAATGTATCCATTAGGCCACCTGGTCGCCACTCTGGAGCACCTCATATAGTTGGAAGTGGTGGAATGTTGTGGTTGGAAGACTCTATGGCAGTTGGGGGCTGGCAACTGCATCCTGGCTGATTAAACAAGCTGTTCCAACAGCATCTCCCTGGAGAAATAGAGAAGCTGCTGAGGTTAGTTTAATTCACAGTGTTTGGTTACAAAATAGTAACTGGGCCAAGTGTTTTGTAACCAGGTATGGGAGTTTTACTTTTTTCATTAATTTCTATAAGGCCTGGTCTACACTAGGAGTTTATGTCGAATTTAGCACCGTTACATCGAATTAACTCTGCACCCGTCCACATCACGAAGCTATTTAGTTCGACATAGAGGTCTCTTAAATTCAACTTCTGTACTCCTCCCCAACGAGGGGAGTAGCGCTAAATTCGACATGGCCATGTCGAATTAGGCTAGATGTGGATGGAAATTGACGGTAATAGCTCCGGGAGCTATCCCACAGTGCACCACTCTGTTGACGCTCTGGACAGCAGTCCGAGCTTGGATGCTCTGACCAGCCACACAGGAAAAGCCCCGGGAAAATTTGAATTCCTTTTCCTGTCTGGCCAGTTTGAATCTCATTTCCTGTTTGGACATCGTGGCGAGCTCAGCAGCACTGGCAACGATGCAGAGCTCTCCAGCAGAGGTGACCATGCAATCTCAGAATAGAAAGAGGGCCCCAGCATGGACTGATCGGGAAGTCTTGGATCTGATTGCTGTGTGGGGCGATGAGTCCGTGCTTTCCGAGCTGCGATCGAAAAGACGGAATGCAAAGATCTACGAGAAGATCTCTAAAGCCATGGCAGAGAGAGGATACAGCCGGGATGCAACGCAGTGCCGCGTGAAAATCAAGGAGCTGAGACAAGGCTACCAGAAGACCAAAGAGGCAAACGGACGCTCCGGATCCCAGCCCCAGACATCCCGTTTCTACGAGGCACTGCATTCCATCCTAGGTGCGGCCGCCACCACTACCCCACCACTGACCGTGGACTCTGAGGATGGGATATTGTCGACGGCCACTTCCTCGGACATGTTAGTGGACGGGGAAGATGAGGAAGGAGATGAGGAGGACGAGGCAGTCGACAGCGCTTACAACGCTGATTTCCCCGACAGCCAAGATCTCTTCATCACCCTTACAGAGATCCCCTACCAACCGTCCCCAGGCATTAACCCGGACACAGAATCAGGGGAAGGATCAGCCAGTAAGTGTTTTAAACATGTAAACATTTCTTTTTAACAGAACAGGAATATTAACAATGGGTTGTGCATGATTACTTTGCCCTAGGCGCTTAACGTTTCAGTCCTTGGCAGTGCAACTACTGAAAAAAAATCTAACAATGTCCGGTTTAGCATGATTGTTCTGCCCTAGCCGCTCTACTGTTTAGTCCCTGCCAGTGCAGCTACAGTAAAATCCGGTGTATATGTCCGGGGATAGAGCTGAAATCCTCCAGGGACATCTCCACGAAGCTCTCCTGGAGGTAATTGGAAAGCCTATGCATCAGGTTCCTGGGGAGAGCGGCCTTATTGGGTCCTCCGTAGTAGGAAATGTTTCCACGCCAGGAGACAAGCAAGTACTCGGGGATCATTGCCTTGCAGAGCATGGCGGCATACGGCCCTGGTCTTTGCAGGCTTTCCCGAAGCATCCTTTCTTTCTCTGTCTCTGAAATCCTCATCAGAGTGATGTCGCTCATGGTGACCTGCTTTGAATTAGGTAGGGGAATGTTAGTATTGGGACTGCTTGCCTGTTCCTTTACAGAACTGTAACCGGCGGTTTACAGCCACGCGGTGGAGGCGGGAGAGGGGCAGCATACAGGGATCTTTCCCTGGGACAGCCGCGAGGGGGTGGGACAGGGGCAGAGTTCATGCTTGCCGGATTGCTGGCAGCAGGGACTGGCATTGCTTTCAACGTGAAAGGAGGCCAGTGCTATTATTAAAGTTTTAAGCAGCCACAAGTCTACGGCTTACCATGTCGGCCTGCTACACAAATTCCGGTGTCCTGCCCTGCTTCTCTGATCTGCACTGCAAGACCCCAGGCACTGAATGCGAAGGCCGAAAATTCGACCTTGTCCTGAGTGCGCATGTGATAGGTGCTGTGCATGGTCTTGTTCACAGAGAAAGACTATGTTCTTTGTTCACAACTAAATTTATCTTTCTGAGGAATTCACTCCCTTTTTCCCATCCCACAGCTGCGACTGTCTCCCGACCTAGCCTGGCATCACACTCCCAGAGGCTAGCGCAGATTAGGCGTAGGAAGAAGAGGACACGGGAGGACATGTTCTCGGAACTTATGGGCTGCTCCCGAGCCCAGGCAGCCCAGCAGACCCAGTGGAGGGAGAACTTGTCCCAAATGCACCGATCACACATGGAACAGGAGGAGAGGTGGCGGCAGGAAGACCAGCAGGCGACTCAAATGCTGCTTGGACTAATGAGGGAGCAAACGGACACGCTCCGGCGCCTTGTGGATGTTCTGCAGGACCGGAGGCAGGAGGACAGAGCCCCGCTGCAGTCTATCTGTAACCGCCCTCCCCCGCCACCAAGTCCCATACCCCCCTCACCCAAAGTCCCAAGAAGGAGGGGCGGCAGAGTCCGTGAAAACTCTCACTCCACCTCTGCAGACTGCTCAAGTACCAGAAGGCTCTCATTCCCCAAAATTTGATAAGTCCTTTCCTTCCCGCCTCACCCAAGCCCCCGTCCAAGTTTCATCCCCCAGTTTCATGTGTAGTTGCTAATAAAAAAGACGTTTCTGTTAATTACTGTTTCCATCATGTTCTTTTAGAGGAGAGTCTGTCTGAAGGGGGGGAAGGGGGTTGGTAATTGGACAGGACAGTCACCTTTACCAGGGTACAGAGGCGGGGGCAGGTTCAGCAGCAGGGCACACACACATTGCAGTCACTAGTTACCCTGGTCAGTCTGGGAGGTGGTTTTCATGTTATGTGTGTGTGTGGGGGGGGCTATGTGACTTTGTGGCGGGGGAAGGCGGTTAGAGATCTTATGCAGCGGTCCTTATCCTGGATCACAGAGCCACGCAGCAGGGGATCTGTAACCGTCCTCCCCCTGCCACAAAGTCACATAGCCCCCACACACAGAGTCCCGAACAAGAGGGGTGGCAGGCTCCGTTGAAACAACCAGTCCACCACTGCGGAGCCTGTCATTCCTGGAGTTTAGAAGCGTCCTTTGCATCACTACAGTACACCCGCTCCCCACCACAGTCTGCGTCCCAGGTTCAACACTTTACCGAGAAAACAGTAATAAAGAAAACGGTGTTCATTAACAAAATTCAAGTGATTTTATTTTTAAACGTGTGTTGGAAGGGGGGGAACGGGGTGAACGGGGTATGTAACTGGAGAGGATAGTGAACATTTACTGGGTAAAGAAACGGGGGCAGGTTCAGCTTCTCTGTAAACAAACTTAATAGTCACAGGTTACCCTGTTCACTCAGGAACCTAGCTTTCAAAGCCTCCCGGATGCACAGCGCGTCCCGCTGGGTTCTTCTAATCGCCCGGCTGTCTGGCTGGGCGTAATCAGCAGCCAGGCTATTTGCCTCAACCTCCCACCCCGCCATAAAGGTCTCCCCTTTGCTCTCACAGAGATTGTGGAGCACACAGCAAGCTGCAATAACAATGGGGATATTGGTTTCGCTGAGATCACAGCGAGTCAGTAAGGTTCTCCATCTCCCCTTGAGACGGCCAAAAGCACACTCCACCACCATTCTGCACTTGCTCAGACGGTAGTTGAAGAGTTCTTTTTCAGTGTCCAGGGCGCCAGTATAGGGCTTTATGAGCCAGGGCATTAGCGGGTAGGCTGGGTCCCCGAGGATGACTATAGGCATCTCCACATCCCCAAGAGTTATTTTGTGGTCCGGGAAGTAAATACCTTCCTGCAGCCGTCTAAACAGACCAGAGTTCCTGAAAACACGAGCATCATGAACCTTGCCCGGCCATCCGACGTTGATGTTTGTAAAACGTCCCCTATGGTCCACCAGTGCTTGCAGCACCATTGAAAAGTAGCCCTTTCGGTTAATGTACTGGCTGGCCTGGTGGTCCGGTCCCAGGATAGGGATGTGAGTTCCATCTATAGCCCCACCGCAGTTTGGGAATCCCATCGCGGCGAAGCCATCTATGATGACCTGCGCGTTTCCCAGGGTCACTACCTTTGAGAGCAGTAGCTCAAGGATTGCGTTGGCTACTTGCATGACAACAACCCCCACGGTAAATTTGCCCACGCCAAAGTGGTTCGCGACTGACCGGTAGCTGTCCGGCGTTGCAAGCTTCCAGAGGGCTATGGCCACTCGCTTCTGGACACTCAGGGCTGCTCGCATCCGGGTGTCATTGCGCTTCAGGGCAGGGGACAGCAACTCACAAAGTTCCATGAAAGTCCCCTTCCGCATGCGAAAGTTTCGCAGCCACTGGGATTCATCCCAGACCTGCAGCACTATGCGGTCCCGCCAGTCCGTGCTTGTTTCCCGGGCCCAGAATCGCCGTTCCACAACATCCACATGACCCATTGCCACCATGATGTCCTCGGCGCGGGGTCCCGTGCTTTGTGACAGGTCTGTGCCACTCTCAGACTTCAGGTCCTCACCGCGCTGCCGTAGCCTCCTCGCCCGATTTCTCAGCATCTGCCTCTGGGAAAGGTGGATGATAAGGTGCGAGGTGTTGACAACAGCCATAACTGCAGCGATGGTCGCAGCAGGCTCCATGCTCGCAGTGCTGTGGCGTCCGCGCTGTCACTGACCAGAAAAGTGCGCGAACTGATTTCCCGCCGGCGCTTTCAGGGAGGGAGGGCGGGAGTGACGGTTGGATGACGACAGTTACCCAAAAGCACCCTCGACACATTTTTTTACCCAGAAGGCATTGGTGGCTCGACCCAGAATTCCAATGGGCAGCGGGGACTGCGGGAACTGTGGGATAGCTGCCCACAGTGCACTGCTTCCAATGTCGACGCTTGCCCCGTTAGTGTGGACTCACAAAGTCGAATTACTGTCCTTAGCGTGGACACACACGTTCGACTTTGTAATATCGATTCCACATATTCGATTTAAGTAAAATCGAACTACTCTCGTAGTGTAGACATACCCTAAGATAGGAACAAAGGAAGGGATCATAAAAATAAGTATTTGTATATTGTAGTGGAAGTAACACTGGAAGAACTAATGATGACTACCTATCTAGCTTACCTGCATACGCTTCCACCCATCACGTTAGTATCTGAGTGCTTTCCATAGCAATAGCGAAGTTCCTAGCAGACTTCATGGAGTCTCTGGCACGTCCCCCTTCTTGGGATCTAAACTCTGCTTGCGGTATCATTTACATATATACATAATTTTTTTTGGTGGGGGTTGGGAATGAGAATAGAGGAGGATGTTTGTATTGTGAGCATCACTTATCGTGGGAAAGCTTTCTTAAAAAGGAAGCTTTTGCAATGTTTCCCAAAACTGGCCAGACTAATTTGCCTGAACTCTTCTGGATGACTGTTCTGTAGCTGGATCCCCTAGACTGAAAATGCTTCGTCCCCAGCTCTCACAGGCTTCATTCTGTGCCTTGTGATCTGCATTTTGCCATAGGTGCTCCTCTGTCACCGTGTTTTATATATTGAAATTCGTTCTTTGATGTAGCTGGGGCTTGATCCATTAGTTGTCTTGAAAATTAGGCCCTAGGCATTACATTGTCACCAGAAGCTGACTGGGAGGGACTTGCATATGGGCCTGATATGATCACAGCAGCCCAAGCCAGGGAGAAGATGGCCAGCCACATTCTATAACAGCTGATTCCCCTGCACTGTCTTCACATTTGACTGGGGACAAGCGGACAGGTTCTCACTCTATAGAGACTTCACAGCTCCAACCTTCCAGATCAGCAGCTGCTCAGGCTCCAGATTTCGATCCCTACAGTGGGCCAGTCTCCAGACAGCCTGATGTTGTGTATCTCTGCAAGAGGTAAGTAATCTGACCTGCACTTTGGGCAGTAAAAAGCCACTGAACTGTAAATGGGAGACAGTGCTACGGTTGCCAACCCTCCAGGATTGTCCTGGAGTCTCCAGGAATTAAAGATTAATCTTTAATTAAAGATTATGTCATGTGATGAAAGCTCCAGGAATACGTCCAACCAAAATTGGCAACCCTGGACAGTGCAGAAATTTTAGAAATCCCCTTTACTGAAATTTGACTCAGTACTTTGCCACATGAACACTAGGGGTTGTTGCCATTCATCATTATATATTTGATTTTTGTGGAGAGTTTGGTTTAATAGAATGTGCAAAGAGCTATCTAGTTAACTATCAGTTATTGAATTAATATATAGCAGTAAGTGTGGGTAATTTATCCTTTGTTAGTGCAGCTCTGCCTAGGTGCAAATTAATACAAAATAATTAGTAAATTTAAGATTATGGTCTTCTTGTGTTCTGATATCCTGGCTGTCTCCCATTCCTAGATGGGGTGGGAAGAGGGATTATTTTACATAAGTATCATTGTCCAGCTATGCCAGGTGAAGGACAGAAGACACTGGATGTGTTTTAATTAGGCTATAACTTATTCTTAAATGTCTGGGAGTATTTGGCAGATAAAATTGTACAGTGCAGGTAATTCCACAATCATTTATATATACTCAGGGGGCTGCTTGCAGCTTTCCCCCTTACCCATCCTGGTTCCCAGCCAGTCCACTCCTGAGACCTTGCCATCCCTACCTTGAAGGAGGGTTAAGGAGAACTGTAAAGGAGGGAGGGTTGGCTCCCTGCTGTACCAGTCATAGGAGCCTTGAATCCACCCACCCCATTTCTGTTCCTTTAAAGAATACCTCCTTTAAAACCTTTCCCAATCCATTGTATCTGATCACCATATCAATTCCCTACACTGAACATCTGCCCAAAACTTACATAATGAGTTGTGACATCATAGCCTAACCCTCCCTTTCATTCTTTGCCCACCACTAAACCCCCAACCCACTGTGAGGAAAACGAAAACCAGTAGCTCGTCTTGGCCAATGTGGCAGTGAGGGAAAAATTCCTTTCCAGGCCCACCAAGAAAGGAGTGACTAGTGTAATGCCCTCAGCGGATCATGATGAAACCTGGTATTTCAACTACTTCCATTGGTGGGAGAAATAAAACTTCAAATATTAGGTGGGATTCACCAAAATCCACCAGTAGACTTGTGCAAAAAGTCAGAATGATTTTATTGCTTTAATTGTTTCTGATCTGCTTGGTCTTCCGCCTGCCCGCTTTATCTTTATTTCCATAAAAGAACCTCAGAAAAAACGGTCTCTTGTCTTGGAGTTTCTTTAGTTGCAGTTGTGTCTGCCCCGGTAGCCAGATTCTGGAATGAAGTTAGCCAAGCGGCAGAGTCCCCAGTCCCAGAAGTGGATGTGTAGTGAGTTGGTGGCGCACATCACCTTCATGGCTCACTGGCAGCAGCACACTCTGGTGAACTGAATATGGAACCTCACTGCTCTCACCTGAAACTCACTCTTTGCTTATTTTATAACTTCCTTTAAAGGAACATTGTTGAGGCCTCCAGTTTCATTTACCTTAAAATTGTTAATACTTTGGATTCTTAGGCCTGGTCTACACTACCCCCCAAATTCGAACTAAGGTACGCAACTTCAGCTACGTGAATAACGTAGCTGAAGTCGACATACCTTAGTTCGAACTTACCGCGGTTCAGACGCGGTCCACACGCGGCAGGCAGGCTCCCCGTCGACTCCGCGGTACTCCTCTCGCCGAGCTGGAGTACCGCAGTTGACGGCGAGCGCTTCCGGGATCGATTTATCGCGTCCAGACCAGACGCGATAAATCGAACCCAGAACTTCGATTCCCAGCCGCTGAACTAGCGGCTGGGTGTAGACCTGGCCTTAGTGTTTTTGTTTTTAAATGTACCATTGTGGTATTAAAAAGAAAAGAAATAGTTGCTATTTTGTCTGAGCTGAAGTAAATGGTGTGTAGTGCTCTACCTCCTTGCTCTTCAGCAGTAGGTACCTAGTAAATACTATTCATAGAGCATACTGCCATCATTAATAACACTGCTGCTCAAGAAAGACTGTGTTTTCATGATAAGGCGTCACATGAATTGAAGCAACTGTTCAACAAATTAAACAAATACAGCCTTGTCAATTTTTGCTCCATTCAAAACATAGAGGGTGGGTAAATCAGTATTTAACAAGGAAGAAGGGACAAAATTAATAGTGAAAAAACCAGTTTCAAACTTCTCTCACATAACTGCAGTGAGAAAAAACGTAACATCTCTTTCATTTGGATTTAGTAATGAGAATCTCTGGGTAACGCTGTGTTTGATAACAAGGTATGTCTGAGAAAGGGGAAAAAAGACAGAAAGAGATATTAAAAGAAGTGAGAACAGTTTATTATAGAAAACTTTAGTAATGAATGATCTTCCTGGCAAACATTTTAATGAAATGTGTATTTGACACAGAGTTAAATGTGAGAGGAACTGGAAGCTAATATATTTTAGTGCTATAATAAAACTGTGGCATTGCAAGGCAGCATTTTACAAGTGTAACCCTGTGAGAAAGCCGGTGTTTAACATTGCCTTTTTTATTATCATCTGCAATTTTCACATTCAAGAATTCAACTAAAATGGCCCTTTTAAGGAGAGAGATGTTTAAATGCCACCTGTTGGTGAGGAGGGGAGGGGTGCTTGGGAGATGAACAGATCCTTAAAATGTGGCATGAATTTCAAAATCTCTAATGTCCCCGAAGACTTCTTATTAATATCCCCAAATAGGTAGATTTTAAATAACTATTATTTGATGCAGTTTAAAATTTAGCCTTTCTGTAAAACTGGTGCAGTGGAATGAAAAAAAAATCCTACAGATTCTTCCGCAACATTCTGCCTGATATTATCAAAAACAATTATAACAAGGGGAAGGCACTCTGTTCAGACACATTATTGCTCAGGCCACTATTATATGACAATTCATGGTTTCTTTATTGCATGAACATTGTTATGTCTGTGCTCTAAAGATCTATTCTAGCTTGGTTGAGATCTGAGAGGGATATAAATTGCAGTTTCCAGGAATCAATTGCAAAAATATTGTTTGGTTAAATCCATGTATGTTGCAAAATCTGCACTGTTTCCTTCCTCTTGTGGAGCAAGCAAAGGACTACTTGGCAATGCTGGTATGCATTGGTATGATGCTAAAAAGGTCTGCTTTATAGGCAGGGTTTAATATTTGGACACAAATCCAAAGTGAATCTTCCACTAAAAATATCTGTGGGTTCATATTTGGTGCTTATTTTGCATTAAGTGTTATATAAATTTCTTGGAAAGAAAACAGTACCATATGCTGATCTTCTGTTAGCATCTCAAGAAATAATTCAGTTTTTCACATTCGTATTTCTCTAATTATCCTCGTAGATTGGTAGAAATGTTAACTGACATAAGCCTAAAAGCCTCTGTGTTGCAGACAGGAGAGAATTCCAATGCCTGTTCGCACAAGATAGTCTCTCAGTTTTTCTAGGATCATTACCTTTGTTCTTCATAGATATCTTTTGTTCTAAGTGGAAGACATGTAGAATGTCAATCATTGCAATACTGTATCTGTTATCTAACACCTTGTCTTTGCATTCAGTTAAACTTGTGCAATTTTTGTGTGTAGATCAGCTCTAAGTCATGGTTTTGAGATCTTTCTTCTCTGATGCCTAAGAAATTAGGGTAAATCAGTTAAATACATTAAAATTCCCCCAAGCTTTCTGAACCTGAACACCTGTTAAATACAAGCGTATCTCTCTGCATGATATAATCTGAAATGGCAAAGGACAGAGACTGGGAAATTGCAGTGTCAAAGTCACATCCGCCACACCATGCAGAAAATTAGGCTTATTAGCCAATTTCATGATGCCACTGTGACAGGGTGTAGAGGCACTGCCTGAAAACAGGCAAACAGGATGTTAACTCCTGATCTAACTCTCCTTCAGGTGAAGGGTGGAGTGATCTGCCAGGGTTTGTGTCTGACTCATTATGTTCACTCAGATGCTCAATCAGGGCAAGTTCTAACAAGCTTTCAAACCTGCAGCCAGCAGACCTAGGGGAACAGGAGGATGTCCTCACCATCAAGGACCAGTTATAATACTAGCGTTCTGTTTCATTTGCTTGCTTCACTTATGTGTGTTTTGAGTGTAAGGAGTTTTGTGCTGAATGAGTGATATGTGGTACCAGAAGCTGGAGCCTTCAGGAAAATCAGGATCTCTCTTTTCCCCCTCTGCTTGTGTCTACACTGGCATTTTAAGAAAAATGTAGACCTGGTCAAAATTTTTGCAACTCAATGTTTTTTCCATTGGAAAATGCCAATGTGTCGGGAACTGGAATTTCTGATCCATGGGACATTCCAACATTTTTTGGGGAAAAAATTGTTTTGAATCAGAACAAAAAGCCAAAATTTCCCACTAGGCAAAATTTTCATGGAAAAAATGTTTCAGGTCAATCAAAATATTTTGATTCTGACTTTTTCTTAAATATTATATTATTTTTAATTTTACATATATATTTTTGTTACTTTTATTTTATATTATATTGTATTATTGTATTTGATTTTATATTTTATATTCTAATTTATAATATAAAGTCCATCTTTGAACTAAAAGGTATTTTGAAACCTTCCATTTCAACCTTATCAAAACTCATTGTTTCTGTTTTCTTATAAGAAATTTAATCTGAATTGGCACATTAACACGGAATGTTTTGATTTCGACAAGTAGGCATTTTCTGATGGAAAAACATTCAGTTGCAAAATATCCAACCAGGTCTACATTTTTCTTCAAACTTCCCACTGCTACACCACCCCTAATTCAGCTCCACCAGTTATAGCAATGACATGAGCACGAGAGTAAATTGGATGCAGGATTTTGTTTTATTACCATGTCATCAAACCTTACTCATGGCAGGTGTACATAACACAGTGGTAAAAATATTCATGTCTACTCTACACTAATGCTCCCATTCTTGCTACCACTGGTGGCGGCAAAGTGGTGGCAAGGGGGATTTTAAGGAAAATGCCAGTATAGATAAGGTGTTTGTCATGGCCCTAGCTAGAAAACATCACACAATTATCTTCCTTCAGTTTAACAGAAAAACTTCATCCACTGTTAGTCTAACAAACCCATATGCCACTGCTGAATTCTTTGTTGCCTTCTCCCAAGCCCTAGTAGGTCTGAACCTCTCTGTGGCAGAGCAAAACAGGGTGTGGTATGGTATGGTTGCATCTTAGAGGAGGTCACTGTTTTGAATCTTGGGTCTTACAGCTGGGAGGATCTGATAAATGGTTTTGCAGAGGTGTCCCAGATTTGCTGGAACTAGCCCATCGCTGAATTAAACCAAGAAGCTCTGTAAAACCAGCTGCCTGATTGTGAGAAGAGGAGAGCCTGTGTGGAAGTAGAGTTCCATAAGCAGGAACAGAAGAGCTGAGTTGTTTTGTGGCTTTCCTCTTTCCTGCTGTTGTTTAAAAAATATATTGTTTTGCCTTTTTCCTTCCAGCTGAGAACTCTAAGTACTGTAAATATAAATTCTAGGAGAAACAGCTTGGCAAAAGTTGTTTTTTCCTCATTGGAGCGGGTTGGCCTTTAGAATGACAACCCCCCCAAAACCTTGGTGGGTTGTACCTACGTATAAAAAGAAAATCCATTCTGAGTGGTTTGTACCCAGGGCCGGCTCCAGGCACCAGCGAAGGAAGCAGGTGCTTGGGCCGGCCAATGGAAAGGGGCGGCACGTCCCGGGTCTTTGGCGTCAGTTCGGCGGCGGGTCCCTCAGTCCCTCTCGGAGGGATGGACCCGCCGCCGAATTGCCCTTGAAGAATGAAGCGGCGCGGTAGAGCTGCCGCTGAAGTGCCGCCGATCGCGGCTTTATCTTTTTTTTTTCCCGCTTCACCGCTTGAGGCGGCAAAAAAGCTGGAGCCGGCCCTGTTTGTACCTCCCTCTGATAAGTACTGGCAGGGTCTGTCACTTTGACAACACTTGTACAGCTCATCATACCAATAAAGTCTTACTGAATTGGGTAGTTATATAGGGTGACCAGACAGAAAATGTGAAAAATCGGGACGGGGGTGGGGTGTAATAGGAGCCTATATAAGAAAAAGACCCACAAATTGGGACTGTCCCTATAAAATCGGGACATCTGGTCACCTATAATTATCAGAATTAAATGAAAAAACAGAATAAGGAAAACATACATAGTTTGGTGTGCTCATATCATTTGTATTTTAGAACAAAGGTTTCTTTCCAATGTATCGCGAAGGGAAGGCCAAGAAACTTATGGATTAATCACTAGGATTCTTCTGTAATTTGCTTTTCTTACTTAAAAAGTTCCAGGACATATGTTTGTCTGGTCTCTAGTTTTATCTCTCAGGCAGCTCAGCATTTTTCTGTTGCACTGAATAATTCTGATCACCATAACCAGCAATTTCAATGAAGAGGCGGCTATTCACAAGTAAGAATGTTCGTTTTCCTCTATTACACAGTAGAACTAATCATGAAATAGAAATGGATGCATCTTGGCTTTTTCATCCATGTGACCAAATTGCTGTACAAATTTCCAAAGAATATGCTGATAAGAGTCTTGTTTCATTACAGGACACAATCCAAGAGTAGAATAAATTACATGTTTTCAAGGCTATCTGGAGCCAGGAAAGTCATAATGTCTAAGAAAGTATTCATACAATTCAACTTAATTTAATTTTGTTCATACTTCCCAGAGAGGATCTATAACAAGCTGAAGGCCTGGAAGGTTTGACATTGAGATTTAAAATACATACAATGTAGTGAAATAAATACAGAAAAATGAAACCTGAGAATGGCTTGTCAGGTTCAGAGCTGTGATTACTCCTGGTCAGGAGCAGTAGTAATCACAGCTGTTATATTTATTTGTTACTCCATTTCCCCTTCCATGCCCAGTTGTTGTTTGTATCATCCACGTTATATCTTGTCTTTTAGTCTGTAAGCTCTTTGGGAGCAGAGTCTGTCATTTATTATAGACTTGTACAGTGTCCAGCAAAATGGGACCTAACCTAGCTATGATCTTTAGGTGCTAGCACAATATAAATGTTAAGGAATAAGAAAAAATATGTTTTTCAAAGGGGGCAGGGGAAAATATTCCAGGTGCCCCTTAAGTGAAAGAACAGCTCTCTAGCCACATCCATGCGCACCCTCCAAGTGTGAAAGGTCTATGAATTTTACTTACAACCAAGGATCATACAGGGTGTAAATCAAAGCTCAGGGTACAAAAATGCGTATTGTTAGCAAAATGTCATTTGTGTTGAATTAACATATAAGAATTGAATTAACATATAATTCATTAACATATAAGACAGTCCATGTACTAGCACAGTGTTGTAGAGTTGGAGTTGTAAACACTGTAGAGGAATGTTCAAATGCTAAAAAACTTTTTGTTGTTGTTGTTTTTTACATTTTTTAAATCTTAACCCATAGCGCACTGTCATTTTTAAAAGGTGGAATTTTGTAACTGGCGTACCAAAAAAAGCCATGAAGATTATCCTTCAACTAAAATAACTGAATGCAATGACCAATCAACCCAACAAGCGACAGCAATGCCATCTCTATCAGTTATCCAAAGCCAAGTGTCGAGTGTTTGAAGGACTATACCAGCATCACCTCCATCATTAGGCTATTTGTATACAAAGTAGTATTGCTTCACTCCAGCATTTCACATACAATGCAGAGAGCATAATACATGTATTGTGTTCATTCCTGTGCTTCCAGATCGTTGTGACACAGGATAGCTGTTGATTGTGCATGACAAGCACATATGAGAAATGTTTCCTATGCTTGCTTATCCAATTTGGTCGGCTTACACTGGCTGCCAATCAAATGGCATGTAAAGTTGCAGCACAGGTTTAACGTGAAGAATGACAAGAACTCTAATAACTATTTTTATAATTCTTCACAAGACAGCTATACTTCCTGTGTTAAACTCATTGGGCCTCTCTTCTCATTTAGATATCAAGCCACCTGTCATTTACTGGATGAACTAAACCCCAACCAAATTGCTTCTGAGTGTATTGTTACCCCTTTTTGACCCAGGTGGTGAACGAAAATTTGAGGTCTAGTGGGTTGTTTCTGTTAGGAGGGGAAACTGATGATGGAGTCAGGTATTTCTTTGATGTAATCCTGTTTGTTTAAAAAGAATACTGTACAAAGTCTTGTTCCCCTGACCACGGGAGGAATCAAACAGGAGAGAGTTTCTTTTCTCACAATTCCAAATCTCGTTCAGCCAGCACTCTGCCCCCAAAACCCTCTCTCTAGGCTTTTTCTTAGGGCCATGTCCCCAGTGGTTGTTGTGCTGTCTCCTTGGCTTTCTGTTCCTTCTCTCTCTGTTTCTGCAGGGTTTCTCTCACACATGGACACACAGCTCCAAAACCAATTAATCCCCAAACACCTGATTGTTTCTTTAATGGAGCCTAAATGAAGGGAGGTGGTTATGTCCACCAGCTTCAGTGAGGCATTGCCCACAGCGTTACAGTATGTTTGCTTCGATAACTTTGAATATTTACCCTTTTGTACAGAGTGAGGGATGTTTGTGCTTGGTTATAATACCCTTTCAAAGCCTCTAATATTAAATTGTCTAGAAAAAAAACCCTCCCCCTTTATATGTAGCAAAGACATGAACCTGTTACATATGACTATTTTTGTACCTTTATATATTTTTTTAATACCTTGTGAGAATGAGCATTTTGAACAATGGGATGCCAAATAAAGCACTTTTTGATATCTGAAAATTTTAATTTTAAAAACAATTACATCTGTCACATAAACGAAAAACCTGATATCTGAAAATATAAGCTCTTTTATTTTAATCTCATGTTTTCTTCATGAATAAAATAGAATGAGCAGTAAGCTGGGATTGGGACCTAGAACTAGTTCTATTCTGTGCACTGCCACTGTCTTGCTGAGTGCGATTGTGCAAGTCCATTAACCTTTGTGCCCCAGTTTCCCAATGGGGATAAACACAATTTTTACCTCAGCTGGGTGTTGTGAGGCTGGTTTAATTAGCATTTGTCACCAGATTAAAGGTGCAGGCAAATTACGATTATTAATAAATTCCTTAGGCAAAGAATCATAGTCAATCTGGGCCCTGCTACTTGTGAAAGAAGCTGAGGTCTAATCAGAAATTGTCAGTCTCTCAGCTGACTGTTCTTGACTTTTCTTTACAAATCTAAATATGGACAGCATCCTGCAAAAATGGACTTGGTAGCGCTGCACTGTGAATTGATAACAAATAAAGAGGATTATAAAAACTTTAAGTTCTCATACCACTTAAGCACCATTCTTCAAAACCCTAGTCACATTTAATTTATTTTTTTCTAGTATTAAATATTGGTATTTAGATAAATACTCTCCCACTAGAGAGGAGACCTTGTAAAAGAACGGGCAAAATTTGGCTCTCAGTGATACTCATACAAATACTTTTAGTTCTTTTCTTACTGATTTTAAGCATTTGTCTGACACTTATCTCTGTAGAATCTGAACATGTCACTAATGTGAATGAATTTACCTTCACAACACTGCTGAAAAATAAAAAATTATTATCCCTATTTTACAGGTGAATAAACCGAGGTAGAGTGAGGCTAAGTTACTTGCCCAAGATAATATGGAAAGTCTGTAGCAGAGCTGGGAAAAGAACCCAGATCTTCTTACTCCAAGTCCCGTTTCAGCCACCCTCCTTCATGAACCAAGTTCTGATCCCAGGGTCACTAGGTTTGCACAGAAATAAATGAAGGCAGAATTTGGCCAAATGTGAGTAAGTCTTATGCAACTCTCGGAAAATGTAGAAGAACCCCAATAATAACAATACCCATCTATCTAAGCTAATTATATCCAAATGCCTATCATTTTGTTATTGAAGCACCAAACAAAATTGTGAAGAACTATAAAAGTCTAGAACAAAAATAATTTACTCTCTTGGCTCTCCTGGGTTTGTGAATTTCTGTATGAAAGAATAAAAAAAAAAAATTTCTTAAAGTGTGTCATTCCTGGGGAAAGGCTTTACTGAAAAGGTGTGCCTTACACTCACGCTGACTGAACGGAGTCTGGTATCTTCTGTCCGGGATTCCATAGTTGGGGACCTGGCACTAAGAACACCACTCCTGGCAGTCTAAATGAGTCTCTCTCCATCTGTGTTGATTTTGTGTAGTGCAGTTGAAGGGACACAGAAAGTGGGCAGTTTCTGAGTATGCTAAGCCTCAGTCTATTATGGTCTTTGTAAATTAACACCAGAGTTTTGAATTGTGTTCTGACGTGAAGAGGGGAATCCAGTGCAGCTCATGAAGCTCAGGTCTGAAATGTTCACGACAGCCTTTCTTTATAGGTTGTCTTCAGCAGGGAAGTAACTTTTTGTTCCTATTAACTCACCCCCCCATTCAGACATGTAGGGCAGTGCATGAGTTAGCTTGCAGGGCTGTTTGCTTACTTGGTGTGTCCCTAGTGAGCACTATGAAGTGCCCTGCTGAGCAATGTACCAACTTCATCATTGTGGTGGAGGCTGTGTTCTTAGTATTTAGCATGTTTTGTCTTCAACAACACCCCATATAAGGGTATTTATTATTAACAATGTCTATAGTGTTAACTATAATGTAAAAATTAGGCTGTGTCTCCATAATGGGTTTAATCCAGCTCCCATTGAAGCCAATGAGAGAGCTGGGTTCAGTGAGAGCAAGATAAGGACCAAGGGCCAGGTTTCCAAATGTATTTAGGTGCCTAAAGATGCAGATAGGCACCTAGAGAGATTTTCAAAAGCATCTAGGCACCTAACTCCCATTGATACGAGCACGTTGCTACAACTGATTTTAAATATTGTGGCAGCTGCATCGTTCTAGCCTGCTATCCCTGACCAGAATGGACAGGGATTTTTATTTTATTTTTTGTTTTGTCTGAGAACTGTATTAGCCAAATCCTTCTATAGGTAGTCTGTAATCCCTGTCTACATTGGTCAAGGAAAACTTGCTAGCAATTACCATGTTGAAGTATGGTGATGGCTGTCGCAGTTCTGATTCCGGAGAGGACAGAGTTTTAGTGGAATTATTTGACTAGTCATCTGTCCACTTCCTTTCTTTTGTCTCTGTGAGCTAGTGGAATGGCTCAGCAGGAAAAAAAAAATAGAAAAATATATTTGTGGTTCAGCAAGATCTCCTCTAGAGATCATACTTGTAATAAGAAAGTAAAATAAGTTAACATAAGTAGAAAAGAAAATGGAAATCTACCCAGCTTGGGATTCAGCCCAGGACTGTGACCCTGAGGTAGAGCCTGGCCATCCCAAAACCATTTTCCCCCTCTGTCTCCTAGACAGTCATTCTTAGAATCATTCCTCTGAACTTCTAAACTGAGGTTCACCAGGAGCCAGGCAGTGCCCTTCACTGGGTCAGTCTGTTTGTCAGGTCAGTATAACAGTGAGAACAAAGCACTAGTTTGAATGCCCTTTTGTACATCTGTAAGTTACATTTTTACTTTGAGAAATATTGGTTTTTCTTTTATTATTTACCGATAATTGCATTTGCAGTCAGTGTAGTGTGAACCATGGTCAGCACATAGATACTGCTGGCTGTGGGTACGGTATATGGTCCATCATGGGCAGAGTGTGTGAAATATGAAAATTGAGGTCCGGGGGGTAAAACAAGCCATTGGTAACTTATCAAGAAACAGTTGCTAGTGGGAATGAATTGATAAAAGGAAGTGAGATGGCCAAAATGCTTTTTCTTGTCTCTGTCTACTAGTGGGTGGAACTGGTCTGGCATAAGAGAACATGAAGAAATCAACTGAACAGGTAAGAAATTATCATTCCTGTTGTATGGCAAACTTGCTGTGTTGAGTTCCACATGCAGCCATCATAGACTAACCCGCCCTGGTGATTCAATCGAGACAAATGTTCATTACAGGTGATGGGGCTGGCTCACTTTGCCCAATTAGTGTCTTCCTGAGCAATACAATAAAAGCAATCAGAACTATTATGAGTAAAGTCCTCTGGAAAAAAAACATGTCTCTCTTCAGCAGCATAAACAGTGTGAGCTGTGGAGTGCCTGGGCTGATCTAGCATAGGAGGACCTGGGGAAACCAAACTAACTAATAAGAAATTATCCTTCTCCAGTCTCCTCCTATTCCTGCACAGGTCAGTGGGAACTTCAGCAGCTATACTTAGCATGCAAACCAAAACAGGTGTGAGTAACAATTAATATCGTAAAGCTAAATGACTGTGACATCCATTGTAAGCTGCTACTTCAGTTCAATAGTAACAGGAGAAAGTGTATAGTGATACTCATATGTTTGCCCTTTACAATTCTAAAGGACAAAAACTGCTCTCTTGGACCAAGATGTAGATTACTAGCTGTAACAGAATGGACCTTAGCTGACGTTTCTGATAAAATCTCAAAAGTCTCTGAGACTCAGAGCCTGTATATAAGCCACAAAGTCCTACTTTGGGCCTCCAAACAGAACAGTCAAGTTATCGTAAGAACATGAGAATGGCCATACTGGGTCAGACCAATGGTCCATCTAACCGAGTATCCTGTCTTCTGATAGTGGGCGGTGCCAGATGCTTCAGAGGGAATGAACAAAATGGCAATTATCAAGTGATCTACCAGTCAGAGGGTTAGGGTTACCCAGAGCATAGGATTGCATCAATGACCTTCTTGGCTAATAGCAATTGATGGACCTATCCTCTATGAATTTACATAATTCTTTTTTGAACCCAATTATAGTTGTGGCTTTCACAACATTCCTTAAGTACTTCCTTATGTTTATTTTAAACCTGTTGCCTTTTAATTTCATTGTGTAACTCCTGGTCCTTGTGTTATGTGAAGAGGTAAATAACACTTCCTTCTTCATTTTCTCTACACCATTCATGATTGTATAGACCTCTCTCATATTCCCCCTTAGTCGTCTCTTTTGTAAATTGAATAGTCCTAATCTTTTTTTAATGTCTCCTCATAAGGAAGTTGTTCCATACCCCTAATAATTTTTTTTGCCTTTCCCTGTATTTTTTCCAATTTTAATATATCTTTTTAGAGACAGGGCAACCAGAACCTCATTCAGTATTTAAGGTGTAGGCATATACTGAATTTATATAGTGGGATTGTGGTATTTTCTGTCTTATTATCTAGCCATTTCCTAATGGTTCCTAACATTGTTAGTGTTTCTGACTGCCACTGCACATCGAGCAGATGATTTCAGAGAACCATCCCTGATGACTTCTGGATCTCATTCTTGAGTGATAATTGCTAATTTAGACTCCATCATTTTATCCGTATAGCTCCGATTGTGTTTTCCAATGTGCATTACTTTGCAGTTATCAATACTAAATTTCATCTGCCATTTTGTTGCCCAGTCACCCAGTTTTGTGATATCCCTTTGTAACTCTTTGCAATCAGCTTTGGCCTTCAGTATCTTGAGTAATTTTGTATTGTCTGCAAACTTTGCCACCTCACTGTTTATCCCCTTTTCCAGATCATTTATGAGTATGTTGAACAGCACTGGTCCAAGTACAGATCCTTGGGGTACCCTGCTATCTACCTCTCTCCTCTGTGAAAACAGACCTTTATTCCTATCCTTTTTTCCTGTCTTTTAACCAGTTACTGATCCATGAGAGGACCTTCCCTCTTATCCCATGACAGATTACTTTGCTTAAGAGCTTTTGGTATGGGACCTTGTCAAAGGCTTTCTGAAAATCCAAGTACACTATATCAACTGGATCACCCTTGTCCACATGCTTGTTGACCACCTCAGACAGTTCTAATAGATTGGTGAAGCATGATTTCCCTTTACAAAAGTCACATTGAATCTTCCGCAACATATCTTGTCTGATAATTCTGTTCTATAGTGTTAATCAATTTGCCTGGTACTGAAGTTAGGCTTACTGGCCTGTAATTGCCAGGATCTCTGCTGGAGCCTTTTTTTAAAATTGGTGTTATATTAGTTATCCTTCAGCCATCTGGTACAGGTGAGAGGTTACATATCACAGTTAATAGTTCTGCAAATTCATATTTGAGTTCCTTCAGAACACTTGGGTGAATACCATCTAGTCCTGGTGAGTTACTACTGTTTAATTTATCTATTTGTTCCAAAATCTCCTCTAACGGATACCTCATTCTGGGACAGATCCTCAGATTTTTCACCTAAAAAAGAATTACTCAGGAATGGGAATCTCCCTCACATCCTCTGCAGTGAAGATTGATGCAAAAAATTCATTTAGCTTCTCACAATGCCATTGTCTTCCTCGAGTGCTCTTTCAGCACCTCGATCATCCAATGGCCCCACTGATTGTTTGGCAGGCTTCCTACTTTTGACATACTTAAAATCTTCTGTTGTTGTTAGTTTTTGTGTCTTTTGCCAGTTGCTGTTCAAATTCTTTTTTGGCCTGCCTAATTATACTTTTACACTTGATTTGCCAGAGTTTATGCTCCTTTCCTCTTTTCTTCAGTGGGATTTGACTACCAATTTGAAGGATTTTTTTTTTTTTTTTGCCTCTGCCTCTTTTACTCTGTTTAGCCCTGGTGGCATTTTTTTGGTCCTCTCTATTTATTTATGGTATACATTTAGTTTGAGCCTCTATTATGGTGTTTTAAAATAGTTTCCATGCAGCTTGTAGCCATTTCACTCTTGTGACTGTTCCTTTTAATTTCTGTTTAACTGGCTTTCTCATTTTTGTGTAGTTCCCCACCCTAATGTGGTGAGTTTCTTTGGTATTCCCCTCCACCCCCATGTTAAATTTAATTACATTATGATTGCTATTACTGAGTGCTATTCAGCTTCCTACTCTGAATGGAACCCTAAGAGAATCCTAAATACAGTCTTCATGGTGAGACAGGGACAGAATAAGAGGACTCTTCCAGACTCAAATGAAGAGGGGAAATCACTTGCAAAGAATGTGTGGCACTGGTTTGAGAACTTTTTTTTATTATGTTGAAAAAACCTACTTAAGAGTCTCAACATGACAAAGGAAGAAGCCCTCTTGGCTGAAGAGATAAAGCACATGGAACATTAACAAAGGAAGAATAGACAGTATTAGAAATTTTTGCCTTATAGCAGCATTTATCAAGGTGTGGAATCCATCACTTGAATCATTTAAAAACTAGATGGGACTGAATAGTTGAGAACACAGTGGAAAGAACTCTGGCATTGGCTGGGGGAAGACTAGGTGAGCTAATAGATCTTCCCATCATTGATTCCCAATAATTCTGTAAAAAAGAAAAGATAACAATATAGCTAAACAGCCAATCATGCCTAACTTTCCTACACTGACCTAGAGCTTCTTCCACATGGTGCAGGCAGAAAAAAAATGAACTAGCTAGGAACTCTGCTTTCTCTTGTTCATATCTGCTAGGAGGAGGAACCAAACACATTAATCTGTACTGCTATAAAAGGATCCAGTCCCCTTTGTTGAGAGCACATAAGTGTTAACAGTAACAGGTAAAAAATGTTTTTGTGTTTAAACTGAATTTTAGACTTTTTTGCCTTTTTATTTCAAAATAGAAAATTTAGTGCTGGTGATGAAAAGTGACCTAAGTCTCCAGCAAACTGATACAGCACAGGCAGTGACATCTTCTCCAAACTTCCTCCTGAAAATGTGCCTCAACCCTGACCAGGACTTCTAGTCATGAAAGTATAGCTAAATTCTGCCTCTCTTCTGAAACTGCCAACAAAGATGGCTGCTATGATGTAGTTCTCTAGGAATGGACTGAGTCCACCCACTCATTTCACCCAGGCCACTAAACAGCCTTTAGATAATAACAATTTTGTCTGTTGCAAAACTGGACTTGTGACTTAGAGGTGAAAAGTTCTATACTTCATTACCAATTCCCTGAACAAGTCAAAATCCCTGTATCCTTCCTCTCACAACTGTATGCTTTATTCTACTAATTACATATCACTTTATTAGGAAGCTGAAGCAAGGAGCATATTTTATGCTAATGAAGTGCTATGTTTGAATCTGTAACTATTTTTGGACCTGAATATCTTCAGCACGTTTGACTGGGGGTCTAGGACTTCAGATTTCTCTAGTTTCTTCTGTGGGCCACGCTCTTAGTATAAAGCAGTGACTCAGCTAGTCAGGACAATAGAATTGTTTACATGTTCAGAATAGTGAGAACAGAAAAGAAACTCTTTAGTTGATAGAAGTATTTTGAAGGTGGTGGTAGTGGTGAATGTAATATTTTAGCTTTTAAAGAGCCTTCCAAATATTTAAATCATTTCTCTGTCAGTAATTTGGAGGTTTCAGAGTAGCAGCCATGTTAGTCTGTATCCGCAAAAAGAACAGGAGTACTTGTGGCACCTTAGAGACTAACAAATGTATTTGAGCATAAGCTTTAGTGGGCTACAGCCCACTTCTTCAGATGCATAGAATGGAACATATAGTGAGGAGATATATATACACATACAGAGAGCATGAACAGGTGGGAGTTGTCTTACCAACTCTGAGAGGCCAATTAAGTAAGAGGAAAAAAAAACTTTTGAAGTGATAATCAAGATAGCCCAGTACAGACAGTTTGATAAGAAGTGTGAGAGTACTTACATGGGGAGATAGATTCAATGTTTGTAATGGCTCAGCCATTCCCAGTCTCTATTTAAGCCTAAACTGATTGTATCTAATTTGCATATCAATTCAAGCGCAGCAGTTTCTTGTTGGAGTCTGTTTTTGAAGCTTTTTTGTTGCAAAATTGCCACCCACAGGTCTGTCATTGAATGACCAGACAGGTTAAAGTGTTCTCCTACGGGTTTTTGTAATTTAGTAATTTGGAGGGTGTTTTTATTTCCTATTTTTTCTATTCCTGGAGTGTCTCAGAAACATCAAACATTAAAATAATTTTCCAATAGCTTTAAAATGACAAGATTAAAATAGATTTGGATAAAGTAAAATTGCATTATAGTCTACATGCTGCACCACCTTGTTAGAGCTGAAGGATGCTACAGTAGTCTATTCCATTTTATGTAGTAAAGAATGAGGGGTCCTATCTAGAGCTCTAAGAATGGAGTAAGAGCCAGGTTCTGTCTCTAATGCTTTCTGTTGCTTTGAGTGTAACATAGCCTTTCTTCTGCCATCTGTTAATTGGGACAATGCCCAGTTGTCCCCCAGGAAATGTTTAAAAAGTTCGTTCAAGATAAGTGCTAAGTATCATCATACACATTAGAAACAAATACAATAGTGATGGTTGCTTTAGAACTGCCGAAGAAATTAGATGTGTAGTCATCAGCTGAGCAAAGAGTGAGTATGATCCAGTTACAGCAATTTTTTCCCCCCCTATAAAACATTCTCATGTGAAAAAAAAAATTAAAACTGCTACTATAGTTTCCCAGATATTTCCTTAGAATTTATCAACACACAGTTTGAACAACAGATTCTCAATCTCAAGACATTAGGGGAGGAACATACACAATATTTCTGGATGTGAAAGAATCAGAACATTGCTTGGACCTGACTTGTCCTATGAAGACTCTTCCCTGAGGGAGATTTTTTTTCCCCGTTGTTAGGATTTATTTTACTTGAGCAAATTTGGGGCATATGGAAGTTCTTCCATGCTAATGATCACATGCTTCCCTTTGCACACAACTTCAATAGGAGTTCTACCTGAATCACTCAGGACACCTGACCCCAGAGAGGTAAGAGTCACCTCACAGTTTGTGATGGGCAATAGGATTTAAGTGAGATTTTTATTATTTTAAAGGTAGATAGGGTTGTGGGGTTTTTCCCTAATCTTGTCAAATATTGTCATATGACCGTTCCTCAGCTAGTTTAAGAAAATGCTGAATATACTCCGCCACACATCTCAACTACCCACATACCTTGATGAGTCACTGACAAAGAGTGCATCTAGTACACACTGATTCTGACAGGCAGGTTAAAAGAATGGGACAAAAGGAGAGAATTATATATAGATGTTCTAGAACAGTGGTTTTCAACCTTTTCTCATTTGTGGACCCCTCAAATATTTTGAATGGAGTACAGACCCCTTTGGAATCTTACACATAATATGTAGACCTCCCAGGGGTCCACAGACCATTGAAAACCACTGTCCTATAGTAACGACAAAACTTAATGGAGTCTAGTGGTCTGACTATATCTAGAGGTCCACAGACCACAGGTTGAAAACCACTGCTCTAGAGCTAATGTATAATATTATTTGATATTTTCAGAGACATCAGGAATAGATAACACACAGGTCAACCTGCAACATTGAATGACAGGACCTAAAATGTTTATGGGCCCCACCTGCTTACGGGTGGTTGAAAACTGCTCATCACCTCCCCCTGCTGTACAATGTACTATTATACATGATCAGCAGCACTGAGCCCGAGGCCAACACTAACCAAAGAAAAATAACATCCATTAAGTAGGAAAGCCAACTAAGCAGGCATTTCTGCAGGAGGTATTTGAAAGTGAGCATTTTTCCTCTGTAATTGGGCATAAAGTTGATTGCGAATCTGTGTATACCAGGGGTTCTCAAACTGGGGCACGGGATCCCTCAGGGGGTCGCAAGGTTATTACATGGGGGGGGTCACAAGCTCTCAGCCTCCACCCCAAACCTCCACCCCAAACCCCACTTGCATCCAGCATTTTTAATAGTTTTAAATATATAACTGTTTTTCATTTATAAGGGGGGTTGCACTCAGAGGCTAGCTGTGTAAAAGAGGTCACCAATACAAAAGTTTGAGAACCACTGGGGTACACAATTGTGATTTTTGAGAGGAGAGCTATTTATATTACTAATGCCATTCTCTTCCAGATATTTCTGTGCAATTTGAGATGGAAAACTGGAACCAATCAGGGTTGACCTTTCTTCATTTGTAGAGCAATTTTCTCCTGTTAATAGACAGAGATTGAATCTGATGTGCGTACATTCATAGGAACCCAGAATTCTAGGTATTTGTAGAATAATGTATCAGATTTCAAAATAAACTCAGAGCTATGCTTATGAGCAGAGGCCCTCTTTGCTCGGGCTAATGAAGTAATATCCTATACTAGGGCCAGGAGGGAATAGGGAAAAAGCATAGGATTTTAGAAGAGCTGGCATGTTAGAAAGTTGGTCAGGATAATAGTGCTACTTGGGCAGTTTCACTCTACTTACATTTTGTATGATTCCACTTGGATAGGATATCCTGTTTATTGCTTCTCAGCCTTCTGGCTAAGAGAGGTGAAAACATTATCTAGCTGTTGTGGCCTGCAAGAAAACTGGTATAATTTTTGAGATTTCTACAGTGAGTAGTGAATGAAAGGTGCATTATTCAAATCCTAGCTGAACAAATCTATCAGCAAACTTTAAAATGCTGGTGAATTATGTAGCAGTGGCTTGGAAGGGGCCCTGGTTATTCAGTTAAGGATACCTGAAGCCTTGGTCAAAGGCAAAGGGTTTGTCTACATAAAGAAGTTTACTGGTCTGAATGTCCTTAGTGGGAGCTTGTAATAAATCAGTAAACTTCCCTATGTGGAGAGATCCTCAGACTAAGCGTTTGTATTTAAAAAGACAGCTAAAATTAAACTGCTCATTTATCTTACTTGTACTAAAACATATTGCTTGTTAGTGGAAAGAAAGTGCCTACCTCAAGGCAAATGGGAGGTTCTATACTGACTGGAACAGGAGCGCCACTTACTTTGTGGAGAGCCGAAATCCAATTTTACTCAGAGGGCTGGGGCACAAGTTTGGACTACGTAGAGCCTTCAAGCCATAGATCCTCTCCTGTATTTAGTTGTAGTGTAGTAGGGCCTAGGAGCCCTAGACACAGGCTGGGCCCACTATACCAGGCACTGTAAAAACAACAAAACACTCTCCCTATCCCACTGGGTAGAATATTGCCTTTGTCTTGTAACTCAGTAATTTGTTCACTTACTATCAACTTTGCTCAGTTGGCAGATCATACTCACCTTTAGGGCCCTCACTATTTCTGCCTCCTCCATCTTTCCCTTTCCTACAGCAAGTCCCAGCTCATGTTCCATCTGCTAAAATGATCAGCAATGAAATAATGAATGTTGCTGACTCTGGAAGAAGTCACTGCATTGCTTGACTTGGGTCATGTGAAATTATTTTTGCAACCATGTGGGCTGCTTTTAAGATTTTCTAAAATTTTGCAGAAATCTGAATGTCATGAAGGCAATAAAAATACATTGAGTGGGCTGCCATCTCGTCTGTGGCTCAGGAATTTGACAGCAGTGGATTAGAGTGTATTTTGATAGATGCCAAGGTGTCCATTTTTAGACTACTTTGCCCTTATGTAGCATATTGCAGTGGCAGATTTTTAAGAGGTCCATCTACCTTGGCCAGTGAGCAAGACCTGCCGTAATGGTCCAGTGCTGCAACATTCCAAGCACTTATGTGATTGGCTGAACACCTCAGTAGGCCTACTGACGTCTGTGGGACTACTTGCATGGTTAAGTGGTTTGTTGGATCAGGACCAGAGTGCTCAGCACTTTGCAGAATCAAGCTCTTGTACATGAACAAATGGAAGCACAAGGCTCAGGTGATTTGTCAAAACACCCCCAGCAAGTCGGTCAGAGCCAGAAACTGAAACCAGGACTTACTCCCACATCATCAGTAAGGAAATATACCAGGGGAGTCACACATACACATGTGAACATTAAAGTTAATAGTTATGGATAGTTTCCTGTCAAGAGAGACACTTGGTCCATTTATAGCAGGATGTGGAAAGTAAGAACACTGACTAAAAACCCTGAAAAAGTTTACCCCAATTTGTCACTAGTACTAGCCAGAAGCCAGAAGGGCCTGTAGAGGATATCCTTCCCAAGTAGCGTGACGACTGAGCCTAGTACTCCCATCATTTTAAATGGGACTAATGGTTCTAACAGTGCGTTTCTGAAAGCTGTCACTCCCTCTTATGTCACGTAAGAAACTCCATCTGTTTGAAATGCAGGGCCACATTCCTCATAATAGCACAACTTAAAACCCCTAGCAGTTTTCTAATTCAATCCAAACTGTGTTAAGATATGCACATTACAACGTTAACTATAACTGGAATCAGACAAACCTCAGTTTTTTCCTCATTTTAATGTGTTTTCAGAAAATTTAGAACACCAATTTGTGAGGATAAACTCCATTGGAGAGAGAAAATACAGAACGCAGGTAGCCACGGAGCTGAGGCACCTTCTTGATTATTGGCAGGATTTGCGAATCCACTGTCTTCTGGTCTGCCTTGCGTTGTTCTGTTATCTCATATTTCTAAAGAACAAAATTAAGAGAGTTAAAATACTGGAGAGATTTAGGCACAGTTGGTTATCCCTACAGAGATAAGGCTGGCTTTTGCTTCCTGCCATGGCAAGGGCTTTTTCACCGAGTAAGCATTTCTCAGCATTCACTTGGAATTTTCCTTTCCAGGGAACAACAAACAAAAAGTAGTTCTATTTGGGCCACAGGACTCAAGTCACCTACAGTAGATAATTAAAGCTGTTTGAGTTTACCACAACTGACGTAGCTAAAAGAGCTGTTGCTAAATTTAATCAGCTGATGCTATGGTGCAAATGGAGTCCCTAAAATCACAACACATGGAACACTTATGGACAACAGACCATGGAATGCACATTAAGAAAATTCAGGGCTATTTTATGACTCAGTTTACAGTACAAGATTGAGTCCATGCACACAGGAGACACTGCTTTAAGAATCTGTGTTCAAGCACCTCCTCAGTATGGAGTTATTTTGATAACATTTTAAGATTCACACCCTCCCCCCCCCCAGTGTTAGACACACAGTGGGGGAGGTAACATCTGAAAAAGCACTACATCTCGAAAGCCTATCTCCCTCACCAACAGAAGCTGGTCTTAAAAAAAAAAAAAAAAAAAGATATTACCTCACTCACTTTGTCTCGAATATCCTGTGACCAACACGGCTGCAACACTTTTCCCAATGTTGTCATATTCATGCATTTTAGTGGACCTGACCTTGCTTTTTTTTTTTTTTAAAACATGTTCTTATTCTTAAACATTAAATCTGTTTCATGGAAAGACATCTCCCTCCCCTTCCATCTTGGCTACAAACATTGAAAAAGACATTTGCAAATAGGAATACTAATCATTGTTATCCTTACTTCTTTCTCAGTGTCAAAGATCTCGCCTTCTTGATGTTTGGGCTTACGCAGCCTCTTCTTCTTAAAGTACGCATCGGTGAGATGTTTTGGAAGTTTCACCCCAGAGATATCAACTTTGGTAGATGTGGCAATAACGAATTTCTGGTGAGTCCTGCGCAGAGGGACACGATTGATAGCCAAGGGTCCTGGTGGCATAGAAAAATACTTAGAATGAGTTGCAATGTCACCTTATCACTGGAGAAATAGTACCCCCTTAGCTACACTCAAAGGAAGGTCACTCTCCATTAGGATGATTAGTTTGAAGTGGTTGTGTTCTTGCAGAGGACAGTTGGCTTCACCTACTAAAATCTGAACTAATAAAGAAAATTAGGAGACGCCTTTCTCAAGACTTCTGATAATGCTAAGAGCTTCCTTGTGTTGTCAGTATTTTCAGATGTTAAAGCACAGTGATACTTCATTAAAAATGTGTTAGCTCCACAGGCTTAACTGCAAGTTATTGGTACTGCCAATGAGGTACCCTCTTTTGCTAAAGGAAGGGCACTTCACTCCCTTTCTCAGATTTCCAGTGCTATCCAGTGTTTCTAGCATTGGAAGACTGAATGATATCAGAACTTCGAACAGTCATGTCATGGGTACCTCAGGTTTGTCAGAAAAATTTCTATTCCCAGACAAGTACAACAATGGCAATCATGGTAGAGTCTGAAGACAGGCTGCCTGGACAGACTTACAATGAATTCAACAGGAATTCAAGAGACTTGAGTGAATAAAGTTTCTTACCTGTTACCAGCAACAGGCCACTAGCAAGCTGCTTCAGGAAGACCACACGCTGAAAACCAAACACAATAGGACAGTCTCAGACAGCAATGCTAAATGCAGTTTGATGTCTGAGAAAATATCAGGACCTGATTTTTGTACAAAAAGTTACAAAGGAGGAGAGACACACTTTAGCCAGAAAGGCAAAAGGCATAGCAGTACCAAATCCACCACACTTTAGAACAAAGACTGTTCTAATTTGACAGGACCCATTCCCAATGGTTAGGGAAACCAAACTAGAAAGTAGCTGGACTATGTTTAATTGTCTAGTTTAAAAAACTGGAACAGGAACTGGCTTGGGATCCAACAATTTCATTCCTAAGTAGCCCTTTTTGTAAGTTACATGGGTTTATATTGGGTAAAGTCTGGCAATCAACTGCAAGTCCCTCCAATTCTTTACCTATCACAGAGGTATACATATTGGGTGTAAAAAGAGGGACAGGAGTGTGGTCAAAGGGTCAAAAGAAGGGAACCTGATGGGGACACCGAGCAGAGAACCCCGGACAGCGCCCACTGCTCCTCAAAGGTGTCAAGGGAGCCAGTGAACGCCGCCCAGAGGAACTCTGCCCGGATACGTGAACGGACCTCACACAGGTATAAGCAAGGCATGGTCTACACTTCTAGGAACATCAATGTATAAATTGTCAGTCAGGGGTGTGGGGCAAACCCCCACCCCTAGCACTGACCGAAAAACTCCTTCTGTTGGTATATGCTGCATTTATAATAGGGGGCTATGGCATCATAGGCTCTGCAGAGCGTACAGAAACTTCTAACAGACCAGCCAAACCAATATTTTGAAGAGCAGATGTGGCATGGAAGGATATATGAAAGACAATTCTCCTTTACCTTGCCTCTGTGGCGACCAGTGAGAATGATCAGAACAGTTCCTGGAGTAATAGAAGCCCGCAGTTTCCTCTTGTGTTGGCAGAAGGGCTTTTTGCCATGACTCAAGAGCTTGCGAGGAACGTCTTCAGTTGGATAATATCTAGGCTAGAGAAAAAGCAGCAAATTATTAGCCAAAACTGTACTTTTACTATTCCATCAGCAAACTTAGCGAAAACAGTTTAATCTGAGTTTTGATCCTTCCCCTTTTAGTGGATGCAACACCTCTTCTCTCATGGGAAGACTATTTTTCCTGAAAGGCCATTTCCACCCTATCCCACTTTTGATTTTTTTGTTTGTTTCTCTGTTGTGCACAGGATTCACTTTGCTGCAGGCTAGCATTTTACAGAAACTGGCACTTCTGAG
Organism: Emys orbicularis; assembly: GCF_028017835.1. Lineage (NCBI taxonomy): Eukaryota > Metazoa > Chordata > Testudines > Emydidae > Emys > Emys orbicularis. The sequence continues at coordinate 28,591,700 of NC_088698.1, forward strand.
TGATACATGTTAGGTACACGATGTTGCATTTTGCATCAGATAGCTAATCAGTTACACAACATAGAAAAAAATAATACAGTAAATGTATGTTATTTGTGATTGTATTTACAATTCACTAGAGAGATGCCAGAGGAGCCCTACTGTGCTGCTCATTCATAGGCCTAGGCCCATTCAAACAATGGGCCTAGTCCATCATGGAGGTTGTCAGGGTCTTCCCATGGGAAACTCCTTAATGCTGCATGCAGTAGTCTCCCTTACATGTCAACAGGCAATTAGCCCAGTAATATACACCCAGAAGCCAACTGTACACATTCTCTGATTCGGGCCACGTCTACACTGCCCAACAGAGGTGTGAATAGCAGTGCTGTGCCTCCATGTGAACACTGTGGGTGTGAACGAAAAGGTTCCTAGTTTGCCTGGAACAGCTGCTCTCCAGCTTTATTGTTAAGTGTGCCACCTTCTTTAATAAAAAAGTTATTGTGAAGTAAATGTATGGAACATCAAGCTCCCATAGCATCAGTGATGCATGCACCAGTTACAGAACACCTGTTCTAGAATATTGCAACACAAAAGCCACAGTAAACATAAAGATGTGATGTGCGTATCTTTTTAAAAGCAAGACTCTTACTCCCCACCCCATTTTTTAACCCCCCCCCCAATATATTAATAAGTCACTTGCTTAAATGCGAGTACCTACATAACAGTTTTACAGTGCTATACAGACAACCTATAGTGGAGATTATACTGTCTCATAGCCCAGAAGTACATCAATAGCAGCACTATCTAAGGAAGTTTTTCAATACAGAATAGGGAGCATATTCTCTTGTCATCTACATCAGTGTAACTCAGTGTTTAGCAGGAGCAAAATTCTGCTTGTGCAATTTAGTTAGTTTTTTCCACTAATCTATTCTTACCATTTTACGAACTTTTACCACACGGTTGCCTCCATTCTTATCTCCCCCAACTGGTTTTGTGAGGGTAGCAGGTGCTTTCTCTCTCTTTTTCTTTTCTATCTATTGACAAACCAAAAAAAAATTTCAGACAAGTTAACTTATGAAAGTTTGAGACACAACCTAATTAGTTAAACATCGAAATTCATTCCCTTTATACCTTTGTTTCTGGCGCATCATACTTGCGCTTGTAGATGGCTTTTCTGGCATACATCGCTGATCGGGAATATTTCCCAATTCCTCTGGCCAGCACTGGGTTACGGCTTGCATGGTGCTTTTTAGGCTTCTTTGCCTTCTTCTCACCTGCCTTCTTCTCGCCTGCCATCTACCAAATATCAAAATAAAGTATTAGTGATTGTCACATTAAACAAAGAAACTGTACAGAAAAAATGTAAAACGCAACAGAGGGTCCTGTGGCACCTTTAAGACTAACAGAAGTATTGGGAGCATAAGCTTTCGTGGGTAAGAACCTCACTTCTTCAGACGCATCTGAAGAAGTGAGGTTCTTACCCACGAAAGCTTATGCTCCCAATACTTCTGTTAGTCTTAAAGGTGCCACAGGACCCTCTGTTGCTTTTTACAGATTCAGACTAACACGGCTACCCCTCTGATACTTGAGAAAAAATGTAATGGCTGCAAAAAACAAAAGCAAATTATACTTAAAATATCCATGGTATTCCTACAGTGGTCTTGAGACTATTCGGCTATGTTTACTATACTATCTTTTGCATCAAAGCCACCTAAACTACACGGAGCGTAATCAAGATGCACAGGACACCACATCCATTGCATCTCGCTTGTAACACAAGGCCACGTATATAGTAAATACAGGTGATACAATTCAGATACCTGACCATGTCCAAAAGTACTAAAGCAGAGATCCCAGGGAAGAGAAAAATGTAAATACAAGTTGGGGCTGCAACTGCATGACAGCCCATAGAGGGAAGTGGAGAGAGGGGCAATAACCAACTTCTCATGCCCAAGGCCATAGCCACATGGTGACTTGGGGCTTTTACATGCCCTAGACAGAGTCCCCAAGGTGGCCAGGCTCAGATATGATTTACCACAGGGAGCAGAGACTGGAGGCGAAGGAAGAATCCCCGTCCTGTGTGTGCCCACCACCCATACGATACGATCTGCCTCTGGCTGGAGCGTCCTCATACGTTTCGGACCAAAGGCTTCAAGCCGGGCTGGGGCTGCACTTTACAAGCTCCCAAACTCTGCGCCGGCTGAGTCTGGTCACCGCCCAGGGAAGGGGGCTCCTAGGATCACCCCCCACCCGAGGAGTTATTCAATCCATTACGGTAGCTGCCGGATCCCCAGCCACACAGTCCCCATAGCGGGCCATCCGCGGCCTACACTCCCCGGAGTTACCGGGGCCCGCGAACTCCGCACATACGTGCCCCCCCGCATGTATCCGGGCCCCCCGGAGCCACCGAGCCGGACCCGCGGGCCCTTCGGGGCCTCCTCACGGCAGATGGTGGCAGATAGTAACTACTACTCCCGCACAATAAGCGCCGGCACTCCGCCATTCTTACCTTCCTAGAAGGGAAAGGGAGTAATATCCGGGAACCCGGCTCTAAAGCGAGTCCAGCGTCTGACGTCACCCCGTCCACTCCGGGGCACGCTGGGAGATGTAGTCTGTGGCCTATAGCGGTTTCTGGCTGCCTATAGGTCTCTACGGAGCGGAGGAGGGTCAAGATCTGGGTCAAAGGGAGGACACTCTCGCCCTCTGGTTATAGAACGAGGTAGTGGGAGTTGGTCACGAGTGGGACTGACTGGATTCTATCTTGGCTGGGGTTGGAGAAGAAGGTATGTGATGTGTTGAGTAGTTACAGGGCTTATGAGTTCTGTTCTTGGTTCTGCAGATGGCTTAAGCACCCCCCCCCCCCCCCCCGCAATGTAGCAAACAACTAAGTGTTTAATTTCACTATCTGGAACTTGTAAAAGTAAAGTTTGTGTAAATCTGCAGAATTGGGGTCTCGATTAATAATAAACCTACACATGTCAGCGTCATGGTTCTATATAGTTTAGTTTCCCCGTCTGCATATTATGTCAAATAGCTACTTCGCAGAGTTTTATAAAGGTTACTTAAGGTGACACTATTGACTTGAAAAACACAATTGTAGACAAAAATTGTACCTACTCTTATGTGTAACCCCCAACTATAAATGAAAGAGATCAGAGAAATTTTTTTTCTTTTTAAGTTTGTTTCTTTGAACTTTTGAGAGCATTTTGAATATAGTATCAGAGGGGTAGCCGTGTTAGTCTGAATCTGTAAAAAGCAACAGAGGGTCCTGTGGCACCTTTAAGACTAACAGAAGTATTGGGAGCATAAGCTTTCGTGGGTAAGAACCTCACTTCTTCAGATGCAAGTCACTCCAGCATCTTGCATCTGAAGAAGTGAGGTTCTTACCCACGAAAGCTTATGCTCCCAATACTTCTGTTAGTCTTAAAGGTGCCACAGGACCCTCTGTTGCTTTTTGAATATAGTAAAGTATCTTGTTGATGGTTAGTTGCGCTTCCCCTCTCAAGCAGTAGGATGACTCCAGCGTGGGAGTAAGATGCCTTATATTTCTGTAAGAGGATTTTTTTGTTTTAAATAGCACTGTTTAAAAAAGGATCTCGATCAGCAAACTAATTTTTTTAAAATAGTCATTAAAAACAAGTTAACAGTATCGCCTCAGATCATGTTTGTAAAAGATTTAGATGAAAGGTGCTACTTTAAGTACCATGTGTTACCATGAGACATTTAAAAGCTGATCCTGTGCACGCAGAGAGTGCTCAGAAGATGCACCTATGGGTGCACGCAGAGCTCCTCTAAACTATCCAGCCATCATTCCATGCAGATCCCTCGTGCCAGCAGAGCTCCTGGGATAAGGAAATGCAGCCCTCAATGCATGCCCGCCCTGTGCAGCCCGCAGTGCTCCAGGCCAGGCAGCCGAGCGCGCGACTCGCAAGCTCGCCGGCAGGCCCCGCCCCCACCCATGGAGGCTGGGCCGGTCGCGGACGGATGACGTCGTGGCAGCCTGCGCCGGGGTTCTGTGTCTCCGCGGCCTGGCTGCGGCTGCTTTTCACGCTCCCCTCCGGGTCCCCCAGGCCGCGTCCCGCCGGGGGAGGCCCCCCCCGTGAGAGGCCGAGACTCGGGGGGACGGGCAGCTGCAGGCGCCGCGGGGGAAAATGACATCGCGGAGGTGAGGCGAGGGGGCCGGGGCCACCTGCCCCTTTCACTGTGGGGGGCGGGGCCCCATCTTCCCCTGGAGCAAAGGGCCTGGCGGTGGGCGGCAGAGACTCCCCCGGGGCAGGGCGAGCCCCCTTCCCCCTGGTGCGGGGCCGCTCTCTGCTGCGGGTAATTAAAGGGCAGCAGCCCCCCCCCCCGGGGTGTTCTTTGGTGTAGGCAGGGGCCCTCCCCCTGCAGATCACAGTTTAATTTATTCAGTGACCCAGTAAACTGTCCGTCTGGCATTCCCGGATCTGGAGAATTCACCCCGTGTGGCAGTGGGCGTTAGCAACAGATGCATTACTGAGTGTGCGGATTTGGGAATTAAAACGTGAATCAGCTTCTACAATTATTAAGTGCAGGCTAATGTTTTAGGTGACCTATACGATACGTGTAGTTTAGCAGTGCTCGGCTCTCTATGAGCTGAGGGGTGAAAACATTATCTACTTCCAAATACCTGCAATATTGCTGGATTTAGAATTTGAAAAACTCAGTTAAATTTGAGTTTATTGCAGATGTGTATGTCTTTCTGCATCTCATTTTTACTTTGTAGAAGACTCTTGTTTATCCTTTGTCAGTACATTTCCCGTTTATTTTCTTTTATTCACTCTTTTTTTACCTGTATTTAATTCCTTTGATTATGAAAGCTGACAGTATTTTTAAAAATCTGATTTGCTTTATGCTGTCTGTTTACTTTTTCTTTTTCAGTTTAGAATGATGAAGCTAGATTATCAATTTCATTTCAGGGTTCTCTTCCCTCCTAGCACCATATTATTGTGTTTGGATCTCCAGCAGCTTGGGTAGATATTTAAAGTGGGAGGGAAATTTTAAAATTGAAATGCGGGGTGGAATCTTAAGTATTTCTTTTCATATCAGTTTCAGTGATGCTTTCCCACCCCACCCCCCTTTAAAATAAAGCCTCAAATGCATATGCCTGCATTAGTTAAGTGCCCATTTTACAGTCTTTGCTCACTGTCTGACTCTTGAGAATTAGTCCTCTTAGCCCATTCAGAAGTTAAAAGGGGTTCATGAGAGAGAGTGAATAAAGATTAGAAATACAGACAAACCAGTGAGCCTATAAGTAGGAATAATTAAACTAAAAGTCACCGCTTTCCCGATCTGTCTAGTTGTGTCAGCCAAAACCCAGAAGCACTCTAATCTGTTCTGCAGTCAAAACGGAGATCTGAGTAGCCCAATCATGAAATGGAGAATCATATTGATTTTGTTTCTCTTTTCAAGGTGGTAAATCGATACTATGCTCCTCTCTCTGCCTCCCCCCAAAATTTTGCTGACTATTCAAACTCCAATCAGAAAAGAGAAATACACTGTTAATGTAGTGTGTGATTCAAGGATGTCCTAAACCTTCTGAGTTCTGCCAAGGGCTTTTGTACAGTCATACCCTGATTCTCCAGAATATTTCTTTATCTGAAACAAGGGCATGTTCCCTTCTATCTATCTATCTATCTACATACACACACACACACGCTCTTGGAAAAGGCCTCCTACTTATCCCCATTGTCCTTGTTGTAAATGATGTTTGACTGTCTCATTGGTTATCTTTCCACTAGCATTTTTGCCTTATTGTAAAATGCCAAGTAGAATGCTGTGTGGTTGAAACTATTAAATCATGCTTTGGGGAACATTAAACCCTCTGTTCTCATTGTGGTCATAAATAGAATATGTTGCTATGTATTGGTTTTTGATTGTATTCTAAGCTCTTGGTCAATTTTACACTAGGAGTAACTCCTGTGTCTGCTTAGAACAGAGCTAGAAAAGGAAAGCAGAAAAAAATCTAAAATGCATTCCATTCCTATGAAAGGAAACGTAAGTGAAAATCCTCTATAGGGTTTATATTACTCCTGTCTGTGTCTGTGCAATCCTCTGTGCTCTCCCACCAGTGTTGGAAAGGATGTGGCCAGCATGGTTCAAAAGCGCAAATGTGGTGGCAATATGCCAAATGAGGTTATCCTGATCACCGGTCCGGAACCATTTAACATAGATCACTAACACCCCCATTTCTTTCTATTTGGGGTGGTTGACAAATGCATCTTCCTACTCAAAGCCAAAAATACAAGGGTGAGCAAGCAGGAGAACCAGTTACCATTAGAACAGAAGTTACAACATGTGCAAAAACTTGGTTACTTTCCTGGATGTACCTTTTTTGGTCCCAAACCCCAGCTTTGGTGGGCTACAGGAAGAAAGATCCTCCTTTCATAATCTCTTACATGATTCCATAACCAATTTTCAAATATGTTATATTAGGGTCCCTTCTGTTCACTGAGATGTATTATCTTCATGTAACTTTACATGATGTGTCTAACTAGTAATGTGGTGGTATGTATATTTGTGTACTTGGAGGACCAGGTGTTGCAAGTAGTGTGTGTGTGTGTGTGTAAACTTGCAGTGAAGTTAATGGAAGTTCTGCATGTGGCATGCCTGTAGGATTGATTCCAATATGTTCACATACCTGTATCTATGCTTCTCTTTTTCATGTAATTATAACTAAAGTTCAATAAAATCTTCACTTAAATCCCACATACATTAAAAACTCCTGCCTGGCAATGTTTTGAAGTTATTGCTTCTCGTAGAAGTTATATAGTGGGGTGTGATTGTGGGAAACCTACATAGCCAGATTGTTCCTTGGAGTACATTGTCTAGCATCCAGTCCAGTCTGGTTATTAAAATCCCAGGCAATGCGGCTTGCACTGCTTCTCTTGGCAGACTATTCCAAAGATTAATACATTTCCCCATCAGGAAACTTTTCTTGACATTCAGGCAAAATTTCCCCATTATTAATTTCATCTTCGTTCTATCCCTGTGTCTCCCTGTATACCACATAAAATTCTTCTTGCAGTTTACACCTTCCAGGTACTTGTAAAGCTGCTTAGTCTAGTTGTACACATTTAGGACCAGACGTTTAAAGGTGTCTAAAGATAGCTGCTTTTGAAAATTGTACTAGGTGCCTGCCTCTATCTTTTGGCATCTAAATACTTTTAAAAGTGTAGCCCTTGGTCCATATAATCTTTCTTCATAATTCAATCCCTCTGACCTAAGTTATTGGTGGTTTTTTTTTTTTTTCTTTTTTGGCAGGGTCATCTTGTCTGTCATCCTGTTGCCACTTAATGGCTGGTCACCAGTGTGGGTTAAGTCCGTCTTTCATAATCCACAGTCCACATAATACACACTATGTGTTAACCATAGATTCCTCTTTTCTAAGCAAATGTGGTCATCTGGGGTCCGGAAGAGGTTAAAGTTATCAGTTACCTAATTGGGTGAAAGTGGGTAGCAGACAGTCAGGTTATGTTGCTGGGTTTAGTTGGTGATGGTAGAAACTTGCCAATCCAGCTAACAGGCTTTGCTCTTTTCAACCTTTCAAGGTAACTATGTTGAATATCATGCACGTACTGTGTGTATTTTTCAAAGGAGATGAGGAAAGCTGAGGTCCTGAGTGGGCTTTGAAGATCCCATGACTCTTAGGGCTTGGCTACACTCAGGACTTCACAGTGCTGCCGCGGCAGCACTGTGAAGCGCAAGTGTAGTCGTGCCGCCAGCGCTGCGAGAGAGCTCTCGCAGCGCTGTATGTACTCCACCTCTCTGAGGGGAATAGCTTGCAGCGCTGCGAGCGAACGTGCAGCTATGCAGGCACTGATTACACTGGCGCTTTACAGCGCTGTACTCGCTGCGCTCAGGGGTGTGTTTTTTCACACCCCTGAGCGCAACAAGTTGCAGCGCTGTACAGCGCCAGTGTAGCCAAAGCCTTAGGGAAGAGTAGGGGTTTTCCCCAATTTTCTTAGCCAAAATGCATGTCTCGCTGTTGTGCTGATTGGTTACTGCCCAGAAGCAGCTGCATTTCAGTGGTATTGCATATTTATAGTTTGAAGAGCTTTGAGGTCTTTCAGGATCATGAGCATTGGATAAATGTAAGATTATCTGTCAATTGATTAACTCTTGTCTGTTGTGATAAACTCAAAGTACTGTAGTTGGATTTTTACTTACATTTTCCTGGTTTGAGCTATACCCAGAGTAGTTTATTTTTTTGGTGGCTCTGCTAAAGGTGCAATATTCTGAACGGGGTTCTCTTGGTTAGATAGGATATACACAGACAGATCTAAGGTTCCCATGTAGAATTACTTCCTTTTCAAGTTGCACTTGTGCACCTTTACTTCTAATTTCCCTGGGTATATTAGCTAGACTGACTCTGTTAGGGACTTAAGAACATAACATAAGAACATAAGAAAGGCCGTACTGGGTCAGACCAAAGGTCCATCTAGCCCAGTATCTGTCTACCGACAGTGGCCAATGCCAGGTGCCCCAGAGGGAGTGAACCTAACAGGCAATGATCAAGTGATCTCTCTCCTGCCATCCATCTCCATCCTCTGACGAACAGAGGCTAGGGACACCATTCTTACCCATCCTGGCTAATAGCCATTTATGGACTTAGCCACCATGAATTTATCCAGTCCCCTTTTAAACATTGTTATAGTCTTGGCTGTTTTGGAAGCTCTAAAAGTGTCCAGAGTATTCTTTAGGAAAAATTTGCCGGAGTAGGGAGTATGGAGTATTACATTATTGGAATAATGATAAGTCTTTCTCAATTTAAGCTGCCAATCAAAAGAACTGCCCTATGTTTAAACATGCACTTGCACAGCTTTCTGTTATGGCAGCTTACTGTGAAATGTGGATTTATGTTGGGAATAATCAGAAATGCTATGTACATTTTTAGTTATAGTATTTTTATAAGTGTAACAGAGCAGATTTCTGCCAAGCAGCCAAGTGTCTGTATTGCTGTGATGTTTTGCTTTACTCAGGGAAAAACTCACTGGGTTTTTCAAGAGCAGTGGATTCTGCTGCTTTCTCTCAGATATGCTGTGTAAGTCTATAATCAAAGTGCATGTGTCCAGGGGTGCATGATTTATAGCAGTTACAAAAATAATGAGGCCTTTCAAATGTCTAGGAAGACTTTAATTTCAAGAGTTGAGGTGAAAATAAAACCCAAGAAAGTAGTTTTGCAAAGCCACTGGAGTCAAATGGTTGCACACTGTTTGCCCAGCATTTTGCATTTCTGTGAGAGTACTGTATTTTGTTCTGTGTTCTGTCTTGGCCAGCTGGGTGGCAGTGGATACAGTCTTGCTTTTAGTTTCTCAGCTTTTAAAACATGTCTGGTTAAATTGGGAACTCTCCTCAGACCTCTGATTGTGTATTGTTTCTCCATTGATTCCCCTGGTACAACTGGGGCAGACTTATGCTTTGGTCTAAAAGGTAATTGAAATAGTAGATATTTACAGCTATAATTAAGTTTCTGTTGTAACTTTCTGGAACACCTTTTGGTAGAAATTTTCCATGCTCAGTGTCTGCATGAAGGTGAACTTGTCTAAAAAGCGTTTTGTTTTGTTTTTTTAGTATTATCTTTGTTTCTGAATTTTTGGCAAAGGAGCTGATCTTATTAGTATGTGTGCAATTTTGATGTGTCTTTAATATACATGTCTGTATTGATTCAGCTTCCAACCTATATTTCCCTAGGTCACTTCATTGTGTGAGAGAGCATCTTTTGGCCTGTACAGGGGAGCCATGATGGAGAGGGAGATAATGGATAGTGAGGGCTGATGCAAACCTCAGATTTTCTCTTCAGTTGATTGCATTGATAGTATAATAATCCTAGTCTCTCCTTAGTTCACAAAGCTTGTGCCTGGATATCATTTCCAGTTACCTAAATCATAGAATCATAGTCCTCCCGAGGTCCCTTCCAGTCCTAAGTATTATCTAGACCATCCCTGACAGGTGTTTGTGGGCAGTAGAGTTGTTGGCCATCTTAATGTTGCATTACTTCTGTATTGCAGCAGAGGAATAAAACTTGTGCGATGATACGGAAAACATGGACTTGTTAACTAAATCACTACAAATAAGTCTGCTGAAATGTAATGCCATAGGTGGTGATGCTGAACTCTTTAGTTATAGATATAGGCCATATATGGTTCTCCTCCGGCGAGGTCCACTGTTTTGGTCATTCAGGAGGCTGCTTGTGGGTGGTGAAAACCAATATGATGTTCCTCTGTGTTTTGTATTTTAAGAGTGTGATATTTTAGGACCATAGGAATTGACAGACCAGATCAGAGCATTGCTCCATCTAGTCAGGTAGCCAATCTCTGGCAGTGGCCAGTACCAGATGCTTCAGCGGAAGGTGTAAGAAAGCTATATTTTGGACAATTGTGGAATAACTTGTCCACAAGGGAAGTTTCTTCCTGACCCCCGTCATCAGTCGGTGATCGATTTTATGCCCTGAAGCATGAGGTTTTGTTTTATTTTTACTTTGTAAATAAAAGTGTCTTAATGCTACTTTGGATGTTTTCAGTATTCTTATATATGTCTAATTTTTTCTTCAGTCCTAATAAGCTGTAGACCTCCATGGAATCCAGTGGCATCGAGTTCCGCAAGTTGTGTGTATGTTGGTGGTGAGGAGTGCGTGTTTTTGTTCTTATTAGTTGTCTTTCAGTTTCATTGAATGTGACTTTGCTGTTGTGTTATGAGAGGATAAATATGAGTGCCTGACTTCCCTGCTCTATACCATTTGTTTTATATACTTTTTATCATGTCTCCTCTGAAATAAACAGTTTCCAATGGTGTGGCTATAGTACTTCCACTTATATGGCATCTCTTATCAGAGGATCTTCGCGATATGTAGAAGAAAACCTACTTTTAACTGGTGACACGAAAAGTACAAGTTAGAATTACATTGACATTTTTTTAGATGATTTTTTTCAAAGCATAACAAAATTCTTTAAAATCCAATATTGCATCCAGTGATTTTAATGTTATCTGATATTTGTGTGGCAATGTGGCATCAGCTAAAGAGAGATTCTGGTTTTAAATTATTTTTCTTCTTTATCTTGCGTAGATGGTTTCACCCGAATATTACTGGAGTGGAGGCAGAAAATTTACTGCTGACAAGAGGCGTTGATGGCAGCTTTCTGGCCCGGCCCAGTAAAAGTAACCCGGGAGATTTTACACTTTCTGTTCGGTAAGTTAAGTGTTGAGAGGCTCTGTCCTTGATACCCACTTGGCCCAAACATACAGAAGTTTCCAATTGCCATTGTTCTGTGGAGAGCAATCCTGTTTGGGTAGAGAGATGAGACTTTTGTGATCTACATGTTCTTCTCTATTTCTGACTTCTGAGTCTGTTATGTTGATAGTTTTACATTTTCTTCTGCATAGGAACCCAAATGTCTTTGGTTTTCCAAGTTGTGCACAGCTTGGAAGGCTGTGGATCCTGGCTCTGTAGTGAGCCAGAAAGGTAGAGGTGAAGTGGCAGCCAGTTCATAATTTCTCCATTCCCTACCCTTTTAAAGAAATCCATTAGGGTTCCTGTCCAAAAAGTAGCAGAGCTGACGGCATTAGCAAGATCATGCATGTAAGATCTGTGCTCCTTTATACTGCATTCTGTCTTCTCTTCTCCCCCTCATCACCCCGTTAGCTACACTGATAGTACTTAAAAACTTGCCAGTTACCTTAGATAGATATTTGCAGTGTAACTTAATGCCAAAAATGTGCTTGGCACTGTACAACACAGCATGCAAATATAGTCTTTGCCCCAAGGAGCCCACCCCCTAAAAACCCTTACGAGAAAGGGCTCATGGAGAAAATCCAAAGGAGGGAATAACATAATTTTTCTTCCCTCCGTAATGTCTCACTTCTTAGGGATTGCAGAAGAAGTGAGGGGGATTTGAATGAGACTAGGATGGTGGCTTGTCAAATAGAAAGAGATCATTCCACACACACTCAAGATACTTTCCTATAACAAGAATAAGGAAATATTGAGGTAATCTTGTTTGTTAGGAGAAATGAACAAGTTTTTAAAGGCAACTCCTGTATTCCAGCTTCTAAAATGCGCCTTCTGGAGTACGTGTCCTCTGAGACAATGTGGGGATGGGGAAGGGGAAAAGGGCATGTCTGACACTTCATTGTTGCCTTAGATTTTAAGGTAGTCTTAGTGGAGCTGAGTCAAGGGAAGGAGACCTCATCAAAGATCTATGCATTGGAGGGGGGGAGGGGCGGCTGAAGTTTCCTGACTGAGAATTCCATTTAAGTCCTACCTAGGGCAGTCTTATGATGGCCGTTGATCTCTGCTCTTCATTGATATTAGTGGAGGTAGAGGCTAATTGCTTACATAAATGGCTATCCTTGACTGATTGTAGGGAGCAGACCTATCTTTAAGGGAAATCCCCATGCTGGGGAACCATGTTAGGATGTCTGAGTTGCTCCTTGAACGTGACAGTTGGAGTCTGTCCAGCCTTTCCTAGAGCCTGACTGCTATACCGGGCAGAGCTGGACTCCACTCTGAAGAAAGTGGTAGCACAGAACCCCTAATGAGGCATCTTGTGGATGATGAAGACTTCCCTCCGTCATGAGAATTGCATATAGAGGACAGGAGGTCTGTGCAGCTTCTATTGGACAATGTGGGTATATCTGCACTGCAAAAACAAAAAAACCTCTATGGCAGCGAGTCTCAGAGCCCGGGTCAACTGACCCAGGCTTGTGGGACTCTCACTACAGGGTTAAAAACAGCAGTCTAGACATTTGGGCTCTGAGACCCAGGGAGGGAGAAGGTCTCTGAGCCTGGGCTCCAGCCCAAGCCCGAACGTTGACACTGTTTTTAGCTCTCTAGCGTGAGCCCCACAAGCCTGAGTCAGTTGATCCGGGCTCTGAGACTTGCTGCCGTGGGTCGTCTTTTGCAGTGTAGATGTACCCTGTGGGCTCATGAAGACTGTTGTGGTTCAGTGGAGCCATTAAGTAATGATGGAATGAAAAAAATCTTATTTCTGTACTGACTGTTAAACAACCACTTCCTCTTCCTGTAATCCTTGATGCTGTTTCATTGCCCTGCTATTAGATGTATAGTTGCTTCACTCACAGTGTGCAGTAATTTAGATATGCTGCATTTCATCTGCTGGAAGGTGACTGACATATAAAGCTAAACTACTAAAATTTCCAAGCTAGTAGAGTGGAATATTTTAAAGTGATTGGTTTGAAATTGGCGAACTTGTGTAAGTTGCCTTTTCTTTTCTTTTCTTTTTTTTTGGTGTAATAAACATTTAGGCGAAATGGAGCTGTCACGCACATCAAGATCCAGAACACAGGAGACTACTACGACTTGTATGGAGGAGAAAAATTTGCCACGTTGGCTGAGTTAGTCCAGTATTACATGGAACACCATGGGCAGCTCAAAGAAAAGAATGGAGACGTAATAGAGTTAAAATATCCACTGAATTGTGCTGATCCTACATCTGAAAGGTGAGAGAGAAAAATAGTGGTGAAAAATATGAAGGAGTCCATTCTCCTTTCCACGTATGCATGTAATTCCTATTAACCTTAAAAATTTGCTTTTACTCAGTGTAAGTAAGGGTGGCAGCACCTTACCTTGCAAGTAGTCTAACTGTTTTCTGTGGCACTACTTGCAAACTAAGCTATTACTCAACTTGAGTAAGGGTGGGAGAATCTGGACTGGAGAGGATAGGCCCTATACGTTGCAGTAACTAAAACAAAAACAAAGTAAACTACGCAACCCGCTTTACGATCCTTCTTGGAAAATTTCATTGGTTGCAAAAGCTTCAGAGAATTATTTGTATTACTGCAGTGACTTCAATATATATTTCAGAGCATATTTTTATCCTGGTAACGCTGTATTGTATGTGGGTTTAAGAAAACAAAAATCAAATGCAAATACACAGATTGCTGAAACTGACATTTTTAACAAGACAGCACTGATCAGTAGGATCTCAGACTTTGAATACTTACTAAGGAAGTATAGCGAAGGAACTCTTCAGAAATGAATGTAGTTCTTTTTGGAAACTGGAATTAATTAGTCTTGACCCATTATTCAGCATTACGGCCAGTAGATGTCAGTTTATTCTCAGAAGTGAAAAGCAGGGAAAAATAATAGAACCACGCCATCATAAGGTCTGATGAAATTGTATCCATAGTGTCTAAGGAAAACTTTCTGTTAACATAAGAGCACTGAAATCATGCAAGTGCATAAAATAAACAATGGCAAAAAATACAAGAGAAATTTGAGGTATCTAATTGCAGTAACTGAAATTTTATTAGAACCCACTTCAGTTCTTGCTGACTTTTCTCTTGGGATTTCTTTCTTGTGATCTGTATAGATTTTTATTAAGCAATGGTGGCATTCTTCCAAGGTTTAAATGCATAAGAATTGAAGTATCTTAATCCGTTTTCTGTTTATGCAAGTTCTGTTTTGAGAGTTGTTTTGTGCATAATGTTTTATTACTTCTGAAGTATTTCTGTATGTGCGAACACACGCCCTCTCAATTCATATTTTTTCTAAGTCTGTACTTTGCTAGGTTTTTGGGTACCTTTAGCAACACTTGTTCATACTAAACTGAGGTCTCAAGGGCCACATTTTGGCTTGTTATAGATGTTTAAGCCAGGTGGGCCCAGTCATGGGTACAGTGAGGAGAAGGGCAACTATATTTATTTATTTTATTTATTGTAAATTTAAGGTGGTTTCACGGGCACCTTTCTGGAAAAGAAGCTGAAAAGTTATTAACAGAAAAAGGAAAACATGGAAGCTTCCTTGTGCGAGAGAGTCAAAGCCACCCAGGAGACTTTGTTCTTTCAGTCCGGACAGGAGATGATAAAGGCGAGAGTAATGATGGGAAATCGAAAGTGACCCATGTCATGATTCGGTGCCAGGTACAACAAAGCCGGAACTTCTTGACTGTAAAGGCTTCTTTCCTGGTTTGCATGCTTATTCTGTCAGGAGAGGCATTACAGACTTCTCAATACTATTCAGTCCACTGATTTTGGTCAGACAGAGCTGTATGTACAGCATATTGTTTGTTTGCTCAAATTGACTTCTTTGCTAATTTCAAGAATTCTATTAGCATTTTCTTTTTTTTTTTTCACTGAATCGTGCCATAGCATATCTATATTGCTGAGGAGCTTCTAAGAGGTTTCTCTTTCATTGCATCAAGAGTCTGTCTCAAAGCCTCTGCTGATGTAGCCTTTCACATTCATGAATCTCTCTTAAGTTTGTTGCAGTCTTGTCTTACTACTTCTCTTTTTATATAATAGATCTCAGAATCCATTCAGGCGTGTGGGGGGGTTTGTAGCTGTACTATGGAGGCTGGTTATTTTGTCTTTTTCATAATGTCTTTCCATAATAACAAACAAAATACAGTCAATATTTAATTCAGGGAAACCTTGTCCTACAGTTTAAACTTCAGGTAGGGTAGTTTGCCTTTACTAAAGAATGTGTTTAAACTATCTGATGCCAGGATTAATTCTTGATGGCTATTTTTATTCTCAAAACATTTTAATGTGTGCCTGAGTATTGGTGTTAAAGGGTCAAATCTGTTGAAAGTACTTTAATCCTTTTTAGAAAATACAGTTTTTGTAATACTTTTATTTGTCTTTTAAAAAAGCAAAAACAACCCTCCCCACATGCCTAGTATAGAGAAATCAGGAATTTGGGGTGGAAATGGTGCAACTGAGTGAGAGTGCCTGCTAGAGGTTTTTGTGGTTTTTGGCTGTGCATTCAGTAAATGCCGTCAAAATTTCAAGGTAATTTCCTGCCTTTATTTATAGAATCATAGAATCGTAGGACTGGAAGGGACCTCGAGAGGTCTTCTAGTCCAGTCTCCTGCACTCAAGGTAGGACTAAGTATTATCTAAACCATCCCTGCAGGGGTTTGTCAAACCTGCTCTTGAAAATCTCCAATGACAGAGATTCCACAACCTTCCTAGGCAATTTATTCCAGTGGTTAACCACCCTGACAGTTAGGAAGCTTTTCCTGTTGTCCCACCTAAACCGCCCTTGCTGCAGTTTAAGCCCATTGCTTCTTGTACTATCCTCAGAGGTTAAGGAGAACAATTTTTGTTCCTCCTTTTGAAACAACCTTTTATGTCCTTGAAAACTGCTCTCATGTCCCCTCTCAGTCTTCTCTTCTCAAGACTAAACAAACCCCATGTTGTCTAGACCTTTAATCATTTTTGTTGCTCTTCTCTGGACTTTCTCCAATTTGTCCACATCTTTTCTGAAACGTGGCGCCCAGAACTGGACACACTATTTCCAGTTGAGGCTAATCAGCGTGGAGTAGAGTGGAAGAATTACTTCTCATGTCTTTCTTACAACACCTCTGCTAATACATCCCAGAATGCTGTTTACTTTTTTTGCAACAGTGAGACACTGTTGATTCATATTTAACTTGTGATCCACTATCCTCAGATCCCTTTCTGCAGTACTCCTTCCTAGGCAGTCATTTCCCATTTTATATGTGTGGAACTGATTGTTCCTTCCCAAGAGGAGTACTTTGCATTTGTCCTTATTGAATTTCATCCTGTTTACTTCAGACCATTTCCCCAGTTTGACCAGATAATTTTGAATTTTAATCCTCTCCTCCAAAGCACTTGCAACCCCTCCCAGCTCGGTAACATCCGCAGACTTTATAAGTGTGTTCTCCAAGCAATTATCTAAATCATTGAGGAAGATATTGAACAGAACCAGACCCAGAACTGATCCCTGCGGAACCCCACTCGTTATGCCCTTCCAGCATGACTGTGAACCACTGATAACTACTCTCTGGGAACGATTTTCTAACCAGTTATGCAACCCCTTTATAGGAGCTCCATTTAGGTCAGTGGTTCTCAACCATGGGTCCGGGGCCCACTTGGCGGCCGCGAGCAGGCTTCAGGGGATCTGCCAAAATAAACCAGAGAGCAGGAACAGCGTTAGACTTGCTGGGGCCCAGGGCAAAAAGCCGATGCCCAAGCCCCGCTGAGGGCTGGAGGCCAAAGCCAGAGCAACTTAGCTTCACGGGGTCCTCTGTGGTGTGGGGCTCTGGGGAATTGCCTTGCTTGCTACCCCCTAATGCCAACCCTGGCTTTTAATCTACTGGATATGCAGAAAAACAGTTGTTGTGGCACAGGTGGGCTGTAGAATTTTTTTAGCAAGGGGGGGGATGGCCTCCGAAAGAAAAAGATTGAGAACCCCGATCTAGGTTGTATTTCCCTAGTTTGTTTATGAGAACGTCATGCGAGACAGTATCAAAAGCCTTACTGAAGTCAAAATATACCACATCTACTAGTTTCCCCCCATCCACAAGGCTTATTACCCTGCCAAAGAAATCTATTAAGTTGGTTTGACCTGATTTTTTTCTTGACAAATCCATGCTGACTGTTACCTAGAAGATAATAAGGTGATAAGTGTCTGCAGCTCTTTATGTACATTTATCTTTATGTATATTAGCCATTTTAACATGTTTAATTATTTGAGGTTTATGAAAGTTTGGGACATAAAGTTGTTGGAGTTCTCCATGCCCTCGATCTGTTGCTAACCTCATAAATGCTAATGGTAGATGAGATAGTAACTATATTGCTGACTTGCTTTTTAAACAAGGACTACAATACAAATACCTGTGTTCCAGGACCCAAGGTTAGATTCTGTTGTGCTTTTGTTTTGATTTATTCACAAATTCACGTCTGATTCTCTGATTGTATCCCTCAAGTATTCTACTTGGGGTGAGTATCAGATAGGGACACTGTTATCCTTAACATTAAAATGTTCTAATTAGAAATGTATTACAACTTTTCAGTGGAATATGACTGTAGCAAATCATCTTTTATCATTTCAGTATGGAATGGCAGGGGATAGTTAAATAGGTTTTTAAGTACTCATTTAAGGGATCTTGTGATTGGTTGAACATTCTAAAGAGGTAATTAATGCAGACTTTATTTTGATTATTGTGTACATTGCTATGAATGAGCACATTTTGAATATCTTTCTTGGAAGGAGCTGAAATACGATGTTGGCGGAGGGGAGAAATTTGACTCTCTAACAGATCTAGTGGAACATTATAAGAAGAACCCCATGGTAGAAACTTTGGGCACAGTACTACAGCTCAAGCAGGTGAGCTTAGTAAATGCTAGAACTTGGATCATAAACATTAATTAACTTCAGGACATAGAGGTGGGAAGGGTGGTGGTGGGGGGAGCTCAACCTTTTTCTTACATTCTGTAAAGTGTTGAAAGACATTCATTCAGCGTTAAAACCAAAAGTGAATTTACCATCCTCTTTTACAACAGCATCTTAATCTTTCAGGGTGGTCCAATGATTGGATTTAAGCTACTAGTTATTTTTAGCCATCTATAAAGGACCTAATTCTCCATTTCTGGTGCATCTAGAACTCCCCTTGGCTTCATTGAGAGTTCTGGGTCTACAAGGATTTTAAAATCCTGTCAAAAAGAGAGGAGGAGAGGAAGCTTAATGCACTGAAACTGGAACCATGAAACTGTGTGACTACCGCCACATGAATCTGATTTAAAAAAAAAAAAAGAGGGGGTGGGGTGGGGCTTCAAAATCTGGAGTGAAGCCTGGGTCCTAAAACTCTGAGTGGTACCTACATACAATATGTTTAATACAGGAGATCTGTGTAAACTAGCTTTATCCTGTTCTGTTTGCTGTGCTGTGGTTTAATATAAAATATCTTTCTTGATTAGCCCCTGAATACAACCCGTATTAATGCTGCAGAGATTGAAAGCCGGGTGCGAGAACTAAGCAAGCTAGCAGAGACCACAGATAAAGTCAAGCAAGGCTTCTGGGAAGAATTTGAGGTAATTTAAATGTTTCAAATGTAAAGCTGGTGTGTCTCAGTGATAGAACTATAATTTTACCACAATTTCCCAGCTGCTTAGGGCCCTTTGCCCCTCAAATCTTTATTCTTGCTCCCCACTCCTGTGCCAGATATTGCAACTTCTCCAGTTTGCCAGTTCCTCTCATGTGTCGGCCAAAGATGAGTGCTTGAAAGGTGTGCCTTTTCTTTTAACCCCGAGCACTGGCTCCCACCCCGTTTTGAGCTGATATTGTGCTGGGCTTAGGAAGACATTGCTTAACAGGAACGGCTGGGATTTTGGCACCAACTCATGTTGTCTTTCAGTGGGAATTCTTGTAGGCTCTCTTGAAAGTCCCAGAGACAATAATTTTGCATTTCTCTAATTCTTCTTATGCGAGGATTTCAAATTACTTTACAAAAAAAATTAAGCCTTGTGACATCCCAGTGTGGTAGGTGATTTTTTTCTGATGGATAGAAAGAGGCAGAGGTACTATAGTTTCAGTGGCAGAACCCAGGAGTCCTGATGACCAGTTCCCCACTCTAACCACTAGATGACACTCCCTTCCTTACAAGTGAAGTACAAACAAGTTTGGTACTAGATGGCTGGTTAGCAACTGCACTGGACATAATAGTCAAAATAGTGACTTTTGTTTATGCTTTTATAGGATTTGACTGTGATTTTTTTCAGAGGAGCCTATGGGAGATAGGTGCCCAACTCTTATTGAAATTTGATAGGATTTGGGCATCTGAGGCCTGGTCTATACTAGAAAATGAGGTCAGTTTAACTATGTTGGTCAGGGGTGTGAAAAATCCACACCCCTGAGCAGCATAGTTAAGCCGACCTAAGTTCCATGTAGATAGCGCTAGGTTGACAGAAGAATTTTCCCATCGATTTAGCTAGTGCCTCTCGGGGAGGTGAATTACGTATGCCGACAGGAGAACCCCTCCCATTGGAGTAGGTGGTGTCTACACTGCGCCACTGTAGCGTTTTGTAGACAAGCTCTAACTCTACGCAAATATTTAATTCGCAAGAAGCTGGGAAGTAAATCTACCCTGCACTAGCTTGCCATGGTCTAGTTGTCTGTGTGGACTCTGCTGGCCTGTATTAATAGTTGGACTTTAATCTACTCCCATTTCAAAGAGGACTAGATCAGACTGTTGATGTACATCAGCAGGGACAGCTAGTCTGCGGCTGGCTAGCGTAGGGTAGATTCACATCCCATCTTGCTGTAAGCTAAGTGTTCATGTTGACAAGCCTTTTGGTTCTTTTTTTTTGAAAATCCCTGCTTTTCTCTTCTGCAATAACTGCACTTTGCATGGAGAAAATTGAATGCAGTTGTTCCCCAAGAAAACTCTCTGCTTAAATTGCCAGTTAATTTGCAAAGATTATTTAAAACCATACTTGATGGCAATAGAAAGTTTCCAGTGGTTTAGACTGAAGACTGCATTGTTTTTACAATTACATGGTGTTAGCCAATACATATATGTTAGGCGTAGGGCATACCATATTAATATTGTATTACGTCCAACATGTGGGCAGTTAACTGAATTGTATTATATCCTTCCCACAGTTCTGTCCACTTTGCTTACTTATGTCAAGAGATGTATATCCCACAGCACTCTGCAAAACAAAATGTAGCTTTTGGCATTAGCAAATATAAAGCCTGTCAAAGGCAAGATATATTTGTTCTATGTCCTAATACAGGTACCTTCACAGGCAACTGGTTTAAAATATGGTATCCCAAGCAGAGATAGGGAAAGATATAGAACAACAAATTAAAGAACTGGTACAAACTGGGTTGGATCTTAGATGACCTATAAAGTGCTTTCTAATTTGTAAGCAATTGTGTTATAAATATAAGAGGGTTTAGGGGTATATTTTGAAGCACACTTACTGTGTAAGGTGACCTGAACAGCGCTGTAAGAAACTGCTTCCCAGAAAGATTGGTATTGTATTAACTCTTTTTTTCTTTCTATACTGTTCTGCTATTGATTTAAAGTATAAATTGGCTATATTTGTCTAGTCAAGCAATCGACTATGCATTTTGAGCAACAATGGTCTTGTAAAAATAGAATCCAGGATAAACTTTCACATAACTCAGCTTGCTAGAAATTTCAGGAGAATCCACAAATGTGAGTGTAAAGTTTTTGCTTAAGCAGTTATATGCAGTAGAACAAAATGTCATACCTGAATTTATGCCCAGTAAATACTAGTAAACATTTCCAACATAGCATGTTGCTTTTTCAGTGTTCCTTTTGGTGGTAATAAGAAATGGATGTGTGAATAGTGATATGGCTGCAAATGGGGAAAATAATCCATTTCAAAGCTGGCCCATTCAGTTTTTTATATTATACCCTTTTAAACTGAGGGGAAAGAAATAAGCAATTTAGAAAACAAAAGTCCCCAAGTGTTAGTGTGCTGATCATGGCAGGATCGTGAGGGATAACTGGTCAAACACACTCACTGCAGTACAAATCTTCCTCCCCAGCTATTTATATAAAACACTCTCTCGTCCTTGAATTCATTGCTTCTTTGACACTCACATTTTGGGAATGCTAAAATAAAACTACTGCAGAGAGGGACCCTTTGAGCCATTTTCCAGGTTAATTTTAAATAGTGTTGGAATGACAGCTGTATAATCTGTATGCTTTGCTTAGGAATTTATTATTATTTTGTTTGGGTGCAACCCCTCCATCTGGAGCTACTGTTATCATCATCTTACCAGAAAGAGAGTAAGGGGGACATCTCTTCCCCTCCATGCGATAGTGTATGTACCTTCTACATTTTTAATAGCATCTGGTGCTGGTTTCTTCCTTTAAAACAAAACAAAACAGCCTATTGATTTGAGAGTGATTCTCTGTACGTAAATTACCACTTTCAACAGTATTCCCCATTTCCCCCCTCAAACGGAAGAAACGTTAAATACAACCGTATCCCAAACCACAGTGAGATATTCCTGGCTCCGAAACTTTTTCTACCAACTGGAGTGATTCAGGAACAAAGAGGAAAAGAGTGAAGATGATAGCCGCTTCTAAAGGCCCTGGTGTAAATATAGTGAAATGGTTCCCGTAAAACAGGTTTATATTGAAGAACTTCCTTAACTGATTCTGGAATATATATTGTACCACCAGCAGATGGAGACAGGAAATCAAGGAATGTGATGTCAACTTCTTTTATAAAGAGGCCGGTTCCAGCTGCATAATACTGTTTGAGAAACTTCTTGAACACTGTTGGGGTTTGAGAGTGGGTGGGGAGAGTAACTACCGTTTGTTAGATAATGAGGATATATTTGCAAATGCATTCACTAGCTGAATAAAATCCTCATGATTATTCAGCCAGCTGGGCTTCATGGGAGAATTAAACAAATGAAAAGCACAAAGGAGCGTCACTAGCTGAGGTAGGAAATTGCTCTCTACCAACATGAGAGTGAAACGAACAGTTTATTGGTCTTGATCAGACAAAGACAAGAGGAAGAAGGAAACAGAGTTTCTGGTCACCATTCTGTCAGAGTTGAGTGTCTCCTCTTCCCACAAATTCTCTGCCCTCTGCGGTCAGAAAAGGGACTGTCAATAGAATTATCTCAGCTGATCACTGTAATGAAGGAAGGTGGAGAGAGAGGATGCAGCCTTGGATAACTAGGGCCCAGGAGATATAAGGGTCTATGCATCAAACTAGCATCCATTGGCTTTCATACAGAACAGGCAAATATGCTCCACGTAGCTAATGGCATAAAGTAGGCAAACAGCCACATTCTGCTCTAGCTATATTTTCCATGTGGATGTGACCAAGAAACCGTGGTCAGTGGTATACTTCAATAGCTGTCATATCGTGGCATTTAAACTGTGTTGCATGTGACAGCTACATGACTTGGTTTGAACCCACAATAAATTGGCTTTTCAATCTGGCTGAAGAACAAAAACATGTGTTGCAGTTAGCATCCTCTCCTGGGGACTCTGAGTTTACCCTTCCGGTACTCAGACTTCACTAGCCAAAGGTCCCAAAGCTCTTCTTGATTTCCGCCCCCCACTCTCCCCCGCCCCCGTTGTAGTTGGTGCTGGCTGATGAAATGATTTTGGTGGTGGTATTATGTGGATTAATGTTTAGCTGCCCAGGAATGGAAGAGACTGGTTTTCGCCCTGTGTGCCAATATTGGTGCAGGAGGGATAAGCATTCCCATACAGTGTCCTTCTGAATATATTGTAGACTCATCTATGAAACCACAGAGCTAGCACTGTTAATGTACCTCTTGCTTCGCCTGGCCTGGCCTGAGATGATTTGTGGCCTGGTGGAGTACTGGAAGAGAAACTCATAATGTAGCTGATTCATTGTGGCTGGCCCTTGGAGAAATGGGGCAGATAAATGCTCTGACTTTCCTGAATACATATATTCACCGGGAAGCCAAAAACTTATGAAAGGGGAAAAAGTTATAAAAACAGAAAATCTGTATTGTGAGCTTCTTCCTTTCACCATCACTGCCTTTTGGAAATTGCTGTATTAATCCTAAATGTCTCTTTACAATGTCATATGGTGGTCTCTGAAATGAAACCATCTCATAAAATGTTAATGTTGCTGTTTAATTCAGCTCTGACAGCCATTGGTTGTCTATCTCTGTGGAAGACTCCAGGATGTCCATGAAACTCTGCATGTGCCATTTATGGTCTTACTACCCAGATAGTGCTTATAAATTACTTTCTCTTTAAGTATATTTAAGGATGTAATCCCTCTTTTCCTGTGAACTACTGGATAGAGATGTTGGCAGGATTCCTTATTCTTTTGCTTCTGAAAAAAGGCTTTTTGGTGAGTTTAGTGCTTGGATGGTATAGTGAATTGAGAACCTTCATTTATTATTGCAACCAGATTTATTATTGCACTATGTACAACTTTAATGGGCTAGCTACAAGTCAGTGCTGCTTATGGGTCTCTCCTCAGGGATGCACAGAGCAATAATAATGAATTGTATGAAGCAAGGACATGTTTGTAGTCTTTCCCGTTTGAATCCCATGCTTAAAGAACCCGGGGGTAAACTTTGCTTGCAGATTATAAAATGGACACAGTTAAATGTGCAGTTACGGTAGCGTCAAAGTGCTAATTATACACAAGGTGTTCAGTGTAATTGGCTTATTCAAGCACCTGAAGAATCTTGCAGTATGCCAGGCACATGTTATCAGCTGAAGTGAACCTTCTGTAGAACTTTGCACCATAAATGATTACTACTATTACTACTTTGTACTAATACAGCATCTTCTGTTCTTGGCACTTTGCAAACATTAAGACTCTCAACTCCCCTATAGAGATCTTATCTTGATTTGGCTGGGGAAACTGAAGGGCAGAGAGGCTCGGTGACTTGTTCAAGATAGCACAGGAGTTTTGTGCTGGAGTGGGGAATTGAATCCAGGTTTCCCAACTCCTAGGCTAGTACTGTAACCACGGGACCATCCTTCTGCTCACTTGAGCTATGTCACCATTTTTTCCATCTGTAAAAAGGGGTTAATAATACTTGCCTCCCTTCAGAGGGTTACCTCAAGGCTTCCTTAAGGTTAAGCATATATAGCACTTGTCAAGGCTGTATCCCCACTTTGAACTTTAGGGTACAACTGTGGGGGCCTGCGTGAAGACTTCTAAGCTTAACTACCAGCTTAGATCTGGTCCGCTGCCACCATTCCCAAAGCTAATTCCCTTCCCTGGAAGCCTTGAGAAACCTTTCACCAATTCCCTGGTGAATACAGATCCAAACCCCTTGGATCTTAAGACAAGGAGAAATTAACCATCCCCCTCCTTTCTCCCACCAACTCCTGGTGAATACAGATCCAACCCCCTTGGATCTTAAAACAAGGAGAAATTGACCATCCCCCTCCTTTCTCCCACCAACTCCTGGTGAATACAGATCCAACCCCCTTGGATCTAAAACAAGGAAAAATCAATCAGGTTCTTAAAAAGAAGGCTTTTAATTAAAGAAAAAGGTAAAAATCATCTCTGTAAAATCAGTATGGAAAATAACTTTACAGGGTAATCAAACTTAAAAAGCTCAGAGGACTCCCCTCTAGTCTTAGGTTCAAAGTACAGCAAACAAAAATAAACACTCTAGTAAAAGGTACATTTACAAGTTGAGAAAACAAAGTAAAACTAAGACACCTTGCCTGGCTTTTTACTTACAAGTTTGAAATATGAGAGACTTGTTTAGAAAGATGGGGAGAACCTGGATTGATGTCTGGTCCCTCTCAGTCCCAAGAGCGAACAACAACCAAAACAAAGAGCACAAACAAAAGCCTTCCCCCCCCCCCCCCCAAGATTTGAAAGTATCTTGTCCCCTTATTGGTCCTTTGGGTCAGGTGTCAGCCAGGTTACCCGAGCTTCTTAACCCTTTACATGTAAAAGGATTTTGGAGTCTCTGGCCAGGAGGGATTTTATAGCACTGTACACAGGAGAGCTGTTACCCTTCCCTTTATAGTTATGACAGCACTTTTCATGCAAAAGCGCAAGTCCTGTTACTGCTCTGGGTACTAATTTTGCTCTCTGGTCCTATTGTAGCACATATCTGCCGTGATTATTTTTATTCTAGTGTGGCATGCATTGAGATGAGAGAATGGTTTGTAACAAGACTGTAATATCCTTTATTTTCAGGATGTTTCTTCTTGTTATCACTTTCCGGTTTTCATCTAGAGTTGCTTATAGAGGGTCTTTGTTAGTTTTTTCTCTTAACACTCGCTCCTAGTCTTCCCTCGTTATTTAGGATTTGCCTGGCTGTTGCTTACAAGAATCCACTCCTCTTCTTGAAAGCTTGTGTTGTGGCAATGCAATATAATCTCTGGCAGCTTGTTTCTGGGACTTCCCAGCAATATAGCTACATACTGGTAGTGCCGGAAGTGGAGGAAGAAAGCCAAATAAGGCCCGAAGGAATCCAGTTCAGGTAGAGAAGTCCAGACCACAAAGTGCCACACTGTCTTTATAGAGTGCTCAAATGGTTACCAAAGTTAATTATTGTTTACAGTGTGGTTGTAGCTGTGTTGGTCTCAGGATATTGGAGGGACAAGGTGGGTGAGGTAATATCTGAAGAAGAGTTCTGTGTAGCTCGAAAGCTTGTCTTTTCACCAATGGAAGTTGAGCCAATAAAAAATAATACGTCGCCCACTTTGTCTCTCTAATAGTTAATTATTAGCAGCATTAAAAGTAGTACCAGGCTGCTAAGCAGACTTTCTCTCCTCCCTTGAACTCAGCAGCTGGGAGAAATATAAGCAAGTATCTTTATGTTTAGTTTTAAATCTTACAAGGAGGGTTCAGACCAACCCCCAATGATCTGTGGCTCTGTTCTTCAGACCTACTTGGCAGAAACTCTGCTTGGCTTCTTTTCTTCTCCTCATCCTTCTCCCCTCGCCCTTTCTCCTTGAGGACCTCCACTCCTTAATCCACCCTGTTTAATTTCCTTCTTAGCGTAGGCAGCTACTCTAGCAAAAATCTAGTATCGTCTGGGCAAAATGCTCCGTTCCTTTTTCACGTCATTGAGGGGGTGGGGTCTCTTTTGGTTGCTTTGATGGTATTGGCACTTCTCCTTCAAAGCAGTGTGAACATTGATTGGTTCTCCCAACTCTCTCGGAGGCAGTAGGGATTGCCTCTTACTTCTCAAGATGGAGAGAGATGCTAAAAGACTTTCTCTGTGTCCCCCATTAAGTCCATGTCAGAGACTGGGTTAGAACTTGCTGCTCCTTGGGTCCCATTTCTCTGCTTAGTCCCCTAGACCACGTTTCCTACTCTTGTGTGAGTCACTGCCTAGGAAACAATAACTAGCTGGGGACTTTAAGTTGAGATTCCTGGATTCTCTTCCGGGCTTTGCCAGTGTCTGTGACTTTGGGCAAGCCCCTTTAAATCGTTCTCATGCCCATTTTGCAGATGGAAAGAATAGGCAAACTGTCACTGGTGTGTTATGAAGCCACTTGGAAAAGCATTTGCGACTCTGGTTAAACCGCTTGGAAAATCCCAGCCCAGCTTCTTGCTTCATATGATGATACCAGTCTTTGAGTATGCTTTGGGAGGTCCCTTTACTTAATTGTTTAAATGCGGAATGGCCACATATGGGCAGACTCCATCATTCCTGAATTCTTTGTAACGTGTTACTACTAAATAGTGGATTTTAGGAATTAGACTTGAGGTGATCATGTTTTAATGCTTGCCAGAAGATTTAACACTTGGAGGATCTGGCCCACAGTTCAGTGTGTTCACGTTCAGGCATTTGCTTTCATTTTGCAGTTGGCTTGTTTGGGTTTCCTTCAGACTGCCAAACTTCTGCATTTTAAAAAAAACAACAACAAATTTTATGCCAGGTTTATGTAACCAAATATTGTTTCTGAATATAAAGTTCCGTAGGAAGTTGAATTTAAAAAAGACCAACCTGTATATGCAGATATCTGCCTCAAAGCAATAGAATGGAAACTTACTGATGCAATGGTTACTTGACTTACAAAAGTTTGGATTCCAGACATAAGCTTTTGCCTTCAAAGTCGTCACATATTATTTCTAGTAACTCTGCAGTTTTGAATTTCCTAATTCAATGAGTTTAACCCTTTGAACCAACCTTATCAAACCAACCTGAATGCTGACGCATGAGATTTCATTTTTCTAATGATGTCTAGTATGATAGTCAAATGTCAGATTTTTCTCGAGAGCCACCACTGTGTGCACTCTGTCTCATCATTCCCAATGTGGTGCAAGTTTTAGTAAAACCAGTTGTTTGTGCCCTTTTCATCTAGACTTTACAACAGCAAGAATGCAAACTTCTATATAGTCGTAAAGAGGGTCAACGGCAAGAAAGCAAAAACAAAAATAGATACAAAAACATTTTACCTTGTAAGTAGTATTCACTTTTTTTCTTGTTTCACTGTTAACATTGGGCTGGTACACTCACGTATCCTTTCACTGGGAAGCTAATAATTATTGGCCAGTAGTACAGTGCTGTTCTATTAAAACACCAACAAGCTAAACTATTGCTCAGTGATCAGCACTAGTGCTTAGTAAGTTTAAGAGGATTAATTTGTGCTGTAGGGTGCAGGACAGAATAATTATATATACTTTTTATATATCTCATATTCAGATTAATTGCAAATATGAAGCACTGACTAAATAATTGTCCTAGGGAGCAGGGAGAGAGGAAAGGTTGAGTCATCTGGCCATTTTCTTAGCTATTAGAAATGGTAAGTAGTCAAGTACATGCGAAACTTGGCCTTCATGTAGTTTGTTTGGTACTAAGGAACCAATTACAAGTTGACTAGTTAGCAATCACAGAATGCAGCAGTTTAACATGCTGTTTACTTATTCTTCCTCTAGTTGATCATACCAGAGTTGTTCTACATGACGGAGATCCAAATGAACCAGTTTCAGATTATATCAATGCTAATATTATTATGGTAAGTGTGTTATTGCCTCCTTCAATCTGTCACTGGCACAGAGCATAGCATGCTTGCTATTGTATTCCCTCCTAAAAACAAATTAAAGTCATTTTACAATCACATCATTCATTGATATTTGTTTTGATCTCTAGCCTGAATTTGAAACTAAGTGCAACAATTCAAAGCCAAAAAAAAGTTACATTGCTACTCAAGGCTGCCTACAGAACACAGTGAATGACTTCTGGAGAATGGTATTCCAGGAGAACTCTCGTGTTATCGTTATGACAACAAAAGAAGTCGAAAGAGGAAAGGTAAAATGGAACCTCAGGCGGGCCCCACTAAAAGTTATTAAGTTTCAACACAAGTAAGGACTAACCAGACTTCAGTCACATTGACTTACAAGCTTAAAAATGGTGATATGGTGCAGCTACAACTCCCATTGGAGACCAGGGCCCTGATCTGCAAGATGCAGAGTGCCCTCTCCTCTCACTGATAGCGATTGGAATCAAGGGCACACTCATCTCACAGGATCAGGCTCTTGTTTAATAAAGGCTGACTAAGTTACAGCTGCCTTACATGAATTTACTTACTGCAAAATTACTTAAGGGGAGGGAACAGTGAAGGAACTGGTGCAGCCAGGCTGGCACACTGTACACTTTAAGGGAGTTAATGCCATGTGCTTGAAACTAAAATATTGCTGTTTATTGGTATCAAGCCCAAACTCTATTAGTTGCAAAGCCTTTGTGGATTCTATTTGTATAAGCAGGTTGCGGGGGAGGGGAGAAGGCGGTTATTACTATGAAAATGAACTTCTTGGAGTGCACCACTCGTTAACTGGAAATTTCGACAGTGTTAAGTGAAATTTTCTGCCATGCATTCATGCTAGCCTGAATAGCGTTTATGAGATTACCGGAATGTGTTTCTCTTCTTCCTTCTTTATTTTCACTACTTTCCAGACTTGGGATTGATAAAACTCTTTGGGCTTGTACAATGAGCTAGTCATTTGGATTGTAACTGCATCCAGATGAGACTCCCCTAAGCAGAAGTGATTTAGCACGTTTATTTCTAACATAATGTTTTCTGCCTCCAAATGCAGTCTGCGAGCCATGTTCTGCGTGAGCACATGTGCTCACTCAACCCTAGTGATCTGTGAGTCTCTAGTGAACTGCTCTGGCAATACTAGCATGTTTATTACTTTGAAAGAGAGAACTTTTACAGTTATGTATCCCAGAACCTCGTCTTGTTTCTTTAAATGCAGAGAGATCTCGTTTGTTCCCCCTCCTGCGATCTGGGGCTGTTACTCTGTTTCTGGATCCTAAACTTGTCGGGTAGGTGGGTGGATGAGGGGAAACAGAAGAAAGAGAAATGGCTCACAAATCTTGACGGAGTGGCAACAATAGTACTCCATTGCTTGTGTGCAGCCTGGTTTTCTCTCTCAGGAGTCCTTTGCCTTGGATTTTTGCAAACACTTTTGCTGATGGTCTGTACTTGTTCTCTTAGTTTCTGTGCCTTTTCTGTGTTCTTTCCTCTATCTCTTTGTGAATATGATACTTCGTGTTTGAATCTTATACATCATGTCTTCAGTAAAAAGAAAATTATCCTTCCACTCAGTATGATGAGGGCCTGGAAAAAGGCTGAGTAAGAAGATGGCTAGTGCTCTGTTATGTAACAAATAATTGACAATGTTTTGCATTTGCGTGACCATATGTAATGAGGAATTTTAATAATCTTAGTACAGAAGCTGGATATTTGTAGCTTTTGTTGGCATTTCCCCCCACCTTAAAGTCTCCAGCCTGCCATCAGCAGGGCGGTGGGTTAGTGACTAGTTTTGACTTCTGAGTTGTTAAAATCCTGCCTGCCCTTAATTAAAAAAACAAAAACAAACCGAGACCTCTCCCTGGCTGGCTTGATGATGTGTGACAGGTTCCCTCTGTTCAGAGTGCAGTGAAGAAAGACCAGCTGGTTCATTGGAAGGAGCTGTGCTTTGGCTTCCTCACTCCTGGAACAAAATGAAGAGATTTTGGGTGGTTTCAAAGGAGTCGCGCTTCAGAGCACCCTCAGGATCCTATAACTTCTGTGATGTTTGATCAAGTGGGCCAGGCTCATCTTGACTTTCAGTTTTTGATCTATGCTTTTTGTAAAGGATTGCTAGATGTTGCTGATGCTCTAGCAATAGCCGTTTTGCTTGTTCCACCAGTCAACACTTCTGCTGCACATTCCCCAAGTTTCTTGGCACTTCTCTCTAAATTGTGCCAGTCTGCTCTCCACACTAATGACATAGCCCTTGAAAGTGATTCAGTAATCAGAGCGTTAAAGTACTGCATCATGTACCAAGTGTTTTTGAGATATGCTTCAGCCTTTTCTCTTCAGTAGACACTGATTGCTGGCCTGGTTGGATATGAAAGCTTTTACACCCCAGGCCAAGGTGCTTTTTGATCTGCAGGAGGTAGAGGGAAGCATCTTGCCCAGAGAGGATGACTTTAGGAACAGTTTGCTTCAGGCAGTAGGGGATCCTGAAACTGTCTCAGACCTATCTAGGACTCTTAAGACTGCAAAATATGCAGTAGGCGAAGCAAACTAAAGCACATCATTATGAATTAAAATAATTCTCTCTCTCAATAATTGTCTCCACCTTGTCTCTCTCAAATTAAAATAATGCAGTCTTGGAAGGGATCCACTGAGCTGATGTACAATGCGTCCCCATTCCCATACTGATGACTCTTTAATATTACACATTACCGTTGAGACTCTTTATGCCAACAGATGCTTCCTTGTTCAATATCATGCATTAAAACTGCAAATTGTTATCTCTGTCTACTTAAATACAAGATGTGGGTTTCAGTGCAGCTTGTGCTTTTTGCAGAAAATACAAACAAACAAAAGCTTAGATCCAAAGCATCCTGGCAAATGGGTATGCCTACATCCCTCATCTAGCATAATATCTTCTCATGTTGGCAGCAAGATCCTTTCCTCTGTTGTGTTTTCTATCTGCTGTTGAGTTTTGGCAGTGAAATTATTGACCTTCAGATGCACATTTATGGGGAAGTTGTTCCCTACAGTAATCTGTGGGTGGTCTGCATTTGATATTGCTAGAAAATCTGTCTATGTATCTACTACAGATTGTTCATTCTTACAGTACATGGACTAGGCTTGCATTCTTAGGTTCTCAAGAATCATTGTATCTAGCTATTCCCTATTACTGTTTTCACTTGGTTCTGGAGGACTTGCTCCTTGTTATATTGAATACATCATCACAGACAATAGAATAGTCTTCCAAGGGAAGTGGGGCACTCTGAACCAGGCTTAAATAGCAACAGAGACAGCATTCTGCACCCCATGGAGAACAATCCCTCACTTCTTGATGGATGACCCGAAGAGCCCAGTGAACCTTCTGTGCTCTGATTTCTAGATGAGGCGAAGGGCAAACTTCTTCCAAGATGCTTCTATACTAAAAATGGCCAGTTTCTTTGACTTATATTTATAGCTTTAAATATTAGGTTTTAGAGCTACTTGTGAGATTAATGCATTCCTCTTGAAGTTCTCCATGTATTAAAACTACTTCTGAGGTGAGTGTGTCATGCTTCTAGGCTTTCCTCTTTGCTGTCACTGTGTGGGTTTTGTTTTTGTTTCTTTTGTAATCTACTGAAGCTAACAACATCAGGAACGCTGCTGGAAAGCAAATCCCCCCCCCCCCCCCCCAATCTGTCCTTATTGTCTTGGACCCTCCGAGCTTCCTTGCATTCTCTTTTCTCCCCCATCTTGCACAGGAAAAAGAAATATCCACCTTGAATGGACATTGGGTAAGACAGGCAAACCTAGCTTTGCCTGTTAAGCTAGTCTTAGCCAATCTGCACCATGCTAGTAACTGTGTGAACTGGGTATTTATATAGACCATGAAATCAGATAGTAATTGCTTTTTTTCTTCTGTCTTCCAGAGTAAGTGTGTCAAATACTGGCCTGATGAATACGCATTAAAGGAATACGGGGTTATGCGTGTTAGGAATGTTAAGGAAAGTGCAGCTCATGACTATACGCTAAGAGAACTGAAACTTTCTAAAGTTGGTCAGGTAAGTGTGTCAGTAGCTTTTCTTTTTTCCTTTTTTTGGTTAGTCCTTTAGAGTTTCTAACAAATATTCATCTTTTAATTTAGGCTGCAAAAAATAATTGATGAAAGGACTAAACCTTCTATTGGCCACAAAGAGAGAGTCCAGGAACAGGCTTTTAGTTTTAATAAATTTAAGTCCTGTCCTCCACTTTGAGGCTCAAGTTCTAAGTCAAGGAATTTGGTCTTTTGAGCTTGGGGATAATGTCTTTATTTTCCATATTCTTGTAGCCATTATTTAAGCACTTCAGCAGAGAACGTGTCTCTGTAGATTTATTGGGAGACCTGAAGTTAAGGTGGTCTTGCCCTTAAGTGCAAACCAAACCATCCTTCAATCTATTTAGATGCTCACATGTGCCCCTTCACTATAATATCTGAGTGCCTTGCATCATCTTCATTCTTAAGGTACCTGTGTAATGACTGTTGTTAGTCTGCTCCTGATGTGGGAGCCTCCCTCTTCGCCAGTACCAGAGCAATTCATTACTGCCATATTGGCAGGTTTAATTGTTTTACTGTTTTATTTTTCTTTATTCTGCAGTACGCAGAAGTATGCTAAGTTTGAGTATATAGCACAGGGTCGCTGCCCTAAAGAGCTTAGTCTGTGACAGAAGGAGCTGCAGACCGATGGGGTGGCCGTGAGCGAGGAGATAGCCTTGGTTACTGTATGTGGTTACTCAGCACAGGCATGTGCATGGCATGCTTGACTTGTATATGAATGAAAAGGAAATGGACTCTACTTGAAGGTGTTAGAAGTGACTCTCAAAGGAGGGGTTTGAATGATGGGAGGGTATTAGGTTGGCAAACCAGTTCAGGCAGACCATTCTGTGTGCAGGCGAGCGTGTGGAAAAAGGTGCAAAAACTGCTGAGGGATAAAGCAAACAAGCTGGTTGCTTAGGCTGATGTCACTGGCAGAGTGAGACCACGAACGGTGGGTGCCAGTGGGAGGAGAGCACAACGTGGTAAGAGACTAAGACCCTGATTCAGCAAGTAGGAAAGCACGCAGATCATCCCACTGAAGTCAGGTTAGGGTCTAGGTCAGGGATAGAGTCATGCAGCATCCTGAAGGTGAGGACAAGAAGCTAGAGACTGATGCAATAGAGAAGCAGGGAGCCATGAAGGGATTCAAGGAAGCAGATGGCATGGTCAGATTGCCAGGCCAGGAAGAACTGTCTTGGAGGCTGTGTTCATTTGGAGTGGAAGGGAGCAGTGTGGGTGTTGGGGAGGTTAGAGAGAAGGTTACTGTAATCAAGAGGAATGCATGGCCTTTTTAGTTTTTGATGGTGTTAAGAAGGCCGTTGTGTTCCTTTTTTAAACTAAGTCTGATTCATCCTGAGTAAATGGACGCTTTTGGTTGGGTTTCTCTGGATATATTTAATTTTTTCACATGTATGTTGGTGGCTCTCTTTCAGGGGAACACTGAGAGAACAGTCTGGCAATATCACTTCAGAACCTGGCCTGATCATGGAGTACCGAGTGATCCTGGTGGTGTCCTGGACTTCTTAGAGGAGGTCCACCACAAGCAGGAAAGCATCGCTGATTCAGGACCTGTTGTGGTGCATTGCAGGTACAATAATGCAACTTATCTCCTAGCTTCTGCAAAAAGCTGCTTCTTGATAATACCGTCTTGAAGTCCAGTACATCTTTATATTGGACACTTATTTAGGTTGGGCTACTCTGACGTTATTGCCTATTCAGAAAGGAAACCATAATCACGTCTCTTTTTTTTTTTTTGACAGTGCTGGGATTGGACGAACAGGAACTTTTATTGTGATTGATATTCTTATTGACATAATCCGAGAAAAAGGTAGGTCCCCAGTTTAGTTTCTTCACAAGTGCTGTGAAAGTGCCATTATGTGATCTGTGAGAAGGAGACAATTGGTGAAGATCAGGAAGAAGTTGCAAAGTGTATGTTTGTGCCTGGCAGAAATCACATCCTTTAAGATGTGCTCCCATTGACTTCAAAGGGAGTCATATGGCCAAAGCCCGGAATGAGGATTTTGCATCTCCCCTACAGTGATTTTGTAAATACCATATTTTTTGCTAGCATACCTGCTTTTTGCCAACACCTTTATTCTGCCACTATCCATTTGTACCTACCGTTTGCCATCTTTGCTGTCCAAAGCATTTTAATGATCTTGGTTTCCTATTTGCAAGGGCAAGTTGTGAGGTCCTCTAAAGTTATAGTGGACAGACAATGCCATGTTACTATCCTTTATATAACTCAACATAAAGTTAACACTAGACTGATATAAGGTCTTTCCTGGTCAGAAGACTGCTCATCACTTGTCTCCTTTCTCAGCTATGGTGGGGTGGACTTTTTTTCTTTAAGTTCCAAGTATTCCACCTCTACCTTAGTGCCTCTGTATTATGATGAACATTTTCAGCTGAAGACTGGATGTGACTTCATTTGGAGTCTAATTAGGGTAATGCAAAGTGATGGTTCTTTCGTCCTCCAGAACAACTTGGCATCTTGTCTTTACAGTACTGCAAGTTTATGTACAAATAGCTAAGCAAGAGTCTCAAACTCAGATTTCCACACCAAATCATTATTATAGTAGTCCCAAATGTGCTATGTGTTTTACATTCACAAGGGAAAACAGAGTCTCTGTCCCAAAGAGTTGACAGTGTCGTCCCCCCCGTCCCCGTCCCCCCCCGTCCCCCCCCCCCCAAAAAAGCATGTGTTACACTGCTGCACTAACACTGGTGGTCTCTTCTAGGCGTGGACTGTGATATTGATGTTCCAAAGACCATTCAGATGGTGAGATCGCAGCGGTCAGGGATGGTTCAAACAGAAGCGCAGTACAGATTTATTTACATGGCAGTACAGCACTACATTGAAACGCTACAGCGTAGAATTGAAGAGGAGCAGGTACGTTGGTCCCAAACCTACCACAGTCTTTGTGCAGTGATGCCGATTAGGAGCTTGCTGTGATGATGGGAACGAGCAGAATTGCCCTGTTGCTGTCTGACTTTTTGAGGCATATGTATTGTATGTTGACTGTATACATCATGAAAAGCCTTGTTCTATTAAACTATTCGTTCAAAGAGCTTTACTATCTATTTCAAGTCACTATCTTAAAAGACTTATTGAAACTGAGGATTTAGATAATTCTAAAGTAGTAAGAACACTTACCGGTAGTTTTTCAGCCATCTAGGAGGGGGAGAAGATTCCTCCATCACCATTCCTCCCTACAGTATTTTCGTGGAAGGTGCAACAACATCTGAGGCCCAGTCCTGCATCCCTAGTGCACTCAGAACTCCCATTAACTTCACTGATCAGGTTAGGATGTGGAAGGAATGAAAAGTAAGACTCTGTCTTAATAAAGAAGATTCCCTTATGCTTCATTGTGCATAACGTGGATTTCAAGAGTTATTTTAAGTCTCTCCATTAAATCTGTTTGAAGTGTAGTAATTTTATTCAATCAGCAGTCACGGCAACACCTGTTTTGGAAGTCGAACATTTTAAGTGTTTAATGATTAAAAGGTGATTATGTTGGGCTTAGTTTAAATCTTTGGAAAGAAATCCTTTTAAACAATGGAGCCAATGTTATTGCAGCATAATAGCCAAGGAAGAGAGAGCATTTGGAGCAGAGACCCTCGTAACAAGGTAGAGTGACTGCATTGGAATGAGTGTTGGTTAGCTCAGGATTAGTTAAAGTGGAATCATGGAGGTATTCCTTGCTCCGGAAAGCTCCAGCAGCCCCCAAATGCCTTTGCAGATTGTTTATATTGTGTTGTGATGGAGAAAGGGTTTGTTCTTTTTCTGTCCTTTTCTTCCTTGGCGCTTTCATTCTTTCAACCCTTACCCTAAATGATATATGCATCCGAAGAAGTGGGTTGTAGCCCACGAAAGCTTATGCTCTAATAAATTTGTTAGTCTCTAAGGTGCCACAAGTACTCCTGTTATTTTTGCGGATACAGACTAACACGGCTGCTACTCTGAAACCTAAATGACTGCCATCCTGGATTCTTAGCCTTGTCTGGAACAGCAGGGGCTGTTCTCCTCTGCAGTTCTCCATACTGCTGCAACAATTATATAGCTAAAGCTACTGATCTTTCTCCCTCTTCCAAGACCATTCACACCATCTGTTACCCACTTAATCACCACCACTTGCAGAACAGGAGTCCTCAGGCGCTTCAGACATTTTTCTTTTATGACTCTGCTATGTCCTACCTTGCCTTAAAGTTCACTGAAGTTTGAAAATGCATGGAGTTCTCTGCAAAGCTCTTACTCTCAAATATTATATATTGTTCAGTTCACTTGCAGCCCTTCACAAAATTGCCACTACTGTCTCTTGGCGTTTGTTTTTAGTTCCAGTGTAGTTGTTCCAATATAAATGGAACTAATATCATTACAATAGTGTCTGATACTAGAACAGAGGAATATCTCTCTCCTATGATGGTCAGATTAAATCTGTAGTCATGTAAAACGTATACTACTGTGCTAAAATGGTAACGAGACTTAAACTGGATTCTAAGCTTTTCTTTACTCTAATACAGTACTAGTGCTTCTAGTTTTGGACTAAAAAGCCCTTTGAAGCTCTTGTCAGAAGCTAATGTGATCCTGAGCAGCCTTGTGATGACCTGATGTGGCGCCACATGTGCAGTGAGAGAGAGGAACAAAAATGGATGGAAATGGGTTGAGAGCATCAGTAGAATGAAGGAAGCAGCTGAGTGTTTTCAGTCCCCAATTTGCAGTTTATTTGGGGGGTGAAATTTACTGTTTCCATCGTCCTTTCTACCAGTGGAACAACCCCCCCTCCCAAAAAAATAGTTGTGGAAAGAAAAGCTAATGAGTGAAGCAAGTTCTGTGTCATATTCTTGCCCTAATTTAGAAAATGTGTTGAGTCGTTTGCCCAGCTCTACTCTAGAAATATTCCCCGTTTTTCCTTTTGGCATTGAGAACCTCTGGAGTCTTGATGTAATCAAGTAGTGTGTTAAATATTGCCTGTCTCTTTCGTATGTATGAAAACTACAAAGTAAACTTGTTTGGTTAATTTTCTTCTTGGAAGCAATAATTTTTTTTTTATTTTTTTTTGTAACACTGAAGTAACTTGAGTAATTATTTCTAATTAGGAATAATGGAAATGTGGTAGCAATAATTAAACTGAATAGTAGGAATAATTATAATGAATTAGCGAAGTCAGAGGAAGAAAAGCCTTAGATTTACATCTTCATGGTTTGTTTTCTCTAATTTAGTCAGATCAAAGAACAGAGCTGACTTTGATTCTGCTTCTCTGCTGCTTTTACACTTAAGATACATCTGCTGGTTGAATTGGCATTTATCACATAGTTAGAAGAATTCAAAATCCAATTTTAGGCTGCAGCATAAAATTGACCTTTATTAGCTGTGTCCAGGTGAGAGGTGTGTACCTCACAGATTCTAAATTTGGGCAAGGCCTGAACCTTTATTCCCCTTAAATCTGATTTTTGAAAGGTTACAGCAACAAAATTGTTTTTGACTAGGGTCCCTGCAAAGTGATTTGTCAGGAGAAGGTGGGAGGCAGAAGTGGTAGGAACATTCCATTTCTAGTGCCAGCTGCGTATAGCAATCTAGGCTGAGATTTTCAAAGTTGCCTTATTGGGAATTAGGAATCCAAGGCTATGTCTTTACTTAAAATGCTACAGTGGCATTGCTGCAGCTGCCCTGCTGCCGTGCTTCAGCGTAGACACTCCCGACAGCAATGGGAGGGGTTCTCCTGTCCCTGTGGTTAATCCACTCGAAGGCGGTAGCTAGGCCTACGGAAGAATTCTTCCATCGACCTAGTTCTGTCTATACCGGGGATTACGTTGGCATAGCTACGTGTCTCAGGTATGTTTTTTTCACACACCTGAGGGACATAGCTATGAGGATGTAATTTTTCAGTGTAGACCTGCCCCATGTCTCCTAAGATGCTTTGAAAATTTCAGTCATAGAATTGACTGGATCATTAGGTGCTGCTGGTCTGAGCACTCCAAGAATACACCTTGGAAAAAGTTAGGAGTGGGGCTTGCACTCGTATTTGACCATTTAAACCTTGACTTTGGTGTATATTTAGCTATTGTTAATGTCTATCCTAAACTGGGGAATGATGCCCATTTGCCCCAGAGACCCACTGGCTGACACTGTCTACTGTACAGTGAAGGATGGATCTTTTTGCCAGGTTTGGATAAAGAAAATACGTTCATGTTCACGTGTGTGAACTCACAAAGTTGGCACATCTGGTTAGAGACTGGGGGCGGGCGGGCAGGGACCAAGCATTCTGTGAAGATTTTTACTGAAAGCTTCCAGTAGTCAAAGATAACCTCTACCTCTAGGAATATCCAGAGTGCATGTTGTAGTTACAGAAGTGAAATCTTTCATGCTTTAACTTTTTTATATAAAAATAAAAAAACCTCTTTTCTGAGGGGGGAGGGGGGAAAGTAGGTTTGGCTAATTTATATTTCATTTCTTGAACTTTATATCTATTATCTTCTAAAAATGTAGGTTTCTGTTTTATTGACTATTCTAAACCTGTTTAATTTTTGTGTTCCCTTTTTTCAGAAGAGTAAGAGGAAAGGGCATGAATACACAAACATTAAATATTCTTTATCGGACCAGACAAGTGGGGATCAGAGCCCACTTCCACCATGTACTCCGACCCCAACCTGTCCAGAGTAAGTAGCAGTTTCTCAAAGTAACAAGTGAGTTCCGAAATGCCTGTGAATTCAAGCAGATCCGGCAATAGAGAGTCTAGTTGTGGACTGTTTTCCTCGTAAGAGTTTATTTCTAATCATATAACAAAGAGGAATTTCCTGAGCAAACTTTTGCTCTCTTTCTCTGCTCACTTTCACTTGAGGGTCCTTTATTAATTTTTTCTGGTGTCCCCACAAATGGAATTTTTCAATCCTGCACTGATTTTGTCATTTGATATAAATGGGGCCTTGGTGATAAACAGAGGTTTTCAACCAGGGGTTCGGGACCCTCAGGGGGGCCGCGAGCAGGTTTCAGAGGGTCCGCAAAGCAGGGCCAGTGTTAGACTTGCTGGGGCCCAGGGCAGAAAGCCGAAGTCCCACCACCTGGTGCTGAAGCCTGGGGCCCAGAGCCCTGGCACCTGGGGCTGAAGCCAAAGCCTGAGCAACGTAGCTTCATGGGGGCCCCTGTGGCATGGGGCCCCAATCAGTTGCCCTGCTTGCTACCCCCCAATGCCGGCCCTGGCTTTTATATGCAGAAAACCAGTTATTGTGGCACAGGTGGGCTGTGGAGATTTTATAGCATGTTGGGGGAGGGAGGTGGCTCAGAAAGAAAAATGTTGAGAATCCCTGCGTTAAAACATAGGAAAAGGATATCTTGGGTGTGAAGCACTTAGATATGAAAAATATACCGGTTGCTCTATTCATCGAGCACAAATTATACATGGGTCCCTGCAGCCGCCAATGAATAAAGGAACCGTTTAGCAAGCATACATCAGCATTGCCTAACAGTAGTTTAGGACAGAAAGTAAAGAATACCATACCCCATTGAAATGATCTGTCTGTCTTGTGTATTTCTCCGGTGACAATTACTATGGTATCTGAGCATAGGGGAAATGTAGGTTGAAAGAATTCAGTGACCTAAGTTAGAATTTAGCCAGGACACCGAGGTTAATACCGCCATACTTGGGGGTGCAGTGGTGAAGAAAAAGGCCCCTGGTTCTCAGAAGGTTGTTCGGAAAGGTGGAGGAAAATCCGTTAATACTTTGCCATTCTGTTTCCCTACTGCAGTGTTTCCCAAACTTGGGACGCCCCTTGTGTAGGAAAAGCCCCTGGTGGGCCGGGCCGGTTTGTTTTCCTGCCTCATCCGCAGGTCTGGCCGATCGCGGCTCCCACTGGCCGCGGTTCGCTGCTCCAGGCCAATGGGAGCTGCTGGCGCGGGACGAGGGACATACTGGCCACCGCTTCCAAGTTTGGGAAACACTGCCCTACTGTGTTGGGTTTTCTTGTTAACCTCCTCAATGACGAGCATTGCAGTAAGATTGCGATGCCACCCTATTGTAATCTTGCCTTCATCCTGTCC
This sequence comes from Emys orbicularis, assembly GCF_028017835.1. Classification (NCBI taxonomy): domain Eukaryota; kingdom Metazoa; phylum Chordata; order Testudines; family Emydidae; genus Emys; species Emys orbicularis. The sequence goes on from NC_088698.1 coordinate 28,631,988, forward strand.
CAGGTTTTGTGCTGACTTAACTCTGTACAACCGTAATGATGTTAAAGTGGGCAACTTCAGTGCTTGCATGGGGTGCAGTTGTCTCAGAATCTGCCCCATTAATTGGGTCATGCAGAAATCACCCAATATTCTGAATCCAGATGCTCTGTGCTTTGAAGCGAATTGAACACGTTATTAGCTAACATCATTGAATTATGTGATATGTATTTATTTTCTAGTAAATCTGACTTTTTCCCCCCCTATAAAAATCTGTTATTTTAGAATGAGAGAAGATAGTGCTAGAGTATATGAAAATGTGGGGTTGATGCAGCAGCAGCAGAAAAGCTTTAGATGAGATGTACAGAAACTTCCATGCAAAGGAAGGTACGTACATTAGAAATTCTAGTATGATCTAGCCTAAAGCTGTTTTTATTGCACTATGGCATATTTTAACATAATCACAGTTCGATCATGAAATGTATATAAGCCAAGAATCTTTGCCATTGTGTCAGTTGGTTTAGCAGCTAAAATATTCAACATCATTTTCACAGCAACTTGATTTACCGATTGAGGGGGGTAATATTTTGGACCCAGCAGAGCCAGATCTTAATGGAAAGAATTCCAATTCCAACACTTAGAAGTCAGGCCATTCAGAGCAAAGACTAGAGATCAGAGCTAATACTCCATCTTGCTTATAAAGTTTGAAGGTACACTCCCATTGTAAGTTAAAATTGGTTTTGATTATTGCACATCGGCAAGGATTGCAAGATCTGACTGAAACTTTAACTGCTAAACCAACTCACGCTATGGCAAAGATTCTTGGATTAAATACATTTCAGAATTGAGATGGTGGTGCTCTTTGAGTCTGAGTATTAGTGAGCGTTGCTGGATTGGGCTGTAAGTGATTTTAAATCCTTTCATTTTGATCTATTGACCAAATATGTTTTATGCTCATGTTAGCATTGCTGAGCTGATACAGTATGGGAGGGTGGTGTAGATGCTGTTCTGCCTCTGACTAGAATCTCTCTCTATTTTTGGCACAGATGTAAGAGGCAAGCAAGAATCAGATAAACTTTCAGATCTCAGGGAGAGTCTGCAACACCAGCCACTTTTGTATTACATTGAATAATTTTGGACTCGTAAACTGAGTCAGTTTGCTCTGGAAGTCAGTGATAAAATAAATATGGGGGTCCATGATGTCATTTGTACATGGAGCCCCCCTTGAGAGAATAACTGAACTTTTAAAACTTCCTTAAATTAAAACTTTGTACAAGATTTTAGCATATGGGTTTAATGTGCTTATGTGATGGAACACCTCTGGTTCAGAGAGGTGACTGGGCCAGTGATCTGCAAACATGTGATTTAGGTAGGCCTATCAGAGCCATTATGGCATATACAGGACACAGCACCCGCCCTGACCCAATAGACTGTAACCCGTATCAGAGTTGGAAAGTGGTCCATAAACTAGGCATTTGTTAAATAAGTCATGGTCTGATGATCTGTTTGATGGGTTTTTGCAGTATATCCTGTTTTGGAGTCTACATTTCAATAGCTCCCTAATTAGTATTCCCTACAACCAGGGAACAGTACACATCTTAAAATCCTCTCAGTTATGTATTGCCACCCACTCAGCCCTCAAGGGAGTTAAACTACTAAAACCAATTTTAACTTACAATGGGAGTTTGCCTTCAGACTTCATAAGAAAGATGGAATATTCGCTCTGATCTCTAGTCTTTGCTCTGAATGGCCTGAGTTCTGAGTGTTGGAATTGGAATTCTTTCCTTTAAATTTATGTGAACTGGGGGCTTACAGAAGATATTACATAGACAGTCCTGAAGACTAAAACATTCTATCTCTGGAACAGATCCAACATAGACAGCTGCAATGTAAGCTTGCCCATGCTGCTTTGCAAGTATGCTTTGATCCTGGCCTATGCTAGGGACTTGGAGACCACCTAAAGAGACAAGGCAGCAGGCTGTCTAATCCTTGGCCTCTTTTACTGACGCTGTCAAAAAAGTGTCAACTGTGTTTGTATGATGTGGACAGGTGTCCACAAGGATCTGGACTGAAACCACTGACTGACTTCAGGTCACAATTGGATGCGAATGACTTTCAGTCACCGCCAGCTATGGGCAGATTGGAGCCAAGGCTCTGGAGTAGGAAGTGAAGGGTCTTCATCCTATTATTGATATAATATCACTAAACTAAGCCCTTGCCATCACTCAAATAAGTACTTGGATTTTGTCTTACACTATATTTAAATACCTACCCTTTTTTGGCTGCTCCCCAGTCAAATGTAATTGAATATATTTATTTCACTCTTTCTGGTTCTCATAAACTAGCCTAGTACTGCAGTTTGCAATTTGAATTTAAGTTTTAAATGAACTTTATTCTAAAGTTAGGTTTCTATATCCCTTTGATTCATTCTTACGTTTTGGGCCAAAGCTACCTTATGGTGACCCTTTCAAGAATTAACAGTTTAGGCTTTTTTTATTGTCCAAGCCAACTGAAATGCAAAGTGAACAGCGTAAATGTTGAAAAGTAAATTAGATCTTAATTCTTTCAGCTTCTGCTCTAACAAGTTGGCAATCTTCTTCCTTTTGTGCTTAAAAAAAGGCCTTCCGACCTGTCACTGTCCCTTTGATAGAACATGTTTACAATTGTAAAGTGACAATGGAAAAGGTGGGATATGCCACTCCGCGTGAAAGTTGGGAGAAGACCAGACTATATCTCTTTAAACCGATGGATGCCTCTAGTTGTGTGAAATTCCATCTGATATTTTAGATCTAAAATATCAATCACTGCTGTTTAAGTGTCAAAATGAAGTATTTCCATGTACGTTCAGAATGATGAATTATTATAGTATATGTTTCTAATGAGCTTTTAATTGTTTTCCCTTTCCCAGAAATGAATATTGTTTTTTAAAAAAGGTCAAGAAAGAGATGGAACAAGCTTCACATGAAGAATGAACTTTGAAGGCTTGGTACCTTTTTATTTATGGTGTTTAACCCTTCAATAATAAGCAAAACCTAAGACCATCTAAAGATCATTATATCCTTTCTCTCCAATATTTGATTTACAATTGCTCATTTTTCAAATAAAAAGGAAATCCTCTCTACAATGTAGAAAGATATTTTGTAGAATCTTAATTGTGAATCCAGCCAACTGTTAGACTGGCGTTCATCTGCTTCAAATAGCATTTTTGTTTCAAAATCTGGTTATTAGCATTATTTCTTATCAGAGCAGTTGTGGGGATTTTTTTTTTGAATGGGGAAGCAGTGATGTGGGTAAGTCCATTATATAAATATAAAATACTAATGGGAACAATTCTTGATTGTTTGAAGACAGTGGATCACCCACATTAAAAGTCAGCTACATGATAAAATTAGTCCTAATGCATTTCAAACTTGGTCTGAGTTTGACAGGGGTGAGCAGTTAATCTTTGATATGAAGATGTTTTTTGTGACAGCTGATGGCTTTGATTACTTCTCAGCTGAGTTGCTGGATGGGCTATTTTTGAGTAACTACAAAAAGTAGCCTTTGCATCAGACTAGAACATTCTATAGATGACCTGTACCCAAGATACCAATTTACAGCCACTCTGTCAAAAAAAAAAAAAATAAGCAGCTGTCTAGCAGCTGTGGGGCCGCTGCCTATGTTAATTTTTCAGTGTTCATTTATTAAGCAGGAGATCTGACCTGTGGAGGTGGGACATTTTAGGAAGCTCCACAGTGACACTTGACATCGTATTAAAACAATGAAACCAGTAACCCCCTGTGCAGGCTGTTATCTTAGGCTGAAGTGAACCCCGTCTTAAAAAATAGAGTTATTTGGGCCTTCTGGTTCTCAATAAGGCCTTACACTAATGAAGGTAGCCTGGGGAAAAGGACTATATGGAAACTAGCTATCACCTAAAATTGCCTTAGTGAAAAGGGCAGCGCAGGTACCAGTCAACAGCAGCTTGTTCTGGTCTATTTCATCAGGCAGGAGTTTCATTAACATTCTGCCTAAAGTGCCTTTCAGAGCCACATCCAATTTGCTGTCCATGTTTTAATTAAAAAAAAATAAAAAATACTGCATCTATCTCTAAAAACACTTTTGATTGTTATTAATGAAACAAAATGCTCCCAGAGTGACGCCAGCAGTGAGAGATGCTGTTATAGTGCCACAGTTACCTGGGTTTCTTCATCTGCAGAAGAAGGGATGTAAACACTTCTCGGTTTCCTGCATTAAAGAAACTTTGCCCTGTCCTGTTGTCTGAATCTGGATCTCCCATTGGAGCCTATAGTAGCTGAGTGTGTGCTCATGGCAGGATCAGGCTCGAGGAGTAGGTACCAGTGGTGTCTTAGCAGCATCTTTCCCCTCACTGCTGGTGGAGTTCTGAGAATTACGGTGAAGCCACCAGGTGGTATTGAGGAATTATCATCATTTTTATTTAGAGTATGCAGATAATGGTAATCACTGCATTGTATTTCTGTATGTGCAGTAAGGGTGCAGGAGTGATGAAGTTACATTATTGGTCATAGTAGTGAAATTACACAAAAGCCTGGAATGTAATTAGTGCAGCATTTGTGTTCCCTACATTCATGTGGGGATTGCATTGGGTTTCCCTGAGAATGCTTTGCAAAGTCAAATGCTTCACATTTTGTGTTTGTCTGAACTGAATGAAGGCGCATCTTCACTTTAAGCTGAACTTTGTTACTTTGCCTCTTGTTATTTGTTATAATACCTCTTGTCTTCTGGTCCTGGAACTCCTGTCACCAGCACACCATAATATTTGTGTCTTAATGTCATTATCTATAGCACAGTCGTTAATATTTGCACCCTCTGTAGATCTAAAATTCTTATGGCTTGATGAAAGGATGGTCAGTTTTCATCTACTTGTGTTCGTTCAGTCACAAATAGAATATTTGCTTTATATCACCTTCCTTCCCCAGCCTCCGTGTACAGTTTCATCATGTTGACTTTTTCTGCAAAGGTTAAATAGGGATCATTTAAGTGCCGAGTTGTGTTTTTGAATTGAGTAATTCAATAACCGTCTAAATATCTGTTAATTGAAAATGTTGTGTAGCATTATGTGGTGCTATATTTCCTTGGATGCTGCAAGGTTTTAAATCAGGAGAAAATGAAGTGCATGTTCAGGATTAGAAATACTTTGTACCAATATCAGAGGGGTAGCCGTGTTAGTCTGGATCTGTAAAAAGCGAGAAAGAGTCCTGTGGCACCTTATTGACAGACGTATTGGAGCATAAACTTTAGTGGGTGAATACCCACTTCGTCAGATGCATGTGGTGGAAATTTCTGATGAAGTGGGTATTCACCCACGAAAGCTTATGCTCCAATACGTCTGTTAGTCTATAAGGTGCCACAGGACTCTTTCTCGCTTTGTACCAAAATGAAAGTTCAAAGGAAGATCCTCTAAGCAGTAGCTTATGAACTGCACAAATGTGACCTGTCCTAAAGATTGACTTGTATTGGCTGTAACCAATAATATGGTGATGTATTCAGCATAAAGCTGCCTATCATAAGATAGCATTTAAAATCTGTGGAACTCAGCTCTGTAGTTATTTGTTCTTGGAACTGGGGAAATCTCATTTGTCTAGAATGTGTGTTAATCTTAAGGAGCACATGATGGATGAATGGTTTTTTTTTTTTTTTTTTTTTTTTTTTTTTAAATTAGAAAAGATTCCAAAAGATTGTATGCTAGAGAGAGCTGTTCCTTTTTAATTGGAGTGTCTGGCCCTGCTGAAAACCAAAGGGGGGATCTTGCAAGTTACAAACCAGCTGCCTTTCAAACATAGCTGACAGAGGGGTAACTCTTAGTGTGTCTTTCTCTTTTAATACTATTTTAAACATTGGTTGTTTTATTACAAATCAAACAAAAGATATAAATGTTCTGTGGTACAGGGGAAAAATGGATACTTGGGTTTCATGTATTTTTAGTGGGTTTTTAAAAACTAATTTAACATCACTCTACAAGCTATTGCTGTAACAATAGAATGGAAAAGGGATGCAGTTTTGAAGTGTTCTATTGTAGAAGACTTTATACCACAAGGGAAATTTAAACCAATTCCGAAGGCACAGTATTGTATGCCAGCAAGAATCTGCTGCAGACCCTCATTTACTGAATGTTTTATAGCATACACTTTCATTTCAGGTAACCTTTATTAGGACTGATTAGTTCTTCTATTGACCAAACTTTTTTTTCTCTTGAGGTATATGTGTTCAAAAATACAACTTCATAAGCTGTATCCTAGCTATAACACTTGTTTCCTTTTTCATTGTAGGGATGGGATAAATCAAACAGTTGGTACTAGGACAATTTTTTCATAACTTCATTATTTCAAATTATTTTTTAATTTTTTCCATTTTTAAATAGCAAAACATGTAATTAATTGCAGACCTGGTTATTTATGACACTATTGTGATTTTTTTATTACAGTACTAAAGGCTAATGAAAAAAGATCCTTTTATTAGGTGGACTAGACCGTACATTTATTTTTTCCTGCAATGTATGAAGTATTGTACCAGAGTATTAAATGAAATGTAATATTTTATTGAAAATCTCTATCCTTTAAAAGGAGGACATTTAGGATGTCATCAATTTGATGTGAATCATGTAAATGTTAATGATGATGCGCTGTTTTATTATACATTTAGTGTTTCAAAAGACTCACTTATTGCCTTTTGCCCACATACATTCTGTAGATCATTTACAATTGTCAAAATGTGACATTAAAAGAATAGATCATGTATAGAAATATTAGTGGTTGTTCATTGTTTTCCCTGCTGGTATTTATGGGTGTTAGTTCAGCTGCTTTGCGAGCTGCGCTGTGATTTTTATTGCTGCAAGGTTATAATTATCAGAATAAAAGCATATTTGTAAACAGCAGAATTAAAAATTAGGAATAAAAATAATTTTTCTTATAAGATGGTTTTGGACCATTACTCCAATTCTTTTTCTGTAGCGCTTATATTAAAGTCAAGGTTTCTTTCGTTAGGTAACCCCCACTCTAGACTGACCGAATTCCAGTCAGCCTCCCTCCATGGTGTAGCTGTGTGTTATGTAGACGGTCTTTGCTCCCCACAAGAAGAGCTTGAGCACAACCAAGCTTCTTTTGTAATATATGGTATTTCAGTGTTATTAACCCACTGCTTTTACTGCCCACTGCAAATTGGATAGCCCTGTAGCAAAATACTCAGTTCTATCTCAGCACAACTCATCCAGTTAACTTCCAGAGGCCTGTGATTTTTGTGTGTCTGCCTCATTGGACATCTACAAGAGAGTCTGGTTTCCCTCCTCTCCCTTTTCCTGGTTGACTGGACCTGTGTAAGTCTGCTGCTCTTTGCACTCAAATAGTGCAGGGAAAATCCCTAAAGCCATGATGGGCAATAGCTTCCTCTCCAGCTGAATGTTTAATGTGTTACTGAACCCTTTTAAAGGGAGAAGGGAATATAAAGTTCAATGGGGAGGAGAAGAGAACAGCTGTCCCACCCCTCCCTTTGTGTGTTTGGGGACTTCAGTTGAGTACCGTGGGGGGGGGGGGGGGGGGAAGCTGCTGCTTTCATTTATTTCTGATGCTTTCTTCTCCGAGCTGCTTCCTTGTTTCTTGCAGAGATGTCAACTGTACAGCTCACATCTTCAGGGCTCTGATGTACCCTGGGATCCTTGTGTGCCAGCGCCACGCAGTGATTCAGAGGAGGGGCTGGTGCTTCTGTAGGGGCTGTGCTGCACCTCAGGCTCCGTTCTGCCAGCTGCTGCTGCGGCACTTCAAAAGCGATTGAAATCCTTGGATCTCTGAAGCACTTGGAGCAGGGTGCATTTAAAATCCAGTGCTCTGCTTGGTCCCTGGAGTGGCGCAGAGGATACGCATGCCCCCAAGTCTAAATACAGCAGCTCAGTCTAATTTTAGGCCTACCAGCCCAGGCAGTATCACACCATAAAAGCAATTGGGAACAACTCTTACTAGGCGTTTTGTTACCATTATTGGCTCTCCAGAACCAAGCAGCCTGCACTACTGAGTCTGTTTCACAGTAATATGAACTAATTATAATGAATGGGATGGTCTAGATAGTATTTGGTCCTGCCATGCGGGCAGGGGACTGGACTCGATGACCTCTCGAGGTCCCTTCCAGTCCTAGGTTCTATGAATCTATGAATGGAACAACAACACTGAGTTAAACCTCTCGGTAGATTGTGCTTACAAATGCTGATCTGTGGAAATATAAATGAGCCAATCTGTGCTCTTTAAGAAGCAGGCGCTGTGTTGCAATACGGACAGCATGAGGAGATGCCAGTTGGACACAGAGCAAATATCAGCCAAATTTGTTGTAAAACAAGTTCCATCTCAAAGTAATGGAAAGGCATAAAAATAATCCACTGAAATGTCGGGAAGAAAGCAAATCTCCACTGTTAGTGCCTTTGTGGATTTAAATACAAGCGGAATTCAAATGAGGACAGTAGCCACGTAGAGCATCTCCCTTTTAAGATTATAATCCTGCAGGGTAAAATGGTATGAATGTGTCTAACAAGGGTGTGTTGGGTTTGGATCCACTTTTGTGTATTGCATGAGAAATGCATACCACTTAGGGGGTTGGAGTTATTCAGTCCAGTGTGAGAACGGTACTTCAGAAATCGAAATAATCACCAAAGGAATGATTGTCCTTATGGTCCAGGTATTGGGTTGAGACTTAGACTGTTAAGATAATGGCTTCTATCTTGTTCCTCTGACCTTCACCCCGTGATTTCCCTGGACAGCTTCTAGTAATATCTTTCCTCCCACACTTATTGTCTCAATCTGTTTTATAGACATGAACCAAACTCCTTAACACACCATCCTGCTACTCAATATGTTACACACCATCCAGCTGCTCTAAGTACAAACAGGCTCCTTTCACTTTGACCGCCCCACCCATCTCTAATCATTTGTATCATTAGTAACGAAGATTATGAGCCCTGTTGGGCAGTGACTATTTCTTTACTACAGGTGTGTGCAGTCACCTTGCACACTGGGGCCCTCTCAGTGAACCCTTTAGGCTTTACTGTGATACAAGTGAATATCTGATAACAGTTACAGGAAAATCCTGAGCTTCCCTGAGGGTTCCACCTAGTGTTCCCATACAGTGGTGATGAATGGAAAAAAATACAACTACACCTCTACCCCGATATAACACGAATTTGGATATAAAGCGGTAAAGCAGCGCTCCGCGGGGAGGAGCGGGGCTGCGCGCTCTGGCGGCTCAAAGCAAGTTTGATATAACATGGTTTTACCTATAACGCGGTATGATTTTTTGGCTCCCGAGGACAGCGTTATATTGGGGTAGAGGTACCTAGATGGGTGGTTAACTAGTTAATGACAATATTGTTGTCTTTCCCCTTGAGACTACCTACCTGTCCTGTCTTTGGTAGAAACCATATGATACAGGAAATTAGGCCCAGATTTTAAAAGGTACTGCAGTGTTGCTGCACTCAGCATTGCAATGCCTAGCTGATTTAGGAGCCAAAAATCTCATTTTCAAAAGGGATTTAGGTGCTTAGTGATCAAAATCCATTGACTAGCAATGGGGTTTTGGTTCCTGAGTGCCTTAATTCATCTAGAAAATGAGGTTTAGGTTCCTAAATTAGTTAGGTGTTGCCATGCTGAGTACATCAATGCCTTAATACAGGAGTGGCCAACCTGAGCCTGAATACTACGTCAGCAGCCCCCCATTAGCTCCCCCACCCCCCTCCCAGTGCCTCACGCTCTCCAGCAGCCCCACCAATCAGCACCTCCCCCTCCCTTCACACACCTCCCGATCAGCTGTTTTGTGGCGTGCAGGAGGCTCGGGGGGTGGGGAGTGAGGAATGAGGGCACGGCAGGCTCAGGGGAGGGGGCGGGAAGGGGTGGAGTGGGGGCAGGGCCTATGGCAGAGCCAGGAGTTGAGCAGTGAGCACCCCCCAGCATGTTGGAAACCTGTATCATATGGTTTCTACCAAAGCCTGTAGCTCCAGCCCCGGAATTGGTGCCTATACAAGGAGTCGCATATTAACTTCTGAAGAGCCGCATGTGGCTCCGGAGCCACAGGTTGGCTACCCCTGCCTTAATACCTTTAAAGATCTGGCCCCTAGTGTTCAGGGTGGGGTACTTTGAAAGATGGATTTCATTGATATTTCTTTATACATTTATCTGTACAGAGGATCATACAACCATATAGGGGACAAAAGAAACCTGAAAGGGCCATTGGATTTCAGAAAGGTGGAAAATGAAGGTAGCTTTCACCCAGCTTATTTGCTGTTAATAATCAAACAATTTGGCAAATGTCTGTCTTGCTAAGCACAGCCAGCGTAAGTCAAGAGGCTGCTATTTTGTTTCCAGGATGACGTACTTTTCATGTTAAGTCCTTGTACACTACATCAGTCTGAGCCTTTAAGCACACCGACACCTAGTCTCTTTGTTTTTATAACCATCTTCAGGCATGTTGTATTGTGTCCCTGCTTCATCTGCCTGAAACTTTGTCTGCATTTTGTTAAAGGGCAAACATAAAATATGTATAAACCTCTCTTCATGATAGTTGTGGAAGAAGTTACCATTAAAAGTCATCTAAGGAGGTGACATTCCAGCCATCTCCAGAGCCACTGTAGGCGCATGTCTGACCATGGAGTAGGGTTCATAACAGTTCATTGAGCAAAACTCTGCATGTGAAGAGAACACAGCTCTCTTGATGAATGTCATCGAGGGGTCATATGCTCTGCTGTACTTCACATGTCATTTTTACAATGTGCTATTTCTCTGAACTATAAGTACATCTACCCCTAACATAAGGGAGATCCCCTGGATCTTGTCATAATGCTTTCCCCCTCTCTCCCTTCTTCTCCTTGTTGGTCTCATTGCTCAGTGGGTGGGTGAAATTCTCTGCCCTTTGTTATACAGGAAGTTACCATAATGGTCCCTTCGGGCCTTAACATCTAGTAATTGTGTTGTGTCTAAGCTTAATTTACAGTCCAGTCTCTTATTTGTCTATACAGCACTATGTATTGTTACCTTTCTATATAAAATCAATTGATTAGTAGTCTGATCTTAGTCAGTAACAATAAAATAGACAGGATTAGTGAAGCTTGATTGCCTTATTAATAAGTTGTTTTTATTATTTAAGAATAGCACATAACAAGGAGCGAGAGTCAGTACTCAATCCTTGTGGAACCACATTTGCAGCCGACGACCATCTGAGCCCAGTTCTGTTTGCTCTGCTCAATAACGCAAACTTACTAGCTATAACTTCCCTTTCATCATACACGTGGCAGTTGTGCGTGTTTCCCTTGTCTGGTACATGTTGCATATTTTTCATTCCTAATAAAGACGACACAATTTAACATTATGAGTACCTATTATTTTTAAAGCTTGCTCGGGGTTTTGCTCAGTGAATAGGCCTTTACTTAACAATAGGCCCTTTGGCGTACTGGTCAGCAACGTGTGTAAATGATATTTGCTGGGTTGTTGTACCTGTGTTGGTCCCAGGGTCGGAGAGACCTCCACCTTGTATCACTGATAGTTAACCAGCTTCTCATTTCCTGCTTTAACCGAAACAGGAGAGAGAAGAAATAGTTAAGAAGCACAAGAGGTCGTGGTTATCAAACTGGCAGGTCTTGTGCTCCTGCTTTCCCCTTAAGGCTCTTACCGGGAAAGGGGTTAAACATTCTTAAAATAAGCAAATGGCTACATCCTGGCTGCTGCTGTCAGACCAAGTATGCAAAGCAGCTCCCCAGCTGGCTACCTTCGATATATTGATTGATTATGCTCACTGTCGATGATACGTCCGGTTTAGCCCAGCCCAAGGACAGCAGCTCTTGTGTTGGTATTTTTAATTAATTTTCTCCATGTTGTAAATCAAAGTTTATAGAAAATGTTCAGCTTTTTGTTGTTCCACTGTAATAACAAGAAGCTGGGTGGGGAAAACATAGTGTCCCTAATAAAATCTTAATGGAGACGATATCTTATGGTAGAAGAATGTTTTCAATTGCATTTTAGATAAAGGACAAGCTTTGAAGGGTGAAATCTACAGATTTGGAATGTTAGTTAAATTGTCTATTTTTCCCCCTGCTTAATTAAATACTTATGACAACACTGTGTGTGTACGTCCATATGCATCATCTGAACTTCTGGTACCAGATCTTGCATTTTTTGTTTTGTGCCTCTGGCTGGACATGGCGCTCCCAGCTCTGCATCACCAGTAAACCAAACTGACTCAGTAATGTACGTGTTAGGCATTTGGGATAAACCATCAGCGTGGGCTCCTGCTGTCTTTCCCAATACTGCGTGTGTGGTGCTCCCTGCCTGAACTTTGCTGCAATGAAGAATATATGGAGATATACCTATCTCATAGAGCTGGAAGGGACCCCGAAAGGTCATCGAGTCCAGCCCCCTGCCTTCACTAGCAGGACCAAGTGCTGATTTTGCCCCAGATCCCTAAGTGGTCCCCCTCAAGGATTGAGCTCACAATCCTGGGTTTAGCAGGCCAATGCTCAATCCACTGAGCTATCCCTCCCCCTATTACCCTCTAAAAGTCTGATGTGCAAAAGAGCCAGTGTCCCAAAAGACAACTTGATTCCAGAGGCGGGAAACAAATGTGAGAAATGCAATGCCTCTGAAGAAGAGCTCTGTGTAAGCTTGAAAGCTTGTCTCTGTCACCAACAAAAGTTGCTCCAATAAAAGATCTTACCTCCCCCACCTTGTCTCGCTCATACATGGAGGCAGTTCCCTTCTCCTAAATAGTTGGAATAGGATGGATTAATTGTTGAAGCAGCAGTCTTGAAATTCCTGTGATCCCTGGAACCATGCAGTTCAGCTCCCAGATAGTTGACTCAGCCATTCATAAAAATGAGTACCATGCCATTTAGAGTTTGTTCCTCAGAGGCACCTGAAAAGCTGAGGTCCTGTCTCCTGTGCATACGTGTTCAAGCTCCCCTGGCTCCTCATAAGAGGTAATCTAGTTTGCTCTGGTTGTTTCACTTTCTCTCCACACTATAAGGGGTAGTGGGTCAGTTATTTACCTGCTAGATGTCCTCCACCCAGAAGTATCTGAATTTGGTGGGGGCATGGATATGTGATTTGTGAGGAACTTTGGGATAGAAGGTGCTTTAGAAATGTAAACAGTTTATCTAGCAGCAACTGAGCAGGCAAGAGAACATGGCAATGTTTCCTCACACCTCCACTGGAGAGTAGCAGACTCCAAAGTAAAATGGGTTTCTCAGCATCTAAATCATTGCTCAGTTTCCAGGAACTTGCTTGATGATAGGCTGCACAAATAATGTCTTTGTCCTGTTCCATGACACATGAGGAGTGTTCCTGCTGGTAATCATGTCTAGCAATGAGCTGGGTGTTGCAGTCCAATGGTCATTGACATGGTCTCCCGGGATGCCCCCTTGGCCCTGCACTCACCTGGCCTCCAGGACTCTGTGTCCGGGCTGTTGGCAGCACGGGTCTGGGTGAGGAGGACTGCAAGAGTCTTTCCCGTCCAAGGCTATGAAAGGTCTGAAAAGGAGAACAACCCACTGCAACAAGCCGGCAGCTGGCTTCCCTCCCCTCATGGAGCCTGCAGCAGGTCGTTGTGCAGTGCCCTCCGGCAGATCACTTGTAAAAGTCTTACAGTAATTCTTCGGGGTCTGGCCCACCTTCCCTTCAGGGGGCTCAGACAAGCAGTGGTGTGAGCAGTCCCTGTCCTCAGCCATGCCCTTTTCTGGGAGCTGGGGTTCGAAGGTCTGTTCCCGCGTGAACTGGCTTTTCCCTTTATATGCCCTACCACCAGGCCTGATACGCCTTACAGAAGTGACAGGGTGGGGCTGCTTGTGCCTATAGCAGTTCATGAATCCTTGCCTGGCAGCTCTGGGGTTTGTGCACCCCGCCACATCAACATACAAACCTGGACCCCCATCCTGGTCGGGTATAGCATCTTCTGAGTGGAGCCAAAATCTGGTGTCAGGCTCTTTTAAGATCCAGAACTCCCACCCAGTCCACACTTACTTAGCCCTGAGTTGCACCAGCTATCCCTGTTGCTGTGTGTATGGGTGATAGTTCACGTGCGCCAAGTGGAGGGAGAAGAAGGCAGCTCTTAGCCAGACCCTGCATTTCCTCTTCCTAAAGCTGTGCGCCACGTGCTGAATTTTAGCAGGGTACCCTGCTGCTGCTCTGGAAGGCGTCTGATGAAAGGGGTGGTTCTGTGAATGGGTATGATCTTCATAAAAGTGCACTCCAGACTGCTTGGATCCAGTAACCTGTCTGCGCCTCAGGGCACTCGTTCCGTTGAGTCTTTTGAAGCCGTTCAATGCATTCTATTGACTCTGTACTGTGAAACGTCTAAAGATGATGGAAAGCAGGGAGAGCCGTGTTAATACTAAAAACAAGAAATATTGTGAGAAATATTGTGACTGTAACACCTGGGTTTGGCTGGAGACCAAGAAGCCAAGCCAGACCCTCCTGCTTTCCAGTCTTTGCTCTGGGACAGACACTTCTCATGGCCTGCTCTCAAACTGAGGCCCAGGGAGCGTCTTTGTGCCCCTGCTTACGACAGGTCCAGATTGTTAGCCAGGAGTTAGAGCCTCTACCTCAGAAAGTGGGAAAGAGAAGACTGAGATTTTCAGCTTGGAATAGAGACGACTAAGGGGGGATATGATAGAGGTCTATAAAATCATGAATGATGTGGAGAAAGTGAATAAGGAAGTGTTATTTACTCCTTCTCATAACACAAGAACTAGGGGCCACCAAATGAAATTAATAGGGAGCGGGCTTAAATAAAAGGCAGTACCTTCATCCCACAACACACAATCAACCTGCAGAGCTCATTGCCAGGGGATGTTTTGAAGGGCAAAACTATAACAGGGTTCAAAAAAGAATTAGATAAGTTCATGGAGGATAGGTCCATCAATGGCTATTAGGTATAGTTCAAGGCTGGTGGAGCTAGATTCCTAAAGAGAGACGGAACCAGACCCATGTTCTCTAGTACCAACTGGCAAGTAAGAATTCGCTGTAGCTAGTGTACAGAGCAGAGATTTCTGAACTGGAACTGTGCTAGGCCATTCATATTCCCCGAAGGTGAGTCTGATTTTTAGATTATATCTCCTCTCCCCTGGGGCACCTCACCTATCACATGGGCCAGAGAGGGGGGTACTCATTTTCATCTTTGCTCTAGCTTCTTTTGCATTGCTGCTCTAGTCTGCATCCCACAAAAGGCCCTCTTTACACTGATTAATGTTGAATTCCTGCTTCTGCTCTCCTGCATCAATTTTCTATTCCCTGCATAGCCTCCCGATCTGTCATTTACATAATGCCATGACTACAGTCTCTCTGTAATAAAGAGATTTGGCTAACCGTTATATGAAATTTCAAAGCGAGCTCTGAGGATGCTTCCACGAGGATCTGTCTGCAGATTAACCTTTTGATTCATAGCAATTCATAATTGTACAAATTATTGGTGACTGTAAATTTCTATGGCTTGGACCATTTCATAGGCCTAGATCTGCCTAATGTTATAAATTTCTGGACAACATGTTCCTGTGAGGAAGCAGAACAAATGTAAAGGTTCTGTTGAGCCCTGATTCATTGGTATAGGACTTAAAATTTCTGCATAATTTAAATGGGAGGTGGGGGCGGGGAGACGGACCATGTACTGAAATTAAAGCAATTGTTGTTCCCCTGTCTGGATCATCAGGCATAGCCTGGACTGTTGCTTTTAGGAGGGGTGAGAGAGAAGGGCAGAGCACTGCACTCTCACGTATAGTCCTTACTTCATACCTGCTGTCGATGGGTATCAGTTTTGCCAGAGGAAAAAGCAAGTGTTGCGTATCATCACATACAAGTCAACTTAAATAACTGTTTATCCCTTACATGTGATAATTGTCCAACTTCCAAACAAACCAGTAATTACTGAGAGTTGTTTAATGCAGACATCCAGTCAGACACACTTTGCTTTCAAAACAAGAAGCCTGTTAGTGTGGTTAATTAGAACAGGCTGTAATCAACATGGGGAAGAGACTACAAACTGCAAGAACTCCCTGTAACCATGAATGGAGAGGTCTTGGCTAAGAGGCCAAGTGGGAGTTGTCGCAGGGCATGGGGTGAGAGGATGCCCCTGTGTGGAGCTCATGGCTTCTTTCTACCCTGCAGCATTGCTGTGTAGGAGGAGAGGGTGTCCCTGGAGCTAGGATTCCCTCGAGGAAGTAATGACCCATTTTGGTTGGTACAGCATTGAAATCCAGTCTTGCTTGCTGTGTGGCCAAAGGCAAAGGATCATTCACACCAAGCAGAGGCTGCGTTCAAGCTTGCACCATGCTCTTAACATGGGCTGCTTGTACATGGATGAGGATTTTGAGTCCTTATTTTACCTTCCCAGCAGACTGCATGGGGATCTAGATCTCTCCTGACAGAAAATCCATGATTACACATTTGAGACGCAGAAGCAGGCCTTCAAATCTGCCCAGAGCATCAGTGATGGCTCAGGAAAGACCGTGCAAAGCACAGAGTGCAGACAGCATTTCTAATCTATTTTAGCTCAGTCACTAATGGGCATGTCTTTTTCTTCGAGGATGGTGTGTTTAAGTATTTAATTTATTTCAGTGACAAGGAATTCTGAGTATATCATGATGTGGAAAGAGGGGACACTTCCAGCAAGGACCCAGTTCTGCTCCCGTTGACATCTCTAGCAAAACGCTAGCTGCCTCTAGTGGGAAGCTAGGAGGCAGGGCATTCACACCGCTATTGCTGATCCAGTAAAAACACCATGGAACAAACTCCAGGAAGTCTCATGCTGCCGGATGTCTTTGAACCAGCTGTACATGGAGACTAAAGCCATGTTGAGGATGATTTTCCAGCCCAGGACGAGACGGGCGAAATGCATCAGCATGGAAAGCGTCTACTGGAAAGTTAGCAACAAGCTCTATTATTTATATTGCAGTGATGCCTAGAATGTGCTAGGGCTGGACAAGCACATGCAGAGGCATGATTCTTGGCCAGGAGAAGTCACCCCTGAAAAGTCAAGAAACCAGTGCAACGTTTGAGCAGGCTGGTGGTAGTTCCATAGGTTGGATGTGGTCTGTGTATGTGTCCACAGCTCCTGTCACGGGGACTAAATAAAACCACTAACTGTCGAGAGCTGGCAGCTACAAACGTGTCCGTGTGACGAATGCCATCGTGCCTGACAGCGGGGATTGAACGGGGGCTGCCCAGAGCTCAAAGTGTGAGTCACTGCTGCTTGAGCTAATGAACCCGGCTCTGTAGAATGGGCCTGTACTGTGTTCCCAACAGGAAACGAAGGGAATGAGTAACATCCTTTTGCCACGGGGTTACAGTCTCACATAAAAAAAAAATCACTCCTTTTATTTATTGAAGTGCCCTGGGCGAAGATTAACTTCTTGTGGCTCAGGACCTGGGACTCCAGAGATGTGGGCTCAGTTCCCTTCTCTGCCACAGCCTCCCTGTCACTTCATCTTTCTGTGCCTCAGTCCTCTATAGGGTATAACAGCACTGCCCTACCTCATGGGGGGGTGTGAGGATAAATAGGTTCCAGCTGGTGAGGTGCTGGCATAATATGGTGCTTGTCTGGTCCTCATCACCGAACAGACCACTTCACTTGTGCAGCGTTCTCTAGTTTCCCTGACACCTCTCTCAGAGCTCCACAGCTGGCGCTAGAATGTCGCTTTGGACACAAAGCGCCTCCTGATTGAATTGTCCATGCAGTTCAGTGTCCTGTCCAGCAGCATTATAATTAAGGAGACAACTGCTGCTCCTTCTTTAACAGCCAAAAACCAGGCTGGTCCCAAGGCAGGACTAATCTGTATTGATCCTGACGCAGTACTGCCCAGTGAAGTCAATGGGCTGAAGTCTGCATTCAAAGTACAGTTCTAGGTCCCTACAGCCTCCAGCTCCAAGCATGGACTCTAATGGGGGCACCACCCCAGATCCCTGCAGTTTCTCATCTCCCTGCCTCACGGGCCGCAGGACGCAGAGCTGGAGCTCCTAAGCGTGGAGCAGCAGTTTACCAGTATGGAGAGACAAGAGTCGAAAATGAGGGTTAATCTTCTCTTGCTAACAGCACAAAACAGCTTTACACAGTATCTGAGTGTCCTTAAAATAACGTTGCCTCGTTCCTCATGCATGATTAACATTAATTCTGGAAGCGTGTGCATGCACACGCACTGTCTCTCACACCAGGACACACAACATGCTAGACAGCTGCATGGTTATGATGATTTTAAATAAAGCATTTTACAAATCTCTCAGAACTTAGCAACAATTGCCATGGATACCAATCACTGAAATCCCTCTGTTACCATGGCAACACTTTCCCCATCTTGCCTATTTACCCTGGAACTGAACACATCATTTATCGTGAACGATAGGCAGGGAATTCGAGAGCAACCTTCCAAGTGTGGGGAAGCGTAAAAATCCTCATGGAGAAACGTATCATGGCTTCGACTTAGGTTTCATTAAATACAGTCTCTGGGTGTGAATGCATAACATTGTGTGATATATACAAAATGTAATCCTCACCCAAAATATGTTCTGTCATGAAAATTGGCCAGTCAAAACGTTTGTCACGGTATAACAAAATATATATACATGCCGACTGCTGACAATATGCATGTGATGTGATATATTTACACTCCGATGATAATCTATTCAGTTCTGTATTTTGAGCCTGTTTCAGATTTTAGCACACTTAAAATATGAGCAATCAATGTTACAACGCAAGCTGATTCATTCATGCCTCCGAGGGATGCTGGCCAGATAGTGCCTCCACATTTATCTTCCATGAAGCTGGTTCTGTATGAGTTACCAACGACCCAAACAACTAAGATAACTCATCCTCCCAGAGTTTGTCTAGAAAGGTAAGCTTGGATGGGCCTGAATGGGAGCACAGGGTTCCTTTGTATCTGCAGCAAACTTGCAAGGTTCTAGTGGGACAGCATTGCATACGACTGCTCAGATGTATCTTGCAAAGGTTGCTCTAAGCCACCGTGATGTGCCCTCTGATCCTGAGATTGCAGAAGTCTGAACCAGACCTAGCACCAGTTACAGCAGCCACAAGGCTGCTCTATTTTATGTCACCCTGAATGGTTCCCTAGAGGCTGTTACGCCAGCCAGGGATCTACAGAGCACATTGCACTCCAGCCCAGGCAGTCCTCACATACCTCCTGGCTAGCAGGGGCTGATTATACCAGATTTATGCCCCTCCAATGCCAGGATAACCCTCAGACACTCTTCCAGGGCGGGTTTATAGTACCTCTACCTCACTCCACTGGCACAGAGACTTAGCAGGGGCAAGGCTCTGCCCTCTGAATTGCTTACTGCCAAATTCAATCTTTGGTCATTGCAGGTGAATTTCACCAAGTTATTGCCAGAGCTTGAACTGGGGGGAAAAAACCCACCCGAAGTCACAGTGGTTTTCGCTCAAGCCCATCTCCCCTGCTGAGGGTCACTTTGTGCAGATTCACCAGCTGGCCCGTGAAGCTTCCGGTCTGGCTTTCCAGTTCTGTTCCTACTGCTTTTTTACAGCCTGCGTTAGTCCTTTCCGGGCGTACGGTGCGTGCTGTCTCTGAGCAGCCTACCGCCGCTCTATTTCTGTGATTTATTTGGATTTGTTGTCAAGCTGTGCCTTGGGGCATCTAAGTGGAGTACATAAATCATCTGATGAGTGACAGAATTAGCGTCTTAGGAGTGGAGTGAGAATAGGAAATAGAAGGAAACCAGCACATTCTTGTGCAGTTTTTGCTCTTGGTTCATTAAAATGTATATGTGTTTTCTCCCCCCCTCCACTTATTTCTCGTGCTGTGATGTGCCTATTGCACAGGGAACAGGAAATCAAGGGGAGGCTAATCCTTTTTAACTGCAGAGACTGTGGCTAAATTCTGTAGGAGAAAGGCACAGCTTTGCATCTGACATTCAGGTAAATAACATGACCCATTGGCAAGGTGTCTGGTATTCATTAGGAGAGGTTTGGCAGTAAATGATATGCCACAGCTTTGAAAGCGCTCATGCCAGGGGGTTAGCAATTCACTTGTGGCTTGATGTATGTTTTCAGAGGCAGGTGCCGGGGCCCCATAGCCCTCGATGCTCAGAACGTCTCAGCATCAGCCCGTGTTTTGATGTTTCAGTGGAGCATTCTGGTGGAGGCTTTCATGTCACACAGGAAGAACAAGCAGAGAAGCAAAAGTAGATTGAGAGAGAGTGAAAAGTGGTAGGTGCAGAAAAAGGAAACACAGCCAAAGAAGACCGGGGAAAAAGTAGGTCAGGAAGCAAAAGTCTAACATAAGAATTGCCAGAAATATCAGAGCCCCAGTCCAGTGTTTGGGCTCTGACAATGACCAGGGCTTTAGAGGAAGGTGCAAGAAACGCACCAGTAGGCAGATGCGGAGTCATCTGCCTCCCGTGAAGGCCTCATTCTAACTCCTAAGAGTTAGAGAATGGCTTAAACTTCTGCCCTATTGGATCTCATAACCCTTCCCAAATGTTGTGGTTGGTATCAATATTGTCACAGACCATTCTTCTTATTCAGTTAAACCGGTAACAGTTGCCAGGTGCCCATTTATTATTAGTGAGCAAGAGACGTCTCCTTGAAACGGGGGTTGAGAAGATGCCCTACCATCCTGGGGGGAGAGGCCACTCTTCCCTGGCAGCAAGGGGCAGCCATGCTGAGGAGGCCGCTCGGGGAGCTGGATTTGCGTGCACATGACTAGATGTCTCAGCTTTGTGTTTAGAAGCAGAGCAGCAGCTGCTGGAGTCGAAGTCTGTTTCATTTAACGTTCCCTCCCAGCAGGAGGGCTGGAAAGAGGCAATAATGAGAGTCAATTAAATGGCTCATTGTAATGATCCTACAGGCCAGCCGGTGACTGGTTTATTAGCAGGGATGGAAAGCGATAGGAACCTACCCTTCAGGGACCAGGCTGGCTCTTGTTCCTTCTTTTAGTTTTACTCGTGATCTAAATATTTAACTCTTTAGTTATGGAAAAGCTTTGAAATTGAATCCGGGGGTTGTGAAATGGGTCAGACTGACTGCTCTGGAGAATGAAGTCCCCTATGATTCGCCCTCGGAGCAGGGACAGTGAAAGCTGGGCAGTTATTAGAGCTGACAGGCTGGTTCGCTGTCAGCACAGCTCTAATCCATCTGGGCACCTGTCCCGCTGGGACCTGGACTGACACCAGCGGCTCCTTTTGCCCAGGCTACCCAGCATTAGATGGTAAAGATTTTTGGTCAATACTAACATGGATTGAATCTGAACCAGCAACCCAGAGGTGATCAAACTGCAGCCCATTACCTGGGGCCTAAGCATGTCCCCCGGGTAAAGATTGAATTTTCCAGAAGTCATTAAAGAAAAAAAACGACGAGTGATATTGACCGGTCCTTTTTAATAGCTCTACATTTTTCTTCGTTTCTGAGCCCAAGCCTGAAAACTGCTGCCAATTTGCTGCTACAATCTTTTCATGCTTCCATTTGGCAACTATTTAAGATGGTTGTCTATCTTTAAAAAAAAACAAAACTATTTTATATAGCACAGTATTGTGCCAAAACATCTTTGTTGGTGTCAATTTAACCGTCTGTTCCCTTGTGAGCTCTGCAGCAACAATAAGCCAAGGACAAAATATGTTGTAGGTCCTACAAAAAGCATGGCCTTGTTTGGGTACGTCTTTAGGCTGGGATCCTGCAAACCCTCACATGTATTATGTCACCTCCTGTATGCCCAGTGTATGAGGGTTGTTTCTCGGTATTTAAATGAATTTGGATGAGATTTGTTAGTGTTCTTATAACTAAATACACTCGCTGTCCTTCTCTTTATTATGCAATTGTATCAGTCATAAAAATAAAGAGGTTTTTGCTGACTGTATGTAAAGCCATGTGCACACAGTCTAATATTTTTATACAAACCTTTTAAAATTAGTTTTTTCTTTATAGAGGACGTACCTGTTGCATTCTGTCATGATTGTTGCACCAAGTGTTTTTATATTATGATTTATGGCTTCTAAATTGATAACAGAAAATGTTTCAGATCAGTCGCACAATTGCACACGAAAATTCATCCTCCTGAGTTGTTTCATCAGGCTCAGTTATGGAGGATGTATTAGATTACAACAGCAAATGCTGTCTACGAACAAATCCATGTTTGATGGACTGTTATCATCACATAATCTGCTGTTTGTATTTGCAGCCAATGGTTGGCTGATCATCCACTGAGCCACATCACCTGATGCATTTATTGAGCAATTATCACCAATGGGAATATGCTGTACCTGGTTTGAGATAATAAATTCTTTCTTATTTCTTCTGGAAACATAACCTCATTCTCCAAAGTGAGCAGCTCTGAAGTAGGTCAGTTGTTGAAAATGAAAGATTCTTGTTTGTTTTAAAGGTGTACAACAGCTACCTCAGTTTTCTTAAGAGAAGGGGGAGGCTTCATATATTTCAGAGACCAGACTGTCTATTTTAGATGTGGGATGGGGGGAGTATTAAATGAATTTCCTAGGCAGAGCTGCTTTCTCCTGGGAATATCTCCAACCTTGCCATTCCCATATTCAGTGAAAGAATGAGCAAATGCAAGTTTGCCAATCACATCTGAAAAATGAAGTGCATTGTAAAAACCAGAGTTTGTTAAAGGGACCGTTTTAATTAGTCAAGTTGCCCAGCTCAATTTTCAAGCTGATAGATGTGATAAAATACTAGCATTTAGCATGGTCGAGGCTGTGACGGGGTAGGATTGTACATCATAAGAGCATATTTCCCTCTCAAACTCTGCTGACATTTGATTTCTTTTTTTCAGATGTTGCATCCATTATATGACACTGTATCTTACCTGATGTATAAATGTGCAGCCTCTGGAATATGAACAAATGGATTATTTAAACAGTAATGCAATTGTTAAGTGGAGAATATATTCCTTGTCTAAATGGCCTTTTATCTCTCTTTTCTGAGGAAAATAATAATATTCGGGTGAAATATTATCTTGCTGTCAGTTTTTAAGTAGAAATCTCCATGGTTTTTAAGGGGGAGCTCTGCTTTAAAAATAGCACCACAAGCTGCTCTGGCCCATTGAGTGGGGGGAGGGTGGTATGGAAAATCCTATACGTACGTTTTATTTAAGTTCCTCCTTATTTCTCATGTAGCTGCACCTGAACAATGACTATTACAATAGCATGTACAAGGCCTCAACCGAGATCACGCCCCCTTGTGATAGACGCTGTATAAACATAGGAGCGTCCCTGTATAATGCGACTAGACAAGGCCGACAAAGGATGGGCAAAAGGAAGCATCATTCGCTCTGTTTTGTAAATGGGGGACCTGAGGCACGGAGAGGTTGAGTCACTCAGGGTGTCCACTGAACTCAGCTCTTCAAGAGCCACCAACACTGTAGACCTGGTTCTTCACTGCCTAGCAACATTGCTGACCATCTCTTATTTCCCACCCACTCTGCTGTCATTCTGATTGGTAGCATTGCACAGTCACTTTGCCAAGGGGTAAATGACCCCCCAGGGACACTCAGGACTTGTGCATGCCCAGAAGCTTTAGGAACAGATCAGGGCTGTCTAGCTTAACGTACATTCTACTGTAACCCTCAGCCAAACGAGCTGGAGCAGATATATTGTCTGAAACACGCAAGGTGTTTCCATTGACACGATTAACCTTGCTTCTCGTATCTAAAATCTTTGATTATCCAGAGCCTGATCCAAAGCCCCGTGAAGTCACTAGAAAGATGTCCGCAGGCTCTGGATCAGGTCCTTAGCGGGGTGAATTTGGTTCCCAGTTAAAACCTGTGGATCCCCAGTCACAAATATGAATGAACTCCGGATGTGGCAGGCAGGCCCGCCGACGGGGGTGGAAAAGGGGGCACTTGCCCAGGTGATTTAAAAGGGCCCAGGGGCCCCTGGTCGCTGCTGTGGTAGTGGTGGCAGCGGCCGGGAGCCCTGGGCCCTTTTAAATCACCCGAGCGGGCTGCAGGGCTCCTAGGCACGCGTGGGGTGGTACCAGTGGCGGCGAAGGCAGCCAGGCGGGCCTGTGGAAGCCCTGCCCGTGGCGGAAGAGCACACCCAGCAGGCCCATTGACTCTGCCCTGGGGCCCAGAATTGCTGTCGGCGGGATGTAACTGAGAGCAGAACATGGCCTGCTAGGTGCAGTGTTTTCCATGCTGTGTGTATGACCAGGAAAATTCTAGCCGCACCTGTGCGTAACTGCCCAAGCAACGATAGCTACTGAGTGTGCGTTTCAGCCCAGAGAAGAGGACAGGTACCTGGGGAGCAACAGCTTTGTCTTTGTGCAATGGAATACATGTTAAAGGCCAAGCTCTCTTGCTCCTTCTTGGCTGGCTCCATGTGTCAGGGTTTTGGCTGCTGTCTGGGCTGCGTATCCCCAGGCAGACACCTGCACTCTGTCGAGACTTGGTCCATTGCCTGATGTACCTTTTGGAAGCTGGGTTTCAGGAAGCTGTAATACCAGGCCCTCCAATCAGCTAAATGATCTCTGTCATCATAGAACAGGCCAAAGAGGTAGTGTCCTCGTGGACTGAGCATGGAGCTGGGAGCCAGGAACTCCTGAATACTAATCCCAGCACTGCCACTGACTCCCTTTGTGACTCAGTTTCCCCATACTGATCGCTAACCTCACCAAAATGCTGCAAGGATGCATTAGGGTTTGTACAGAGCTTTGGAATGATAAAGCACTGTGTGAGTACTGAGCATTATAATTAGGTTAATTAATGGAGGAAGGAGTTGACTTTATCGTCTTCTGCTGTAGTTTTATTCCTGAGCAGCTAGAAAGCTAGATTGTAGACTCTCTAGGGTAGGGACTGTCTTGTAATAAGTACCTGATTGGAGCCCTGTGGCACACCCGTAATACACGTTAATACTAAGAAGCACAGGATGCTGTGATCAGCTGGGCAGGTCCCCTCCTCTGGACAGGAGTAAATCCGTCCCGCCTGGACTGCACAGAGGAAATGTGCAGGCCCTAATTTTGCTGTCGGAGAAACTCTCTCTTTCCTCTCTGTATCAGCCTCTCGTGCAGAGGTTGTAATTAGAGCGAATGTAGGATTCTATTAACCGCAGCAGTTTAGATCTTTGGGTTAATTGGTAATACCTGTGTGTAGCGTTTTCCCTCGAGATATTTTCGATCACAGTCATTAACCTCCACGTTTGGCAGCGCCGACATTAATCATCTGACTTC
Source organism: Emys orbicularis (assembly GCF_028017835.1). NCBI lineage: Eukaryota > Metazoa > Chordata > Testudines > Emydidae > Emys > Emys orbicularis. The sequence goes on from NC_088698.1 coordinate 28,657,140, forward strand.
TCCAGATCCTGGTGAAATCTCTCTCCATTGGCTTGGCTGGACTATCAGAGGCAGGTAAAATAAGGAGAAATACTGTCACATAGGTTAGGATGCTTTAAGGGGAGCATCCTATAGAACATACATTAGGAATAGCATGTGTGCTATGGGAATGGGGGTGCAGTGCTTAAGATAGGGCAGCAGGAGTCAGAATTTTATTGCAAGATCTGCCATGGACCACTTGAATAAGACTTGACCACCTCTAAATATGGCAGTAGTGTTACCCTCATGGAAACATTCATCTAGAGGTCCCTGGTTCATGGTCAGGCTTTGGCATGAGGGGGAGGGCTAGCTCAGTGGTTTGAGCATTGGCTTGCTAAGCCCAGAGTTGTGAGCTCAATTCTTGAGGGGGCCATTTATGGATCTGGGGCAAAAATCTGTCTGGGGATTGGTCCTGCTTTGAGCAGGGGGTTGGACTAGATGACCTCCTGAGGTCCCTTCTTCCAACCCTGATATTCTAGGAAAAGCCCTGAAGAATTTAATGGAGAATGTTTGGACCATCCTACAGAATTCAATGGAGAATTATATAGCTTCTATAGGATGGTTCCAAGAACCTATAGAAAGGAGCTAATTCTCTGTTTTTTGGAGTCATTTCTATTAAATTTCTCTAGGAACATGTTGATTTAATTCCTCATAAATGCTGTAGGAATTTCCCATAAAGCAAGGTCATCAATTCTTAAAAGCTGGTGAGACTGAAGAACGAAAAAAGCAGCTAATAATCTTTCTCAGGAATGAGCCCTGAAAGGAATTACTGTGGCAGCAAAATTATTTCTCTCTTCCTAGTGAACTGGTTTATTTCTCTGTTCCTTTCCCTGACAGGATGAACCCTGGAGACCCAGCGCTGCGGCTGTTTCACGCACTGTCAGGCGCTGCCTCACAGCATTTCTCATTGCACAGCAGGCCAGTATCGGAGGGAATCTCCATAGCAACTGGTTCAGGGGACAGTGTAAGGAATCAGGAGCCAGATGAGAGAGAGAGAGAGAGAGACTTTCAGCCACTGATTTTTCCTCGCACTCATCCTCGATGTAATGCGGCCTCATGCAGGTATTTGCATTGACTTAAACCAGCAGCAAAGATCTCTTTGCCACACGTTTCTAAACACTTTCTATTGTATCTGTCTGGTACGTACCTGCTGCAGGGCTTGTCAGCAGGGGCTGATCCACACACAGAGAGGTACTCATGATAGAGCAGTTATTCACAATACAACTTCACAATATCAATCGGAATTCATAAATTGTACGGGTATAGTCCCAATTCATGACAATGACACTCTCTCTACTGAGGCACTCCATTTCCAGAGGAGGTTTCAGAGGGACTTGACAGATTACAGTCTACTGACACTGCTGTCATGGTCCTAGACTAGAAAATTCAGTCATCTTAACTACAGTGAAAAATATGTATGAAAAATCCACCCCCCTGAGCGACATAGTTAAGCCAACCTAAGACACAGAATGGCTAACCTAGTGAGGAGGGCTTTAAACTAGGTTCGACGGGGACAGGTGAGCAAAGCCCGCAGGTAAGTGGGGAACATGGAGACCTGGGAGATGGGTCGGAAACGAGAGGGAGTGTGGGCTATATTGGCAGAGAGAAAGGAGGGTCAGGACAAAACTGGGAGGAAAGATCAAACCAGTATCTTAGATGCCTATATACAAATGCGAGAAGTATGGGTAATAAGCAGGAAGAACTGGAAGTGCTAATAAATAAATACAACTATGACATTGTTGGCATCACTGAAACTTGGTGGGATAATACACATGATTGGAATGTTGGTGTGGATGGATACAGCTTGCTCAGGAAGGATAGACAGGGGAAAAAGGGAGGAGGTGTTGCCTTATATATTAAAAATGTACACACTTGGACTGAGGTAGAGATGGACATAGGAGATGGAAGTGTTGAGAGTCTCTGGGTTAGGCTAAAAGGGGTAAAAAACAAGGGTGATGTCATGCTAGGAGTCTACTACAGGCCACCTAACCAGGTGGAAGAGGTGGATGAGGCTTTTTTTAAACAACTAACAAAATCATCCAAAGCCCAAGATTTGGTTGTGATGGGGGACTTCAACTATCCGGATATATGTTGGGAAAATAACACAGCGGGGCACAGACTATCCAACAAATTCTTGGACTGCATTGCAGACAACTTTTTATTTCAGAAGGTTGAAAAAGCTACTAGGGGGGAAGCTGTTCTAGACTTGATTTTAACAAATAGGGAGGAACTCGTTGAGAATTTGAAAGTAGAAGGCAGCTTGGGTGAAAGTGATCATGAAATCATAGAGTTTGCAATTCTAAGGAAGGGTAGAAGGGAGAACAGCAAAATAGAGACAATGGATTTCAGGAAGGCGGATTTTGGTAAGCTCAGAGAGCTGATAGGTAAGGTCCCATGGGAATCAAGACTGAGGGGAAAAACAACTGAGGAGAGTTGGCAGTTTTTCAAAGGGACACTATTAAGGGCCCAAAAGCAAGCTATTCCGCTGGTTAGGAAAGATAAGAAATGTGGCAAAAGACCACCTTGGCTTAACCACGAGATCTTGCATGATCTAAAAAATAAAAAGGAGTCATATAAAAAATGGAAACTAGGACAGATTACAAAGGATGAATATAGGCAAACAACACAGGAATGCAGGGGCAAGATTAGAAAGGCAAAGGCACAAAATGAGCTCAAACTAGCTACGGGAATAAAGGGAAACAAGAAGACTTTTTATCAATACATTAGAAGCAAGAGGAAGACCAAAGACAGGGTAGGCCCACTGCTTAGTGAAGAGGGAGAAACAGTAACAGGAAACTTGGAAATGGCAGAGATGCTTAATGACTTCTTTGTTTCGGTCTTCACCGAGAAGTCTGAAGGAATGCCTAACATAGTGAATGCTAATGGGAAGGGGGTAGGTTTAGCAGATAAAATAAAAAAAGAACAAGTTAAAAATCACTTAGAAAAGTTAGATGCCTGCAAGTCACCAGGGCCTGATGAAATGCATCCTAGAATACTCAAGGAGCTAATAGAGGAGGTATCTGAGCCTCTAGCTATTATCTTTGGAAAATCATGGGAGACGGGAGAGATTCCAGAAGACTGGAAAAGGGCAAATATAGTGCCCATCTATAAAAAGGGAAATAAAAACAACCCAGGAAACTTCAGACCAGTTAGTTTAACTTCTGTGCCAGGGAAGATAATGGAGCAAGTAATTAAGGAAATCATCTGCAAACACTTGGAAGGTGGTAAGGTGATAGGGAACAGCCAGCATGGATTTGTAAAGAACAAATCATGTCAAACCAATCTGATAGCTTTCTTCGACAGGATAACGAGTCTTGTGGATAAGGGAGAAGCTGTGGATGTGGTATACCTAGACTTTAGTAAGGCATTTGATACGGTCTCGCATGATATTCTTATCGATAAACTAGGCAAATACAATTTAGATGGGGCTACTATAAGGTGGGTGCATAACTGGCTGGATAACCGTACTCAGAGAGTTGTTATTAATGGTTCCCAATCCTGCTGGAAAGGCATAACGAGTGGGGTTCCGCAGGGGTCTGTTTTGGGACCGGCTCTGTTCAATATCTTCATTAACGACTTAGATATTGGCATAGAAAGTACGCTTATTAAGTTTGCGGATGATACCAAACTGGGAGGGATTGCAACTGCTTTGGAGGACAGGGTCATAATTCAAAATGATCTGGACAAATTGGAGAAATGGTCTGAGTTAAACAGGATGAAGTTTAACAAAGACAAATGCAAAGTGCTCCACTTAGGAAGAAAAAATCAGTTTCACACATACAGAATGGGAAGAGACTGTCTAGGAAGGAGTACGGCAGAAAGGGATCTAGGGGTTATAGTGGACCACAAGCTAAATATGAGTCAACAGTGTGATGCTGTTGCAAAAAAAGCAAACATGATTCTGGGATGTATTAACAGGTGTGTTGTGAGCAAGACACGAGAAGTCATTCTTCCGCTCTACTCTGCTCTGGTTAGGCCTCAGCTGGAGTATTGTGTCCAGTTTTGGGCACCGCATTTCAAGAAAGATGTGGAGAAATTGGAAAGGGTCCAGAGAAGAGCAACAAGAATGATTAAAGGTCTTGAGAACATGACCTATGAAGGAAGACTGAAAGAATTGGGTTTGTTTAGTTTGGAAAAGAGAAGACTGAGAGGGGACATGATAGCAGTTTTCAGGTATCTAAAAGCGTGTCATAAGGAGGAGGGAGAAAACTTGTTCACCTTAGCCTCTAAGGATAGAACAAGAAGCAATGGGCTTAAACTGCAGCAAGGGAGGTCTAGGTTGGACATTAGGAAAAAGTTCCTAACTGTCAGGGTGGTTAAACACTGGAATAAATTGCCTAGGGAGGTTGTGGAATCTCCATCTCTGGAGATATTTAAGAGTAGGTTAGATAAATGTCTATCAGGGATGGTCTAGACAGTATTTGGTCCTGCCATGCGGGCAGGGGACTGGACTCGATGACCTCTCGAGGTCCCTTCCAGTCCTAGAATCTATGAATCTATGAATAAGTCCCCCTATAGACCGTACTAGGTTAATGGAAGAATTTTTCCGCTGACTTTAGCTCCATCTCTCAGGGAGGTGGATTACCTGCGCAGACTGGAGAACCCCTCCCATTGGCAGAGATAGAGTCTATGCTGAAGCAGTACAATGGCGCAGCTGTGCCACTGTAGCATTTCACGTGTAGACAAGCCCCTGGTGGCCATTCGGCATAGTCGAAGCAACAAAGAACTGGCATGTTCTTCAAAACTGGGAAATCAGTTCGGTGAAGCTATGGAACCTTTCCATTACTTGGCCAATGTGACCGGTCCCAAATACAAAAGGGCAGAGCCCACCTTGAGAGGAGGTGGAGCTGTTGAGGATAGAATTCAATCCTAAATTTGGTCTTTCTCTTCCAGCATTTAATATCGAAGATCCCAAATCTGTGTTTTGCACAAGAGGTTGGGGGACTGTTGAATCGAAGAGGTGGAAATAAAATAACCGAAGAGGGGGGGAGTTGCATTTTTAAAAAGCTGGCACTGCAGCTGTTTAAGGTGGTTTTAAGTACATTCAGACTGGTTTGGCTGAAACCTTTCAGATGGTGGATACTTGGCACTTTCTGAAAGTCTGACCCTCTAAGGATGTGTCAGGTTGTGTACTCTAAAATGGAGGCCCCAAAATCACTTGTTATGTTTGAAAATTCAGCCCAGTTTGTGTGCTCATTTACAACACTGCAAACTCCTCTGGACCCTATGTGCCACCTTCTGATTGACCTCAGCTGAGGGGCTGGCTCATAGGCTTACGAAGGGAATCAGATAGTGTAGTTTGCATTTCATTAAAAGAAATCTTTGTGTTTCTCTCTCTTCCCCTCCCCACAGGCTAGTTTAACAATAAAAACAGTGGGCTCTTTGCGATCTGGGAACCTCAAAATAACACCGGCCACATCTGTCCATGTGTCTTCCACAGCTACCTCTGGACGTTCATTCATTTTATATTTGTACAGCAGCTGGTGTGACCCGGGGTGTCTTACATAGCCCTGTCTGTGGCCAATCAGCTGAGGGTGGGAGTCTGTTACAGTTCCTATAGTGCCTGGTTCTTTAGCTACAGCTGTGGAAACTCCTGCTTTTAGCTCTGCAGGTCTCTGGTTCAATTCCTGGTGCTGGACCTTAGCACAACATTGCCACTCTGCTTGTGGCCTTTAGTTCCTATTGCAATATAAATATTAAATAATCATAATTTTCTAAGACTCTGAGCCTAGCTCCACACATCCTGCATCTTGTCACAGGCTCTAGTGCAGTTGTTTAAATTGAAATGTTACTTTTCTTGCCGTCTTGTAAATGTGAAAGACCCGAATAAGTTAACAAGGAAGAATGAAGCCCAAAGCTCTCTGGTCAGTTTCCAGGATGGTATCATCTTATACAGCCAGTGCCTAGCAGCATTGATTAGCACAAGTAATTAGGCCTTGGGATGCTCGGCAGGAGAAGTATCATCTCTGGACTAATTAATCCAGTGCCCTGCAGTGTAAACTAGAAAACTACAGCTAAGCTTCCTAATTGGGTAAACTTGGGAATTAGTTTAAACAAAAATCCAGATCTTCAATCCAAATCCCAGCTGGACGGGGGCCTAGAAATGGAATGTTTGGCCCAGAGTAGAATCGTGCGGTTCTTATTTAGGTGACACCCATTGTGCCTTCCTCTGGGATAATTTTCCCACCATTTGTCACAATCGTTTGTTTTAGGCACCTTTGTTTAAAATCCCAGGTTTGCCCATTTAGGGAGCTGAGCCAGAGTTTTCTAGTTCGCATTGCAGAGCGCTGGATTCATTAGTCCCGATGTGATACTTCTGCTTCCCATCTTCCCAGGGCCTAATGACATGCGCTGATCTGTGCTGATGGATGCGGACTGTGTAAACTGAGGCTGTCCTGAGACACTGACCTGTCACTTTAGGCTTTGTTCTTCCTTATTAACTTATTCAGGCCGGGGCCGGCTTTAGTAAGTGCGGGGCCCGATTCGAATACCCGGTGCTGGTCCGGGTCTTCGGCAGCACGTCGGCGACAGGTCCTTCACTCGCTCCGGGGTCTTCCGTGGCACTGAAGGATCCGCCGCCGAAATGCCGCCAAAGATCCGGAGCGAGTGAAGGACCCGCTGCCGACGTGCTGCCGAAGACCCGGACCGCCGCCGGGTGAGTAAAAAAATTAAAAAGGCGCCTAAGTTAGGCGCTCTTCTTTAGGGCATGGGGCCCTCTTAGGCGCGGGGCCCGATTCGGGGGAATCGGCCTAAAGCCGGCCCTGATTCAGGCCATTTGCATTTACAGGGGTGCAAGGAAAGTAACCCAAGTGGCTTTCTTTAACTGAGCGAATGCATCACTTCAAACCCCTGTTGGAACATCCCTGGCCCCGATGTTCACTCAGTGGCCTCTTGAGGTCTTATGGGGTTGGCCTTCCAGGGGCAGATAAGCAGTTGTGGAGTCATGTGGCCGGATTCAACCATTGAGCAGCGTGAGGGGAGCTGGGCTTTTTATGGCTGTTTCCCCTACCACCTTTTGTCTTGTCTATTTAGATTGTCCCTGCCCCTAAGAGCTTACAGTCCTCTGCTATCACGCCTACCGCTATCTAGTGCGGACATTTCTAAAACCGGTGACATTTTCTAGTGGACGGGCCTGGTTCTGTGACAAACCCAGTGCCCCCAGTGCCTGAGTGGGAGCTGAGAGCACTCAGCACCTCCCATAAAGAGCTCAGTATCTTCCAGGGTTGGCGCTAAAGACCCCGGGGGATGCGTTGCTTCAGTATAACTGTTAAGGAAAGAGTTTCTGCCCTCACTTTGAATCCTCTGGCTTTGGTTTACATTACAACCGTAATCTTGTGATCAGAGCGGCTCCTCCCTCCTCCCCACTTCTCCTTCATATGCAAAACGATGCAAGAAACTGGCTTACAAACAGCATCACAGGCCTGCTTCTGATCTCATTTACCCCACTGGTAAATCAGGCATTTCTGCCCCGGATTCCACAGTAACACTGATGTAAGACTGATCTAAGTGGGAAGAGAATCGCCAGTTGCCTGTGCATAGGGCTGGTCAGATTAAACCAGTCCCAGAGTTGGGTTCGCCCATGGCTTAGTCCAGTTTCATGCTGGTGTGACTCTGCTGAAATCAATGTATCCAGCACTGCTCAGATCTGGAGTAAGGCAATTGGTGAATCCAGCCTGTCAAACGTTGCCTGCGGCAGATATTTAACGATACTTAGTGTAGGGGGGCGGCCGGCCGTGGCAGTTGTGCTAACTGTGGGCCTGTGATGAGGTGACCACCCCACACAGGACTGGAAGGGGTTAAGGTGGCCAGGCAGGCCAATTAACTCCACAGCCTGCACCTGGAGTTAAAGCCAGGGAGCAGGGAACTAACGGGAAGCAGGTTCAGCTGTGCAGGAACAGGCAGGGCCTGTATAAAGCCAGGTAGCTAGCAACAGAGGAGCTGCTGCTGCAGGGAGGCAGGCAGCAGTCACTGCCTGGGAAAAGGGAGGAGGGTTTGGAACTAGTACACCCAGAGAGAGAAGGGAAACCAGGTGAGGTAGGTAGCAGCGAGGCCTGAGAGAGGAAAGCCCAGAACTGCTGAGCTGAGGGTCCCTGGATTGGAACCTGGATAGAGGGTGGGCCCGGGTTCCCCTACCAGCCACTGAGGGAGTGGCACCTCGTGCAGTGAGAGGGAAAACTGTCTAGGACTCCTAGGGAGAAAGGACTTTGCTACTCCAGAAGAGAGGACCTGTGAATGGCCTGGCCGGAGGCTGAGTCACAAAGAGGACACTCCTGGGATGAGAGAGGAGCTGCAGACCCGTGAGAGAGACACAGCAATGGCGTGCAAGCAGCAGAAGGGGGTGTCAACCTCAAGTGTTAATCCCCAGAGTGACCAGGCGGAGGCGCCAGACCAGTGGTGAGTGATGTACCCGTGACAGGACCCCACTCTGAATCTACAGGAGCAGGTGCTGCAGCTTGGTTTCCTATTCTTTCCCCTGTGTGGGTGTGATGGGGCCTTCCAGCAGGAGGCCTGGCTAATGCAGGAAGATGGATAGCAAGGGCACAGAATGCTGAGAATTGGCCTGCCCCGAAGTATCTACAATGCCTGAGCTCTTGTTGCTCCTTTCTAGCTGTGTAGGAGGAAAGTTGGCTTCCGAGGAGAGCTTGGCTCAATATGTGCATGGTTCAACTGGCTGTCACGGAAAAGAAATAGAAAGCTGAGAATGGGGGCGGGGGAGAAACAGTGCAATCCTTGCCTGCAATCCCGCAGTTTTAATGATCCCTTCTGAACGCTGCATGGATCAGAGGCCAGGCTGACCTGCCTTTTGAATTTGCAACAATAACCCCCCCACCAAGTAGTGTATCTTTAGGAAGGACCTGGTACTCTGCAGCCAGCTTGGGTTTCTTATTATTTTCAGCTGACCATATAGGCGGGTATGTTTGCAGGCTGCCTCCTGCTTTGCTATCATACCACAAAACAACACTGTCTAATTATGGGGACTTTCCACTTTCTGCTCTTCTGCTGTAGTTCTTATTGAAAATGATGACGAATGGCTCACTTTGGGTGCGGGAAAAAATCAAATCTGTAAAGGTCAGCATAAAATTTTGCCTTCTATGCGCTGTCTCCCCCCCCCCATCCTATTACCTTAAATGTTTTATAATATGTAAAACTAGTAGATTCACTCTTCTGAAAGTCCTGCTTTTGACTGTTGTTTTTTAAGGCACACTTCTATATGAGTTGGACTATTGCTTTTTCTTCCATATTTCTGTTGTCTCTCAATGTTGGAGCAGAAGAAATTTGGAGTCTACAAGGATGTCTGTTAACATTTGGGATCAAATTCTTCCCTGGCATAACTTCATGGAAATCAGTAGATTAATTTGGGCTCTTCCATCCAATCTACTAGAAATAATCATCTTGTATTATGCTAGCACCTTGTGTCCCCAAATGAGATTGCCGTCCCATTGTGTTGGGCTCCGTGTAGACACATGAGACTCTCCCTGCCCCAGAGAGTTTACAGTCTAAACAGCCAAGGCAGACAAAGGCCAGGGAAAAGAAGGGTTGTTATAATCCCCATTTTACAGATGTGCAACTAAAGCACAGGATAAATGACTCCTCCAAGGTCACACAGGGAGGCTGTGATGTTGCCAAGGACTGAACTTTGATCGGCCAGGTCCCAGCCCAGTGCTTGAATCACAACTTGCCTCAAGTGTGAGGGGAATCGGGGAGCTTGTTGAACAAATCACACAGGGCTGGAGTTGTGGCTGCTTCGTGGTTCTCAAGATTTGGACTTCCCATATCTAACGATGGGTGACATGCACCCCTGGGCATGGGGCTGTATGTCAGGACTGCCAACTCTTGTAATGTTATCGTGAATGTTGCAATAGTGGGTGGGTTTTTTTTCTTAAAATCCCAGCTCCTGTGGTCAAGGGACTACATAAAAATCTCAGCTTCCATTACAAAGAAATGTTACTAGCCCTCATGGCTGCAGAGAAAAGCTTGAAAAGGTGACCTGATCCTCCCCTAAAGGCACAGAACCCAGAAAGCAAAGAAAGGACCCAACCTGTATTAAGGGGAAACAAAACACAACAAAAACTCTCATGATCTTTAAGCCAATCTCATAATGTTGGGGGTCTTGACTCATGATTTTTCAGTGCTTGGGATTGGTAATATTGTGAGTTTGGAGATTTAGCTGGAGTAACAAATAACTGAAGCCAACAGCTGTTAAAATGAGCCTAGTTTTCATTGGGAACATAATTATACTTAGCGCTTAAACAGTGCTGTGTGGGCCAAATTCATACCTAAGTGGATGCAACTTCAGCACTCTTCAAAATGCTGGGCAAATATCAATTCATTCATCCTCCCAATCCCCCCTCGCCTAAGGTAGGGGAGAATTATTATCCTCATCTGGGGAAACTGAGGCACAGTGACTTGCCCAAGGTCACCCAAGACATCAGCAGCAAAGCTGGGGCAGGTTTGTCCATTCCTAATGCTCACCCTGCTCCTTCGTCCTCAGGACGGTGCCGTTTCTCACTGCTCGGCTATTTCCATTCACCGGACCGGAGACCTTTTCCTTTCGTGGTTAACTTGCAAAAACTCCCGGGTGTGACTCCTTCGGAGAACGGGGGTTGGGAGCTCGTTGTCTCAGCTGCGGTTACTGTGAAGATGTGTTGTACGCTTACAAGCTGTAACAAGCACGGAAAAGTCCATCCACACCACAGTAACTGTGAATAATGTGGGCCCCCCCCAGACTTACAGCAATTTCATAGAGTAACGCAGCCTTTTTTCAGGTGGTTTATGGTTTGACTTAATCCTTAGTCTTTGATAGTAATCTAAAAATAACCACCACCAATGAAAACAGCCCCACCCTTCCCCCCAACAGTACAAAAATTGTACTTCCTGAGGTCCATTTTTTAAAGTGTGTTGGTGTGTGTCTATTGAGCATATTCTTTGTTCTTAAATGGGTTGGCCAAAACCATGCCACACTGAGAGCCCTTTGCATTCACAATGCAGCGCCTGCAAACGTTAACTGAACGGCAAGGACTAGAGGCTTCCTGATCCCTTACTCATATGAGTAGCCTAGTTTTGGACCCTAGTTTTGTAACATTTATTTTTAAAATGAGCCCTGTTTTAGCTGACCATGGGCCAGGCCCTTTCTCTCCGAAAATGATGGTAATAAAACCATCTGTTTTTGTTCCTAACCCCCAGGACAGGGTGGACTGGTGTTCTGAAGAAGTACAGAGAGTTCTCTCTCCGGTGCTGGCTGGCTTCACATGCTCAGGATCTGATTGTCACTCTTGGATTTGAGAAGGAATTCTCACCCCTCCACCGCCTCCTGGCCTGGTCAGACTGGCATTGACCTCGAGTTTGTTTGTTTTTTGCCTTCCTCTGCAGCATGGGGCTCAGGTCTTTTGCCAGGATCATCTTGAGATATCTCACCAAATTAATTCTCTGCCACTGCAGGGACTGCAGGCATTGGTGCACCTTGGTCCCTTCTACTCTCTGCCTTTAGCACACAATAGGATAATCTCCAGACAGCAGTCAGACTTTATTCCAGGTGATTTGGCTCCATACAGGGGCACGTGGGTGGTGGTTAGTGGCCTGTGATATACTGGAGGTCAGACTGGATGCTCTGGTGGTCTCTTCTGGCCTTAAACTCTAGGACTCTATTTAAAATGAAGCATGGTTAAAAGCTCAGGCTGAGATTTGCAAATGACTTTAAAGGCATTAAACATCCAACTCCGCTTGAATTTCAATGGTATTTGGGCACCTAACAGGTTCCTTTGAAAATACCAGCCTAAGCTGACCTACAACAAGGGATGCTTTATCTTCAACTGGCTTTCACCCATTTTTCTACTTTAAAGCTTTAAAAAATCCAGCCAATAGCTCCTACGGCACATCCTAGTCAAATGTAAGTTGAAGCAGGGGGTGTAAAACAGCCCAAACGTTCTTGCTGACTAGAGGAAACAGGGCCTGATCCCTTAGGTAAGGGGTCTAAATGGGGAGAGACCTGACTGTGTCCTTTGGAGGCAATGAGCGCCAAGCAGAAATAAATTTAATTGTGCTGAATGTCACAGTGGAGGAGTTTGCAAAGGGGGGAGCCTCTTAATCTGAAATGAAGCGAGAAGGAGCATTAATCAAAACACTTATCTGTTCGCAATGGCACTGCTTTTGAAACGTGGCATGCTTGAAAAATACGGCCTGGTATTATTATTCCTGTGCTATGAATGAGTTTATTTAATCTTTGCACATAGTATCTCATTACCCACGTCAGCTTTAAAAGCCTCTTGAATGGGTAAACAGCAAAGAGATTTGATGGAAATCCATCAAGAGACTTTTCAGGAGATTATCCTTCATAATCTCTTTTAAAATGATTCAGAAAAACATTGTTACTTTGCAATTTTGCCAGCGCAATGGGGCCATGATCTTGGCTGGGGCATCTGGGGAGATCATAGAAACCAATGATCACCCAGAACTGAAAGCACTCACTGGGTCACAAAAATCTGTTATTAACACACTATTTATGAAAACAGGGAACCGACTCCAGCAGGTGTCTTCCATGTCAAAGCAAAGCTCATCTCCTGTTCTCCTCACAATGGGGACAGAATGGTTTGTGTCTTACTGAGACATAATTGCAACTTGCACTCAGCAGGGATAAGTGATTATGAAGTGACTGAAAGTAATTCTAGACTGTGTTCAAGTTATTTACTTTGCAATGATTCTGTGATTACTTTTTTTATGCTACAGATGAGGGAAAGGTTTGCTTGCTGCTGACTTCCGATCTATACTCTTCTAAGAGCCTTTTTAATAGGCTATCTTTTATCCCTCAGACCATTAAGGAGATGTGTGGGAGAACCTTACATATTTTTCCACTTTTAATTTTCCCAATTAAACTAAAACAAACAGCTAATTACTTGTGCAGATTCATACAGTTTGCCAGGAGTATTTCACATTGAGGAGACAATTGAAATCATTTCAATGGTCAAAGGCTGTTAAAGTGAACTTGCCACCCAGGGTCTGTGAATAATGCTTGCTTTTTAAGGTGAAGGAGCTGGAGGAGAGAGAAGGGGGAAATCAATAGCTAGGATAACACTAAAAATATACACCATGGAACAGAGGAATTGTGGAGCAGAGGGATGGCCCATCCTGTCTGGTATTTTACTATCCACACCAAAAGAGCGGCTATTACTAAAGAAAAATAACCTATGCTTTGGAAAACCAGATTCCCTGCTATGCTGGCGCTATACATTAGTTGCACTGGCTAAATCTCATCATCCATAACCTTTCTAGGGACAGATTTATTAAACACCATATCAGCTTGGAGGTACCATTGCAACTGGTGCCTACGTGTGACTCTCTTAATAGGCACCTACAACAGCAAGCTATTCCAGATTGGCATGAGCCATGCCAATCTATCAGTTCTAGGAGCAATAGAATGAAAACATGGGGAGAGCTGGCTTGGCATAGCGGATGACAGTGGTTTCTTGCCTTAAGCATGAAAGGCAGAAGGGGATGGGGATGTCACGTTTATTGGATGTACGATTCTGCCCCATGGTGCTTGCTATCTAAATAGCATCAGATATTTATATGGGATCCAAAGTGAGCTAGGTGCTTTAGAGACAGCGAACAGGAGACTGTCTGTGCCCTGAAGAGCTTAACATCTAAATAGACAATTTACAGATGGAGGTGGGGGAATGGGAGGCAACGAAAAGCAAAGTGATTGAGTGGTGAAATTTACCACGTGGATGAGTGTGGTGTAAGTGCCCAGATAGGAGGATATTAGGATGTGGGTAGGTATGTAGAAAGACACCGATTCCAGCTCTTGGGATGGAGGTAGATGGCTCACATCTTGCTAATTTCCCCTGTTTTTTGTTGTCTATTTTGTCTCTATGGGGAAGCCTATAACCATCCTGGAAGTGAGGTGTTTTAAGAAGAGCCTTAAAGGAAGACAGGATGATGGCCTGGCAGACAAGGGTAAGAAGGGGGTTCCAAGAGGCGTGGGGTGCTTGGAAGAAGGCGCTGAGATTGCTGGGGAAGGGTGACATAATGGGACCATGAGCAGTGCAAAGAGATGAGACCAGAGAAGTGTCTCTAGAGAAGAAGCTAATAATGTCCCTGTTAGGAGCACCTGCCTGAAACTGCCCGCTGCAGGTCTCAGTCATTGCACCCCAGCAATCAGGGACAATTGGTACAAGCACACAGCCAGCTTTTTACAGACTCATGCCACAGCTGCTCACTCCTCTTGAATGTACTGCAATTATGCATCTGATTGGGAGACTGGAGCCCTAAGGAACAGGTGGGTCTCATTTGGCTAGTGCAGTTCACTTGGAGCAATGCAAATAGCCTGCCCTGCCCGCGCTGGGCTATTCGTGCCCCATCGAGCTCCGCTGGCTAGCTCCCAAATTGAGATGTAGCCCGTAAATATCGCATTCCACTTCAGTTGCTCAGGAGATGGGTCTGTCTCACACGTTCTCCATTTCCCCGGGCAGGCGTAATGTACAAGGTGCTCAGTGCTGTGTAAGACCTTGATGTCAGGTTAGCACTCGCACCAGAGAGCAGGCCTCAGAGGACACACTGTGGGGTCCCTGCTCCCTCCTTCCTCTTTAATCAAACTTTTTTCACGTCGGGGCCTCCCACGAGAATGAGGCCATTAGGCGGGATTTGAGAGGAAGTAGGGCTTGTACCTGCCCCAGCTGCTGGGTTGGAGGCCATTTCCCCTTCTAGGACAGTGTATGTTTTTGAGAAGGTTACCGGGAGGATGATTGTTGGTTCTTTCCCCCAACTTCACTCACCAATAAGCCTTGTGCAGCTTGCTTTGCTTCCCCTCAAAGGGCTTTCTCTTATTGAGTCCTCCCTTTCCTCAGCCGTGCGTTGAATGTCAATCCTCTCCTGCCTGGGGAAATGCCAGAATAGAAATTAAGGGACTTGATCAAGGTCACAGAGGGAGTAAATAGCAAAGACCAGACTGGAACTCTAGAGTGCCTGGTGCCCTGTCCTAGGCTCAGTTTTGCAAACTCTTGTGATACGTGGTGTTTTTCTTGAAGCCCCAGTTCCTGGAGTCATGTGATTATGTGCGACTCTCAGATTTCTTTTTTTTTTTTAAAGTTAGCTCCTTAGATTCTGAGTTCCTTGGGGCATTGGCCATCCTCAAGTATTGGAAAAGTGGCTGGCACATACTGTGAGCTACCACTAACTACTACTACTAAAACATACATTTCCAGCCCTCATGGTTGTGAAGAAAAATGTGAAATTGTAAACCCTAAAGACTCAAATGTGAAAACCAAGGGACCCAACTGCATTATTGTTAAAATCTCATGCTTTTGGGGACCTAATTCATGACTTGAATGCTAGAGATTGACAATACCCTGGACCTCCATGACAGTGAAAGGTGTAAATCTTGTAGCTCTGCATAGCCATGGTTACCATCACAAAACCCATTTCTGACCAGTCTTCCGTCACTTCCCACCTTATTGCCTCATTTTCTCTGCCTAGGGTTTGTACATGGCTGTATCAAAGCTTTCAAGGCATCCTTACTTGCACATAATACAACAGTAAATCTACAGGAGAGGCATGAACACCATATTTATGGCTTCACTGCAGCAAGAATGCTTGTAAGCAGAACCATAATGTATATCCTTCAATGTCAGCCTTCAGTTTTAGTCATCATCCTAATTGGAAATAAAATTGGCCCAACAGTCAGAATCCTCTTTTCCAGACTGGAATCTTGCATTTTTAGAATCCTTTCCCCGCGTCATTCCACTCAACTGATCTAGGATGGAAACTTTTTTCCTGAGAGGAATATTTAACTCACCCTTAGTTTGATCATCTTTAATTTAACTGGGTCCTTATTTAGCTCCTTTAGCTCCTTTCTCCAAAGGTTCTATTTTATTCGATAGAGGTTCTTAGGCCCGCTCAGCACTACAGTATTGGAGCATCTCTGTCATGCATGAAGTGACATGACTGATATCTGTCATGTGTGGTTCATTCGCTCTCTCTTGTCCTCTTTCCTGAAGGGGAAGAGAAGTGGGTGCACAGTGGAGTGTTTTGTTTGGGTAGGATTTTGTTTCATGGGGACTTAGTAAAATACCCACACTGCTCTGTGTCTGTCAGAGAAGCCAGATTGAAGAAATGTGCCTTGTGCTTGGAGTGGAAGGTGATGAGGTTTGTGATGGTCCTTAGTTCCTGTGGGAGTTCATGCCACAGTCCGGGATTGGCCCCCGAGACAGCTCTGTCTCCTGCATGGGTGACCTTTCCCCTCATGGTAGAAAGTTCCATTGTGTTCAAGGAGCAGCATTGCCCAGGCAATTTGTTGGCTCCTTACTACTAGGGTGACCAGATGTCCCGATTTTTATAGGGACAGTCCCGATTTTTGGGTCTTTTTCTTATATAGGCGCCTATTACCCCCCACCCCCGGTCCCGATTTTTCACATTTGCTGTCTGGTCACCCTACTTACTACCAACAAAGACACTCAGCTCACAAACGCTCTGCTAATTGAACAGGGTCAAAGTTTGTAACTAATATTGTTTGCATTTAATAGTTTATTTCCTTTTTATTTAAAATATTGAGTCCTTTTGTTTCTGGCTGGCTGCAGAGAGAGGGTTCTGATGATTACCCATCACTTCTAGGTCACTAGTTCCGTAAGGGCTTCTGGCTGCTAGGTGGCTTCAGTGGAATAAATTGGTTGATCTCAGCCCAGTCCTTAACTGGGCAGTTGTGCATGTTACAAAACCTGCTGCCATAATTGGCACAGAGCGGTTTGCTTGCCGGGAGCCTCACCACAAGAGACCAGTTGCGAATGGGCCATAGACTGATTTGACCCTCTTGCTCTTCTGGTTAGGAATGACACTGACTGGGGCCTGTTCCAAGGATTGACGAAGGAGTTTGGTTTCTAGGGTGATGAGTTTGGCACCTTTCAGGAGTAAATCACCTTAATTATCAAATATTAATTGACCAATAGCCAGTGGAAAGCAGTGAGGACACAGGCTCTCCCTGGCCTCATGCTTCTCCTCTTTAATGGCCATTAAGCATGGATTGAGTTAGGAACTTCAGCTTCTCTACTCAACACTGCTCATTTTGTTACCTTATCCTTGCACCCTTGCTGTTGGCTTCTTTGCCATGTAAACTGTAGGCTCTCTGGGGGCAGGGACTCTCTTCTTTATTACATATCTGTACAGCACATAGCGCCGTGGGGCCGTGATCCTACATTGGGGTTTCTGGGTGCTACCATAATACAAAAATTAATAGCTGCTTCCGGGACATAGTGATTTTGCTAATGGTCTGCGTTCCTTAGGCAGGCTTGATGGGGCTATTGCGTGGTTTGGGCCATTGGGAGTCTGGTGGTGATGGTAGGATTCATCCCTGATTAGGGTGCATGTAGCTAGAGATTCTAGTTAATAGGCTTGTGTGACGGTGTGGCACCCACCTCTCACGAGCACCCCTTCTGGTTGGGTGTCTGCGGTCTTTAAACAGTCCCGGCCCTGGTATCGGGCCATACCCCCAGGGCTTTGCCCTCTTGGTCTCTTCTGGCCCTAGCTCTCCAGCTGGGCCTCTAACAGGTCAGTTCCCCTTCCAGGGTTTATTGCTGTCTGATTGTAGGTCACTTCTTCAGCGGCCTCTGTGCAGGACCTGGGTCACCCACTACTCCAGGTCCCAGCCCAGGGACCCTAAGAATAGCAGCCATTCACCACCGCATCCCTTTAATGAACTGTTTTTGGTTCCCTGGGCCACTTCCCCACAGTTCCAGCCTTCACCAATGCTTCACCGTTAGCTCAGGGCTCTTCCTCACTCCCCTAGTCCCTGACAGAACTGAGCTGTCCATGGTGCTGCAGTTCCCTTTGGCCAGCCAGAAGCACCATCTACACCAGTGGTTCTCAAAAGTTTGTACTGGTGACCCTTTCACACAGCAAGCCTCTGAGTGTGACCCCCCCGCTTATAAATTAAAAATATTTTTATATATTTAACACCATTATGAATGCTGGAGGCAAAGCAGGGTTTAGACAGCTTGAGACCCCCCATGTAATAACCTCACGACCCCCTGAGGGGTCCCGACCCTCAGTTTGAGAACCCCAATCTACACTCCTCTGGCTCTAGCAAGAAACTACCTGTATCTAGCTCCACAGCTCCTTTTTATATGGCTCTCCTGGGCCCTGATTGGCTGCTCCCTGCACAGTCTCTCTGATTGGCTGCTTGGAGGACTTAGCTCTGCTGCTCCTTTCCTGGGACGGGTGTAGCATAACCCCAAGGCTTCCAGCAGGGGGCCTCTGGGCCTACTCCACCCCATCACAGCTTGTTTATATGCAGAAATCAAAGTACATGATAGGCCTTTGAGATAAGAATTTCCATGTGCCATATGGGTAACTCAAACAACAGTGCATTAACTTAAGAACCACAGTGCAAGAGTGACCACAAAGGAATAACTCTTATCTGATGGAAGATATATGGCACAAGCCCATCCAAAAAAGAATCCTGGGGTCCCCATTCCCTACTGCTCCCACTCTTTATGCTGCCGCAATATTGCAAGGGAAACAACGGGACTGATGTTTCAGTGGCTGGCGACAAAGGGAGCTGAAGTGCTTTTAGGGGAAAGAATTCCCGGGCAACCACCATGTTGTATCCCAATTTATGGCACCGACATGCTGCAAAGCATGTGCTGGAGCACATGACTTATGAGGAGAGGCTGAGGGAACTGGGATTGTTTAGTCTGCAGAAGAGAAGAATGAGTGGGGATTTGATACCAGCCTTCAACTACCTGAAAGGGGGTTCCAAAGAGGATGG
This sequence comes from Emys orbicularis, assembly GCF_028017835.1. Classification (NCBI taxonomy): domain Eukaryota; kingdom Metazoa; phylum Chordata; order Testudines; family Emydidae; genus Emys; species Emys orbicularis. The sequence goes on from NC_088698.1 coordinate 28,675,909, forward strand.
ATCTAGACTGTTCTCAGTGGTGGCAGATGACAGAACAAGGAGTAATGGTCTCAAGTTGCAGTGGGGGAGGTTTAGGTTGGATATTAGGAAAAAGTTTTTCACTAGGAGGGTGGTGAAGCACTGGAATGGGTTCCCTAGGGAGGTGGGGGAATCTCCATCCTTAGAGGTTTTTAAGGTCAAGCTTGACAAAGCCCTGGCTGGGATGATTTATTTGGGGTTGGTCCTGCTTTGAGCAGGCGGTTGGACTAGATGACCTCTTGAGGTCCCTTCCAACCCTGATATTCTATGATTCTAAGCCTGGATGTATCTCTGAAAGATTCTATGAAAACAGCAGCTGCCTCTCTTTGTCTCCAAAGAGGTGACATTTGCAGCAGCTGTCTGGTGGAGGCTGTCCTTTTATTGCTGCAAAGGTAAAGAAGTGGGCAGATTGGTCACCAAGGGGCTCTTCTGCTTGGTAGGAGCCTTTGCATCTCTGCTTGGGCTCACTCAAGGACGTGACAGCTTTGGAAACGAGCGAAGGCTTGGAGGGTGACTGCGTGTGCGTGAAGATAGGTGCGCGCTATTCATTTGTGAGTCATGCTAGCAATAAACTTGCAAAGATTAATTTAAAATGGCCTAAAAGGTGCATCTTGCACACGCCCAGCACAGTGGGGAGGAAAATGTGCTGTGAGGAGTAAAGGAAGTTTGATTCCTCCTCCCTCCCTAGTTGTTCAAAATATGCTTTTTTCAGATGCCAAAAATTCAGCCTCCCCAGCTCTGGTCTCTCCTTCAGCTTTGACTCCTTTCCCCCTTGCTCCTGTAGCATTGTCTGTCCTGTCCACTCTGCAGCTCACCCTTGTACCCCCCCTACTCTGCACCAGCGCTGCTGGACCCCTGCACAGGGAAACTACCTGGGTCCCTTCCACTATGAATTCAGAACTGCCCCCGGGCTCGCTGAGCAGCTGTTTCCCCCACCATCTCCCCTCCTTTACATGCCTTAATCTGCCTCCTTCCCTCTCCGTCCAGGCAGGGCCGGCTCCAGGCACCAGCTTAACAAGCAGGTGCTTGGGGCGGCCAAGGGAGAGGGGCGGCACCTGCGGCAATTTGGGGGCGGCAGGTCCCTCACTCCCTCTAGGAGCGAAGGACCTGCCGCTGAACTGCTGCCACCGATCGCGGCTTTTTTTTTTTTTCCCAATTGTCCCGCCTCCGATCGCGATTGCGGCTTTTTTTTTTTTTTTGCTTGGGGTGGCAGAAATGCTGGAGCTGGCCCTGCGTCCAGGGCCTCGCTGCCTTCAAGGCAAAGAACGACAAGTTCTGGTGTGACTTTCTCCCTCCTCTCTCTGCTCTGCACCTAGTCGCTGACTTAGACGGCTCTCACCCCCCACTTACAACCACTCCAACTGGCTCCTTGTCTCAGTCATAGATTTTTAAGGCCAGAAGGAAGCAGTTATGATCATGGAGCATAGTGTGTCTGCCGGTGAGTCTCCAGTAACTTGCTGCTGAATCAGTGTGTACATTCTAGGAAAAACATCCAATCTCCCCCCAGAGACTGACCTCCCACCCTCCCCTCAGAGCACTCAGTATTGTCCCCCATGCTCACAACCAACCCTTGACACCATCGTATCCTCCAGTTATTGACCCATCTGCCTTAACCTGGGAGAGCTTCCAGTGGGCTGGTTACAATGGCTGCCCTGGTTGCTGCTGTTCTAGCTCATTCCTGGACCACCCACGCCCTGCCAGTGACACAGCTCTTGCTCTTGCTAAAGTTTCAAATGACTTCTCCATGCTCAAAAGTCAAGGGCCTCTCCTCATCCCCAACTCTGTTCGTCGCCTCTCCTTGACTTCCCTTGACTTTTGTGGCTCTCTCTTTCAGCATTTCCTCCCCTCTAGTCCAGCCCTGATGGATCCCGCTCAGGGTTCAGTAGGGGAAGCTTGCTCTGATTGCACCTGGGCTCTGTGGAGAAACACTGGCCTTCCCTTTCCCGGGTTGTCAATCTAGCACTTTAGGAGCACCACACTGACTTCATCAGTCTAGAAGTACCTACGTGGGGAACAATTTTGGACAGTAGAGGGCTCTTTAATCTAGAAGAAAAAGGCATAACAAGATCCCAGGGTGGGAAGCTGATGTTAGACAAATTCAGACTAGAAACAAGTATTATTATTATTTTTTTTACAATGAGATCAAGTAACCACTAGGACAACTCTCCTAGGGATGTGATGCATTCTCCATCACTTGAAGTCTCAATCAACATTAGATGATGTTCTAAAATACATGCTGGAGTTCAACCAGAAGTTACGCACTTGATGCAGAATCCCTGGGTGAATTCTATGGTTATGCAGGAAGCCAGATGATCTAACGGTCTCTTCTGGCTATAAAATCTATGAATCTCTAATGATACCACAGTGATAGGTACCACCTAGAAACACTGTGGTGTTTTGGGGTCAGGCCACTGGGAATCTCCTCTCCAGAGCCAATGGTGGTGGGGATACATCCAGAACTGGGTTTTTTGGTCATTGTAAATTATTCCGATATGGTGCTTGTGGTAAATAAAGCTCTGCAACCTTTTTCTCTCCAATGAAGGTTGTGAAGTGGTAATGAGGCTTTGCAAGGGGAAAGAGATGGCAGCTCGCCAATAAGTGGAGGTGAGGCAGAAGGTGTCTCCTGCTTTCAGTGTGTCCTTCCTTGAAGACGTTGCGGGGGAGGAGGGTGGAAGGTGCCCTGTGGCAGGTTAGCGAGGACGAAGAGAAGAGACAGCAAAATCTCCTTGCACATCTTGCTAATGACTCTGTTCCCGGCCTCTCACAGGCCTGTTTGATGTTGGGGATAACTGTCCCTGCACCGTCACTTGTCCCTTTTCACAGCAGCGTTACACAATAATCCTCTGACCCTCGCAGAACTCCAGCAATGGGGGGAACCAATCAAAATGTAATGCAAGGAGAGGGAAGTTTAGTAAAGGCCTCTTAAAGTAACTTGTTCTTCAGCAGGAAAAGTAAGGGGTGGAGATTTGAAATAACTGGACCTAGAAAGCTCCAGGTAGGGTCCTGCCAATGCCACTCCACTGACTTCTGCAGGGGAAGTGTCTCCATCCACATTGCCATGAGAGGACAGGCGTGTGAACTCTCCATGTCCAATTGCTCAATGCTTCCCGTGGGGGCAATGGCTCCCTGCTCTTGTGACCTAGGGGGATCCAGCTCCGTGCCGTTCCAGGGTTCTTGGTGCTCCCTGAGTAAAGGCACTCTCAGGCTCATTGAGTACAGCCGCCCTCGGAGGGCATACACCTGCTTGAGTGAAAACTTGCCATGCCCTATCTTGGAATGGACTTGGGGTCTGTGTAAAATCAGGGCTGGATTCTTTGGGGACAGTCTCTTCCGCCATGGTTCCTGAGTTGTGGAACCTGAGGTGGGCTTCCTCCTGGAACATGTCACCTCCTGCCACACTGGGATAGCCCGAAAGGTAACAGTGTTGCCCCTCAATCTAGACAAAAACTAGCACCCTGAAGAACAGCTGAATCCTGCTATGTCCCAGATCTTGTCAGTTTGGAAAAAATGGGACTCGGATTCTATCCAGCCCTGTTTTGGGGTTTTCAAAGACTAAACTCGATCAGCGTGGCTATGAAAAACAAAAACCAACTTTAGTCACACTAGACTGGATCAGCCAGTTAGTCGGGGCCTTTAAAATCCCTCTGGCCCTGCAGGGCACATTCCATCGAATAACAGAGTTTCCGTTTGCTTAAAAGAAAGAGACGCATCCTTCCTGCAGGACTGGGAGGGCTGGATCTATAGGTGCTACCGAGGGTGACCAGATGAGAGGAAGAAAATATCGGGATACATGGGGGGGGGGCCCGCCGGCGGAGAAAAAAAACAAAACAAAACGGCAGAGCAAAATATCGGGACAAATTTTATTGGGACGGTCCCGATTTTATCGGGACGTCTGGTCACCCTAGTGCTACCAGAAATGGGCAGCAGGTATTTGTCTTCTTCCCCACACCAGCCTCATATTTCTGGCTTTGGTTATACCCTGACACATAGAATCATAGAATATCAGGGTTGTAAGGGACCTCAAGAGGTCATCTAGTCCAACCCCCTGGCACCTCCCTAGGTAACCCATTCCAGTGCTTCACCACCCTCCTAGTGAAAAACTTTTTCCTAATATCCAACCTAAACCTCCCCCACTGCAACTTGAGACCATTACTCCTTGTTCTCTCATCTGGTACCACTGAGAACAGTCTAGATCCATCCTCTTTGGAACCCCCTTTCAGGTAGTTGAAAGCAGCTATCAAATTCCCCCCTCATTCTTCTCTTCTGTAGACTAAACAATCCCAGTTCCCTCAGCCTCTCCTCATAAGTCATGTGCTCCAGCCCCCTAATCATTTTTGTTGCCCTCTGCTGGACTGTTTCCAATTTTTCCAGATCCTTCTTGTAGTGTGGGGCCCAAAACTGGACACAGTACTCCAGATGAGGCCTCACCAATGTCGAATAGAAGGGAATGATCACATCCCTCGATCTGCTGGCAATGCCCCTACTTATGTATAGTCTGTTGGAGACCAATTGCTTCCCACCTTAGATTTGTATATGTTTGTTCCTATGATGTCAAGCAACAAAACACATAAAATTAGCCATATATTGAGTTTAACATTCTAACAATATTTTGGAACATGACACGCACATCCTCAATGCAACATTACTGTAGCTACAGAAAAATGTCTAGGTCTCATGAAAGCACTTTGTTTTAATGCTGATTGACCTCTACTTTGCAGGCAGGCTACAAAAAAGATGGTTACTCTCAAGTCTTAAGTTCAAGTCTGTTCAAATACTCCCTTATGAATGTTGTCTGTTTGAAAGAATTTCTAATTTTCATCAGCTTGGTTTGGCCTAAGATGAGGTTTTAATTGCTAACCTTTTGAAATGAATGAACAAACAGTAACATGTCAAGTTCTTAGCACATAGCCTGTGATACTCTTCATTGAGTTGGGGCGGGGTGCGGGAGAAGGGATTGCAAGCTCTCTGATGGATTTGTATCCAAATGCCTCGTCCGGGATTTTGCATCCTTGTATTTTCTGACTTCAGTAATTTTTGAAATCCTGTCAGATTAGATGGCCCCTAGAAAGCCAGGCATCTGTAACACCACAGCATGTAGCACCAAGAGGGTCAGTAGGAGAATGTTGATTGTTATGCGCTATAGGAAGGCTGGTGTGGAGGATCCCTGCAAAGAGGGATCCAGATCTTTGTGTTCACCCCCAGGATGATTCTGTAATGTCAGCTGAGCATTTCAGCAAAACTCCTTTTAACTGCAGCACTTTATGCATCATTGATATGACCTTTGCAAGTCTGGGCCATCTAGGACAGCCCACTGCTATTTATGACTAAACTTCCAGTCCTTGTGTTTGCTGGACTCTCAGAGAATTTGGGCACTATAATTTCTAGCCCTTTCTCTTTTTTTTTGCTTATGCTAATATGTGACTGCTTATTGCAGAGCTTGCTATTGATTTCCCTGGAGAGAAATTAAAACTCAGACCAGCAGTAGGAATTATGGAAGATAATCAGCACTGGGCATACCCTTTGTGTTGTAAAGGGAGCCTTGTTTGAAGCCTTAGAAATATAGCAGGAAGGGGGTATAAGAACCTGAATTGCTTTGCATTGAATTAGAGCTCAGACTAGTCACCCTTCAAGCTCTGATATGTGTGGCAGCGTTCAGTTCGCTGTGGTTTGTATTGCCATACTATTCCTTATTCGTGAGTATTCAGACAATTGCCAGGTGCTGTGGAAAATGTTTGCCAATTCTGAAAGCTTCACTAATTTTAGCACAAAAAAACTTTTATACTGGATGTTTGCTTTGTGCTATTTGTTCTCCTGCTGGAAAAAATCCAGTCAGGGAGCAACAATCACACCATGTGACTTTCATGACCAACCACACTACATGGATAGTGAATAGTTGAGCCCAACCTCCAAAAAGTATCCAACCAACCTCTTTGGCAAATTCTTTCCAATAGTGGATAAGTTCAAAGGGTTGGCTCACAACCAGGGTTGTGCTAACCAACACAGGGACTAATTCAGGACAAATGTTATTCAGAATGGATAATTCAATCAGCTGTAATGCTGCCTATTTAATCTTGTGTGATTCTGGTTTTCAGAGTCATGCACCCAATATACCATCTGTCCTCTCAGTATGTCTCCATGCCAATTGGATTACTGGGTTCTCTGCTGAGATAGGTTTTTTGTGTTGTTGAGTGGTAGGGCTGAGGACTAATCTTTCTGACATAGCCCACCAATTGATGCAGAGTAGTCAGGATGAAAAATGCAGAAAAATTGCAGGAATTGTTTTAATTTCATTTCCCCCCAAAACTTCCCATTAATTTCTTGTTTGAAAAACTTTAAAAAACCCAAAACAACCCAACACCAATAAAACTTTTTTGAAAGCTCAAAAAATAATTGACTTTTGGCTAAAACAACTTAGTTTTTTGAAAGGCCAAAAAATGAATTGGGTTCTTTTTGGCTTTTCATTGAAAATCCAGAAAATTCCAACCAAAACAAATTTTCTGTAAACTTTTTTTGATTTGGCTGAAATGTCCTTTTAGTGTTTTAAAAAAAGTTTTATATGCAGGTCTAGTGATGTATTCAAATACTCCTCATATATCCAGTAAAACCTTCAAGATATTCAGAGGAACTTGTTTGACTGGCTTAGTCTGTCTCCCTCTAGTGGTTGGTCCTCAGAGGATGGAGGCCCTGCTACTGCTGCAAGCTAAGGGAGCTCTCCTTTAGGTCAGCTAGTAGAACGCTCTCTGTGGAGATGCAGGGTACTGGATCAAGTCCCAGCCCCGCAGGTGTGTCCATGGATTCTTTACTACCTGCACAAATTGTCCCCATCACGTGGATTTGATACATTTGCCTCAATGTTTCAAATTAGAATCAAGCCCCTTTGGCTCCAAGTTTATGAATTTCCAACTCCCCATCTCTGTGTATGTGTGTGATTTATTTTTTTTAAATCATCACTTTGTTTTAAGATGCTCTTAAGATGGTAGGGTACTGTTCTTTATTTTTTTGATGTTCCCATTTGATATTTTTCTTTTGATCCCAATGTTCTCTTGTATTATTTTCACATAAAATTAGGCAGGCTTGGATCACTGAAAGTCTCTTCCTCTGCTGACAGCTTTAGAAGCCTTTCATGAGCCAAGACAGTGATTCGCTAAGGCACTGCCTGAGTTTGCTGCTTCTTCCTGCTTCTTTCCCATTCCAAATGGTGAGCTTCTGAATCCTCCCTGAGCTGCTGGGCTGTCACTTTCTCCTGACCGAGAAGGGCACAAGCTCCATCTTCTGTGAATTTCATTTCACCCCGTGTGGCTGGGATCCCTGCCTGCAGCTGAAGCAAGGGTGGGCATTGCCAAGCAGTTGCTGCAACTGTTATTTCTCATGGTCTTAGTCTACCTTTCCCGAGAGGTTTGTAATCAGGATGATAACTGAGACCTAAGTTACTACAGCTGGTGAAAAGCAACAAAGAGTCCGATGGCACCTTAGAGACTAGCAGATGTATTGGAGCATAAGCTTTCGTGGGTGAATACCCACTTCGTCAGACAGTTGGTGAAGTAAATCCTGCTGTCCCAGCCCTTTTAAAGATGAGCAAAACTCCCGCTGGTGTCAATGGGTGTTGGATGTGAGGTAGTGTCAGGAAGTGGGGCGGGGCAGTCGAGCCCAATGGCTGGCGCAGGAGTCAGAGTAGGGAAATGGAACTGAGGGTGAGAGCCAGGAATCTGAGCCGAGTCAGAACTGGGTTACCTGGAGTCAGGGAAGGCAGGAGCAGAGCTGGGTCTGAGGCAGGAACCAGGCTGGGACACAGGAAAAGGTTAGGGTCCATCTCTGCAGCAGGTCAGGGACCTACCTTGTTGCACAGACAGCCTCCTACTGTTTGGCCCAGGCATGCTATTTAAGGCCTCAGGGCCTCTGTGGGCAGGACATCCAGTGGTGCTTGGCCTCCCAACACTCACCGCTCATTGGACACTGCTGTGGTGGTGTGAATGTGGCAGTCACTCAGGGACATGCCGATACAAGTTCTAGCCCCGTTGCGCCTCATAGCTAGGGCCAAGCCTTTCTGTCTGGGCAGGAGCTTTGTTTGCACAGGCACTACAATACTTGGCCCTGAGCTTTGGGTCAAAGGAGAGAATTCCTGAAGAGGATCTCTATGTAAACTTGTCTCTCTCCAACAGAAGTTGATCCAATGAAAGATGTTCTCATCTCTCTCATATCCTGCAACTGACATGTCTACAACACTGCGTATGTTATGAACAGGCAAGTATACAACAGGACAAACTCCAAGAGGTAAAGATCTGGTAATGGAAAAATACGTATTGTCTAAGTAGGTCAATGTTTCTTTGCAAACCTGGCAGTGGTATCTTACAATTCCCAATAGCATTACCTAAGAACCATGGGTCTGATTTCATTTTTACTGAGTTGGGTTTGTCACTGTGTTATTTAAACCTGGCCTCTGCTAACTGATTTCAGTTCATATTCAGTATTGGGAACAATGCAATGACCTTATCATGCGCTATAATTAAGATACTGTTGCTCCTTCCATGATGGTGGACTTTGTTCCCCTCAGGGCAGGGATTATACAGTTAGGTGGAAGAGTATTGGCCACTGTGTCTCACTGAGAGAGTTTATGTGATAACTTTAAGTGGATGAAAAAGAGCTGATGCCAAAAATGGAGCATAATTTCCGCCAGTTACATAATGGCTTGCAATATTTGTTTTGGTGCAGTAGTTCTTACAGAGGGACGAAGAGACATGGGATAATTAACTTTGCTCCCACTTACAAGAAAATATAAAATTAGGTCACTTGTCTTTTTCAAGCTTTTGCTTTTTTCTTTCATGTTTTGCTTTGCTTTGCACGCCCTCCACCGGTGCCCAACAGCTCTGAAATCCTCAGACAAGATGGCTCTTCACTGAAGGAAGGCAGACTTCAATGAAGACTGCCCCCCACGTGAAATCTAAGTGCTTTCCTTTTGTTTGAAAGGAAACAAAAATGGCTTTAGTGATATAAAGTTGCCAAAGGCAACCCTGACTGAAGTTAGCTTTGTTTAACTTAGACTTCTGTGACTTGGCTAAAAGATCAGGGTATGCAAATTGGTGAGGTGGAAAAAGTCATAAAAATCTCCATGTAAATATATATATAACTGGTAAAGATGGCGAGATCTCTCATCTACAAAATGGACTACGAGATAAGGGAGCTGTTGGCAGCCATGTGCTTCCATTTCCTAGTTGATAGATCAATACAGAATGGAAAGACTTAGTGTCGTCTCTGATCTTATTTGGCAGAGGTGTGGGGTGTGGGGTGGGGGTGGGGGGGCAGGGAAGTTGCTGACAAACACAACAATACATGCTTTTGCAAACAAATCTACCTTTAGCAAGTGTTTTATGCTTTGGATTATGTTCAAAGCCTAAAGTGATGCAATCAGAAAACTGTTAGTGGGTAACTTTATAGAAAAAAAGCCCAGCAATTGATGATGAGCGTATAATGTTTCTGCAACTGCAGTCGAAGGATTTTAACTGCATTTTATGGCTTTGTTACTCTGAAATATCACACCCGTGTGTCATTTTTTTTTCTTTTGGTGGTGGCATAGGGCCCCCTCTATTTCTGATTCATTTTTTTTTTGAAGCTTAGGGACTCAGATATTCTTGAAAATGGGTTGCTTTGAATTACGAACACTTAAAAATATGAAGAAAAGTCATGTCTTCAGTCTCATCAGTGGCTAAGGGTCTGAAGAAGCTCAGGCGGTGGAGTATAACAAAACTGATATCAACATGATATTAGCTGAGTTCATCATAATAAGGTGCCATTGTTGGTGTACAAATGTTTAAAGGGCATTCCATTTGCACTGGGATATTCTGACCTACCTGAAATGTAGAAAATAGACCTACTCTGGGGGCTAGATCATTAGCTGGTGTCAATTGCGGTAGCTGCACTGAAATCAACAGAGCTATGCCAGTTTACACTGGTTGAGGATCTGGTCCTGAATGTTTCCTATGAGCTAACGCCAGAGGATGGCGGCTATTGTGAACCAGGAGGTGCTGACCAGTTGTAAGTATAATTAACATTTCCAAATGGGGAGGGCAGAGGGACTGATTGCATTGCCCTGGGGAGAAGAGTTGGCTGGCCTCCGCTGTCTTTGTTTCACCTGAATATCAACTAAGCTCTGTTTGTTTCTGGAAAAGTTTAGAGGACAGACATTGAGACCTGGCCCAGATCTGTTGGCTCAGCCTCTGTTTTGCTGGGATTTATGCTGTCTTGTGGATATCAAAGAAGCTTGCAGGGAACGTGGTGGTCATGAATGTCCTGTCCCCACTCACTTGGGCTGCTTGCAAGTCACAATGAGAAGACCTTGGGATGACTTTAAAACGTCAGCCTGCCTTTGTCCAGGATCAGGAATTAAACCTCCTCCCCTCACGGAATATTAGAAAGTAGAAGTGAGACCCTATGGATATGTCCACTGAGAAATGCACTTTCCAGTGTGGGGAGACAGGCTTGCACCAGCCAGTGTGCTCAAAATAGCACTGCAGTCGTGGTGGCACAGATGGCCACTCAGGCTAGTGTTCAAAGTACAAACTTGCCCAGTCCCCTGGGTATGTACGTGGGTGACTAGTCCAAGCTGTCGGCCCAGCTGCCGTGGCCCAAGGGGGCACTTGCAAAGCAAGATTGCTTCCTTTGCACCCAAGCGTACCCACTTTTGCATGCACAAATGGGCTTCGTGCAGCTTGCCTCAAATGGAACACATGGGGCGGTCGATGCGGCCGTGGTGATTGCTGGAGGTTTTTTCTGACGGGAAAAAGGGACAAATTGTGTGTCGGGCGGGAAGTATCTAGGCAAGAATGGCTGGGCCTGAATATGAGGATTGGAGACATGAATACCCTGAAAATTCAGGGGTGGGCTGGGCTCTGTCCTGGCTCAGGCCCATCACTAATTTAAACTGGGGTGATCGATTGCTGTAGCCTGAAATAAATCAATGTTTGCTTCTGATTTACATAAATAATTGACTGCTCACTAATAGCTCATTAGGGAGACTGAAAGCTAGGTGCTAAGAGCAATTGCGAGGAAGGAAGGGAGGGGGGCAGAGTCCCTGCTTGTCAATTGCACTGCAGACTCCACCAGACTCCCAATGACAGAGCTGGGAGCCCAACTCCACAGCAATGGAAGCTGGAGCTAAGCATTCGCCTGCAAACTTCACCAGACACCAGCACCCGAGAGTGACCCCAAGAGGAAACTTGGAAAGTGCCTCAAAGGCCCTTGCATGAGGAACGCTCCCCCCTGGAGGGGGCAGAAAAGGCTAATTGTGCGCAGCTTGGTAACGGATGACAGGGAACTGGCCATGCCAGGCCTGGGCCGCTTGGCAGCCAGCCAGCGGGAGAGCTGCTAGAGGTGAATGAACCAGTCCTTTTCCGAGGGAGGCCTGACGCGGGTTGTGAGAGGAGGCGGCCTAGCTAACGAACAGCTGGGACCCGGGATCGTATTTGCCAGAGGAAGGTGAGGGGTGGCAGACTCTGCATTCAGCCCTTTGTTTTTATTCCCTCCCCCACCCCACACACTCTCCCCTAATCCCCCCCGGTGCGCCTGTTGGCTGGCTCTAATGCTGGGCTTCTTTTGTATTGTTGTGGTGGGGACCTGCACCAACGCTGGAAGGAATGGAATGGACAGCTCTTTATCTATTAGAAATCGTCTTTCTTCAGAAAGTGCCATATGTACCATTTCCCCCTCCCCCCCCCCCGACAGCAAGAGCCTCCGGCAGCGAATGAATGAGGCTGAGATGACAGGCCCGGAGCTGGAGAACGCTGAGATTTGGAAGGATTCCGAGAAAATGAAGAAATTTGGCAGCATGGAGTAGGCTGGTTTTCTTTATCCTCAGCCCAACCTGCAAGGGGCTGAGTCTCTCAACCCTGAATGGCTTCACCAGGAGCTGCGAAGCTCACCTCTTTCCCAAGACACCACATACATCTCTCTGTGCCAGGTAAGCCCCACCCTACTCTGGCCATTTTCCTTCTAGCGTATAGCACCTCATCTTGCCCTCTCTCCACAGGAGGGATATGATATGGCCAGGATAAAGGGTGGGTGTCAACCTGACACGCCCCCATATAGCCCATTAAAACTGTTCTCTCCTGGGGTTCCTAAGACCTTCCAGTGCTTCACTCCTTCACGGCTGGACTCTATCTGCCTCCTACTCCCATGCAAGACAGAGCTTCAGTCCCTTGGGATGTGACGTGCACACAGGGGCTGTAGCCTGGGAGAACACCTGAAAATGTGACATGCAGACTGCAGTCCTGGTGACACCTGTTCTACATGTCAGTAGAGCGAGAGGCTGGCCGCACATCCGCTCTTTGGCCATGGTAGTTCTCCGAATCTGTGTCATTACTAGCGTAGGAGGCATTCCTCAGAGAGAGAGCACCCACTACTTTTGCTCTGTCCCTCTCACCACCTCTTCCACTCCGCCAGTGTCCCCAGCCTCATCTGCCCATTTTATCAGCTTCTCACATAAATGTCTTCTCCTACACTACACCCTACGCATGCAAAGCCCCCAAGGCCTACCCCCTCTCCATAGCGAGGTCTTCCTCAAAGACCATGATGGCTATAGGAAATCTAGCTGCACCAAACCTTATTTTGCTAAGATGTGGCCAACTCTAACCTATGTGCCCCTCTCCGCTCCCCTTTGTGTGTTGCTCCTTACATTGTGAGCTGCTTGGTGCAGACCATCTTCTGTCTGGAGAGCACCTACCATGTTGTAGGTGCTTCTAGAGGTGCCTATATAACAATAACACTCATGGGAGGGAATACTTGGAGTGAAATAGCCTGCTCAATGTGGCACACTCTGAATAGAACGAGCCTCTTCCCTTTTGTGACAAAGCATCATCGACTGACATCCTTGAATTGTGTCTGACATCTTTGAATTGTGTGCGCCTGTAATGATAGCCATGCAATGTGATGAAAGGAAAAACAATCCCCTGTGATGTATTACTTGCAGAGAACCTGCTTTATCTGCCATTAACAGTCAAGCAATAATTTTTGCTTGCCTTCAAGTTGACAGGGCAATAAATACGGACGTCTGCTATGCGAAGCCTATTTGTGGGAGCAGTTTATCGATATGTACTTGGAGGCAAGATGAATGACAGCCTACACTGACCTGTCCATGTAAAACTGTTCAGTTTGCATTTTTGCTACTCCTTTCTCTCTTGTTTTAGGAGGTTAAGTTATTTTTCCTGAAAATTGGAGTCCGTTGGAATTGGGAAGGAAAAATACCCAACCTCCTTGAGTATTTAAATAGGAGAGAACAGTGATTCACTGGGAATATTAATTTTTTTAATTGATCAACATGTCAAATATTAGCAGTTGGGTGAACCAGTGGCTCATTGCAAGGAGGCTGGAAAGGGGAAAAGCTGTTATTGCAGTGAAGTAGCTGAAAGGATTAGCAATAAGAGGAACAGTGCAGAGAAAAGGCCATGAAAAGACACTTTACTATTCCAGGATTTATTTTTCAAAAGTGTGTTTAAACCTAAGGGTGTTTTATTTATTTTTTTCAAAATCTGTTTTGATCCAATGAGATGCAATATGCACATCGCACAGTAGCTGATGGTATCAGTAAGTTATGCCATAAATGATTGTTTTTTTAAATGATTCTTTATCAAGAGCATTATGTCTGTGCAGCCCAATTGCCTTCAAATTCTGCCATCTGTTATGTATGAGCAATCCTACCGTATTCAATGTGTTGTACCGGAGGAAGCTGAAGGGAGAATTGGGTTAAGCCCTTAGGAATGAATTGATGCTGCACAAATCAATACAGATTCCAACTCCCTCTCTCAGGGCTGTGTTGGCTCTTGTGGGGCTAATGGGTAAGATGTAGCTGGAAATTCCTTTGTCACTGAGTTTGGCAAACACAACTCTGGATACGCACCAGGAGCAGATCTCTTTAGCGAGAAGCTGCCCTATTTACAGAGCAATTTTTCTCACCTTAACTGAGATTTTCCATTGAATTCCCCAAAACATTACATTACTGAGGTTGAAGGACTGTCTTTTTGTTCTGTGTTTGTGCAGCGCCTAGCACAATGGAGTTCAGGTCTGTGACTGGGCCTCCTAGGTTCTACCACAGTACAATTAATAATAATAGAGTCTGGTCCTGAGAGATTTCTCATAGCAAAATATGCAGTGGCGTAAAGAACTCCAATAGCTGCTTATAATGGGGGAAGCCATAGTTTCCTCAGGGATTTATCCCCATTCTAATAATGACTATATTTCTGAGTCATGTTTCCTTTCTAGATACTCTTCCAGTCCTTAATCCTAAAGCTGACCCAGCTCTCATGGTGATCAGAGGAGCCTCTTAGCTGATTAATACATCCGATTGTTTTCTTAAGAAGGGTGTACTGGAAGGAGGAAGCTAATACAGGCACAGAACTTGATCAAGATTTGTCTTCAATTAGCAAATGGCACGCGTTAATGTATTCGGTCTGAAAAGCAAGACCTGAGATCTGTTTTATGTTAAGACGTTATTTAAATGTGTTTATAGTGGGATGGACTCAAAGAGAGATTTCTTATCTTGGTGAACGGGTAGATGTAGCTGTTCTTGCACTGATGTTGAATTTTGCTAGAATGCTGGATACACCCAAGGTCTGAGCATGAACTTTCTTGATGAGCAACTCTATGAACGGAATTAAGCTGCCCTGGAGATGAATGAGTGGTGATGGAATCTGTCAGGAAACATGTTGCCACACAGAGGATAATTCTTCAGGCTTGTCTTTTCGGATGCTTAGTGCGCAGGAAGCTGGAGTGTGAATCTAGAGGGCTCTAGCTTGCTGTACACTGACCGGCCACATGCAGCCTGCTACTGCACATGAAAAGTTCTGTGCACTATGGAACGTGTCGTGCATGGTGGTAGGCTCAGCACGGCAGGCTAGGGAACTGTAGATATACATTGCAGCTTCCTGCACACTAACTCTCCAGATAGACCAGCCCTTACTTTGTACCTAGCTCACTGAGCTTGAAACATGTGATGTGTCCAAATAAAAAAACCATGCTCAAACCAGGTAAGTATTTTGTCAAACGTAAATTTCACTGATCTGATTTACCAACCCTAGATATTACTTCAGACCATCTTATGCTGTTGATTTCACTGGGGAGTTGAGCTTCAAAAACTGAAGGTATCTTATAGCCATTTACTGGTAGAAGTTAAACTATTAACAAGGTTTCTGGGAGAAACTCTTGCCTATGTTCTGCAGGCCTGTGAAGACCCATGGGGAAACTAGAGCTACCTACTCTAGCTCTTCATTTAGCTGCTGGGGTCACAAAGCCCCTGTTTCAGACGTGCTGCTGACATCTTGACACAATTCTGCACTGTATAGTCCAATGGGACAGAACAGGAGCATTTTTAAGGTAGGTGTGGGAGGGAGTGCTATGTCAATGCATCTTAATTTACTACAGGCTGATTCCCTGGGCACTTCAGAGCAGATGGAAACATATGGCCCTTTGCTTTTAGACTCTTACACCCTCAAGTCTTTTGTCTTCAGTCCTTTGAGTGGTGATGTTTCAATGAATTTTAAATAAATTCTTAAAGTCGTGCAGCTGAACATGATGAAACAGAATCTGGGCTCATTTATTCTGGTGTAAATCTGGAGTAACTCCGTTGGTTAAAATGGCATTACTCTGGATCTACATTGGTCTCGCTGAGCTCAGAACCTGGCCCACTGACTGAGGCAGAACTAAAAATGCTTTATTGTTATAGCAAGTCGGGAATCCATGAAGCAGAGACCAGATTTAAAATCTAAGGTGGCTAATAAAATGAAGGACAAACGGTTCAGGACACCAGTGTTTGAGAAACAGATGGAAGAGGAGGCATGGACTATATTCGCTAGGAACATGAGAATTGCTGCACTGAATAGGACCAATGATCTGTCTCCTCCAGGATACTACCTGACAGTGGCCAACACCAGCTACATCAGAGGGAGGGGCAAGAACCCCACCACTGGACAATTCTGGAATAACTTGCCAATAGAGGAAGCTTTTCCTTAGCTACTATCAGTTTGTAGTAGTTATTGTGAGCAGAGCAGCCATTTCTTAAGATCCTTCAGAACATTTGGCTGTACATCCAGTCTTGCGCCCATATGGCTCTTTCATTTGTCAGTTTGTTCCATCTCTACTATTTTGTGCACCTCAATCTCTGATGATGCCTTGTCTTGAGGATCTAGAAAAAGTAGGTATCTCCTCTACAATCTCTGTGGTGAAGACTGATGCAAAGAAATAATTTAGCTGCTCTACAATGTCCTTATCTTCTTTAACTGCCCCCTTTACTCCCTGGAGGAAAAATGGATCTGTTACCCGGGGACTGCCTGGTAGTGCCCAAGGGAAAAGGAAGCTCATGGGGACCATCCCTCTTATACTCATAATGAGAAGAATGAGTCAAGATTCTCCTCTGACCCCCCCCCCCCCGCCTTCCTAAGCTACGACTTCTTCTGATCGCAGCCACAATTCCCTTTTGCTCTTCCAACATGTCTCTGAAAGCACAACTTTGTCTCTTGTATTCCCTGTGACCTGCCTGGGTCTCATCCTGGGACTCCTTTGGCAACTCAGCGAAAACCATTGCTGCTATTCACATTCCCACACTAACCCAGGTTTCCCATTGCTTACAGAGCTGCAGGAACGCTCTGAGGGTCGATAAAGTCTCCAGGTTTCCAAAAGTCATTACCATGCTCCTGTACAAAATCAATCAAGCTGTTTTCCAACACTATCTCTAACTTTCCAGATGTTCCCTTTCCTTCTGACATATTTTCTCACTCGACCAGGCTTATTAGCTGGAGCCCTGACTCAGTAATGGAATGTATCCGTAAATCAATTCAGGACTACAACATGGAAAAGTACAGGTTTATGACCCTGCTCCGAGTCCCCCTCCTCTACGCCAGACAGTTTGTATCAATCGTCCCTTCCTCTCCATCACTCCTGGCAACTGGCTCGCCAAATCTGTTACTCAGGGTTTTTTAGAAGCCAAAGCAGTGGTAACTTAACTGTCTTTTTTTAGGCAGTGTCAGGAATAAATTAATAGGGGGCACAGCTTATTCATTTGATAAATGATTGATACAAACAAGCATGCTAGTTCAAAAAAGAACTAGATAAATTCATGGAGGATAGGTCCATCAGTGGCTATTGGCCAGGATGGGCAGGGATGGTGTCCCTAGCCTCTGTTTGCCAGAAGCTGGGAATGGGTGACAGGGGATGGATCACTTGATGATTGATTACCTGTTCTGTTCATTCCCTCTGGGGCACCTGGCATTGGCCACTGTCAGAGGACGGGATACTGGGCTAGATGGACCGTTGGTCTGACCCAGTATGGCCATTCTTATGTGCTTTTATTTAAAACTATCTATTAGATTTTAAGTACATCACACACACACACACACACACACACACACACACACACACACACACACACACACACACACACACACACACACACACACACACACACACACACACACACACTGGGTTTAGGACATTTTAGATATAGTTACCCACAGTTTGAGATGGTTTTGAGTGATTACCAGCTGGGCTTTCAGGGGCCCTCTTTTTGCCCAGCTGATGGTGAGTTTAGGTGCCAGCTTTTTGCCTGAAGAAAGCTCCCTCAGACTGCTTTAAGGTATTTACTTTTATCTAATTTTTTATAGCTAACTTTAACAAAACACCTAATCGATAGTGACTTCTAGTGGGTTAGCGTAGTAACCTTTAATGGGTTACCAATCTTTTTAAATTTAATAACTTATTTTAAAACACTTTTTAAATTCTTAGTTATTACAATAATATGTTCGGGGCACTAAAAATCAAGGTTATTTCCTTATTTTTCATACTTTTTTGTTTTATTTTAATTAGCAAACTGCAAGTATGCACCTGTTTACCCTGGCTTTACAAAGCCCTAACATTTTTTTTTAGCTATGCAATGTTTGTTTTTTAGCTGGCAATGGCTAAACATACAAAACTGCTGACAGCAGTATTGTCAAGTTCTAAAATACACACAAAAATGTCAAATGTGGGGGTTACAGATCCATGAATTTCTCTTGCAGGGTTCCTGCTGCTGATAGCCAACAAGAAATCATTTAAGACTGTCTTTAACTTTGGCTACTTGCTCTTAAAATTCCCTTTTTAGCCTTCTATTTACCTATTACTTCCCATAGCATATGTGTCTTTCTATTGGCTTCACTTGTGCTGGGTTTCCAGAATGCAATTTTAATAGCTATTGATATTGTCTTCTGCAGAAATTAAAAACATTAAATGTGAACATATATGTAAATTGGTTAGTGTTTATGGACAAAATTAACTCAGTAATTTGCAAGGCACAGTCAAACTGTCACAGAAGATGGGTTCACTATACTCTGTAGTTTAAATAGGGTGATCTCTACTAGATCATTTAGAAGTAATCACCATTATTTTAGGTAGATTGAGAAGTCCTGGCAAGTGTAGCTGGTCTCAAACACCAGTTTGTGGAACACAGCCATCCTCTGCTAATTGTGCTGAAAATGTGGCTAAGTCAGACTGTTGCATCTTCAAGGTGGCCAAAGCCCAAGCCCCTGCTTAGGACAGTGTTTGGCTTCAGATACAGGTTGGGGGCTACTAATCATCATTGTAATGAATTTTTGAAGGAGTTCTAGAAAACATTACATGCAAAAATGGGGGCCTGAGTTCAGTAAGACTGAAATAAATTACTGGGATAGCTCAGATCTTGGAGGCTGACAAACTTGTACTTACCCCTTCTGGCTTAATTCTGTGCATATCGCACTGGGAAGAGATAGGATTGAGTATTTTTCCTTCGAGCACATGGCATCGGAAATGACACACTCATTTTTCCTTGGGTGGTCCCTGGAGTCTGTCTTCTCCACAGGCATGGATGGGTTCTGGAAGAAGCATAGTCCACCATGGTGGCTTCAGTAGATGTAGCCATCAGAATGTCTCTACAGCTGGGTGAACCATCAGCACATAGGGAGGGATTAAAATTGGCTTGGATTTTTCAGAACCATGGAGAGATCACACCTGGTTAGATGATGCTCCTGCTGCTCGGTTCAGGAGGGGGCACTGGACATGATTTCTGATCTCTGGGTGCAGATTGAGAGCACCTGCAGTGAACTGGAGTTAAACTGGTAGAAAACCATTCTGAGATAAGAACCAGACCGTTTAATTGTATCCTGTACACTGCAAAGCTTGAAAAAAGAGGTCTCAAAAAAGAATCTATTTGCTGTGGTTCTAATAAGAAATGTTCAGCTTCTCTATCATATAAAGAGCTCCTGGGAATTTCTTTTATTACTTAATAGAGCTTCCAGTGATGGATGTCACCATGATTGTACCTTTATGACAAGACAAGTACAACGTTTAGGGCTGTCATGCAGAAGTACATTTATTGTTTAATCCTGCAAGGTCCTGAGTGCTCTTGACTCCCATTGATGGGATCATGTCAGGCATTCTCAGAGAGCATCCTGCAATATAGCTTCACAGTGCTCCTTTCCTGTCTTCCCCGTGTAGTTGTCTGACCTGCCTGGATGTCATTCAGTCACATGTGAGTTATGAAGCACAGAGCACCGTTGTTTTGCAAAGCAAGCACTGCCATGATGGGAGCTACATCTTATTAGATGATTTGAACCCGTGACTTGAAAGATGGAGCTTTCCACCTTTAATTCCAGCTAGTCTCTCGTGTTTGTTATTTTTTTAAGTTGTGAGGATAATATAGCTAGTGAACGCCAAGCCATGCCCAATTTACTTTGGTTCAGCCCATGCTGTGAAACTCTGGTAACACACATTCACAGCCTCGGCACTCTGTTCTCCCTGCAAGTCTCTGTAGCTCGAATTCACACGTTGAGCAAGTAGAACTCTAAGGCACACAGTACAGAAACCCTATTGTACTATGACCACTTGTTTCCAGTCTCTGCCAATCACACGTTGAGCAAGTAGAACTCTAAGACACATAGTACAGAAACCCTATTGTTTCTGTACTATGACCACTTGTTTCCAGTCTCTGCCAATTTATTTGACAAAGAAATTGGCAGAGACTGGAAACAAGTGGTCATAGTACAGAAACAATAGGGTAGCAGAACTGCACACATATGTTCTTCTAGGCACGCCCCTGTGAAGGGGATTGTTCACCACAGGCACCGCCTAATTGTCAGGCAAGGTTGTAGCAAGGTCTCTGCTCTTCTGCGCTCCCTTGGAAAGGGCTTAGAAGACAGAAGGTGTCCCCTTCCTGCGTTAAGTGAACCAGTTCTTTTTCTGCTCCCAGCTAGTTACGGCCTCCTTCGGGGTAGGGAGTGGGAAACAGGGATGTGTGAAAGTTTGGTGCGTAATTTCTTTTTTTGTTTGCCCATCTGTTAGTGTGGGTTTGTGTTTTGACCATAGTGATCTATAGAGGGATATTGTGATCTAGAGACCGTTGCGATCTGATTTCAGTAGGGGTACCCAGAAGTGCTGTTTCCGGATCAGTGTTCTACATGTCTGATTTATTTCACTGCAAAGTGGTGCATGTAAGTTATCGATTTGGTAGCGATGGGAACTGCTGCCACAGGTGATTGACAATTATTGCCCTGTTCCCTCCCAAGTTCCTCAGTCCTGTGTGTGAAAAGAAATCTGAAACTTTGGAAATCAGTCAGCAAGACTGGCAAAATTTGAGATGCTTGCGGGCAGGCGGGGGAAGAGGAGAATATTTGTGAAATCAAAGAGAAGGTCTCTGGACTGTAATTGGGCCCTGAGAGAGGAGATGCTGTTGGTGGGAATCAAAAGCAAAACAGCTTAAATCAAACCTGGTCTTCAATCAATAATAGACACATCGAGAAGAGGGGACCTTTCTGGGGTAGAGAGCTGTGGGAGCCCTCTTTCAAATTATTTCCTTTAGGCTTCATGGCTTGCAGAAGTTTTCCAAATCAATGTCTGGGCTCTGTTAAGCTTTTTCTTCACTAAATGAGTGGAGGGGAAGGAGAGGTGGTAGGACAGTTTCTTGGACATGCCCTGTTGGACTGTAACCCATCAGCTTCATGGGAGACTTACCTTTTGGGGGAGTTGAGGGCCCAGTCCTGATCCCGTTTCAGTCAACCTGAGTTTACATTTGATTGAACCAGGAGCAGGATCATCCCTGCATCTGGGATCTGCTCACCCGGCCTCTTCCTGGTGCTAAGAAGCCCCTTAGGAGACTGGCTTGGACTCTTGCCGGTCAGGCTCAGACATTGACTTGGAAGACAGTGTTATGTCTCCGCTTCACCAGCTAATTGCATCTTGGATCCACGCCTGACAGAATCTGGAATGAGCCTCGGTAATTCACATCTGGGCCTATTGGCGTTGGCGGAGGTGAGGTTTCGCATGACTCAGAGGGTACCTTATGAGTTATGTGAACAGTGATGTGCACAGAGAGATTAATACTCGGAGCCCTGACCGAGCTTTGAAACTGCTTTTGTACTGTGGGTGGAGGTTGCTCGGGGAGAGATTGAGCTGAAGAAAGCATCAAGCCTCTTGGCATAAGCTATTGGTTGGCTTTATGGATTCTTCTCCTACTAGTAGTAGCAATTGTGTACTCCGCTATAACTGATCTGATGGGATCATGTTGGAGTGGGACAGTGGGGACCACAATCATGGCAGTGGCCAGTCACTTTGTCTGTGGAAATCTTCTCCCTCCACTTCTTCCATTCTCTTAGCGCTCTACTCTAGACGAGGAGCCTGTAGCAGTGGGATGCAGGAGATCAGCACTCGGTGGGGTTACGGCCTGCACAAGAAGTCGTGACAAATTGCAATATCAGGCTTGCGATGGTGGTTTGGGATGTACCAGGCTGAAATGAGCGCAGCTCGCACAGTACAGAGAGCTCTGTGCTAGAGGGAGCAGTGCCCCTCTAGGCTTGAAGGCTCACAGAGAACATGCTTTCTTGGACTGTTAAATGTCCTTTTCACAAGCCGGGACGTGGGTTGTCTGACCTAGTGGTCAGAGCAGGAGTGAGGCAGGGTCCAATACAAGGAGGTCCGAATCCAAGACAGGCCAGAGGGCAAACCAGGAATCAGGTGTCAGGAGGCAGGCAGGGTTACCAGGAGAGCAGCAGTAGGAGCAGGTATCACAAGGGAAGCAGCCTGCACCAAGGGAACCCAGTTACATGAACACCTTCCTGTTCTTGTGCTTGGGTTAAATAGAGGCTGGGGACCAGTCAGGGCTCCCAGGGTTCCAGCAATCAGACACCACGACTGGAGTCCTCTGTCAGAGTTCAGCTGCTATTCTAGCAGCTGTTAGCAGGACACTGGGTGGCAGGTTACGATTGCTTCGCTTTCAAGAGCCCTGTGGACCAGGGTGCGAGACCTGTGGTTCCTCGAGATCCAGAAACCTCATAAAGGTCAGGCTTATCCCAGTCACACAACAGAAACAGTACATGACCGCTCACAGATCAGCACAGCTGGAGCTGTGCATTTGGAGTATCAAATGGCAAGCTGGACTGTGAATGGGATTTGTGAAGATGTCTGTCCTAGTTCCTTTGAATGCATTAAAGAAACTGGCACTTTGCTTGCAGACATGCTGCAAAAAGAGGGGGAAAAACTTGCTCACTGCATTCTGAATTATGCTCAGTTCTACCCAAATGTTATAGCATATCTTTAAAATACCTCCCCAACATGTGATTGTGATCCTGCAGCTGCAGCATGGCCAGTCTCCCAGCCAGGGAAAAATTAAAATGCTCACCATTATCTTGCAAAAAAACCCCAAACGGTTAAATAAATTAACCAGGATTGTTGCCTTCTGATGGAAGGAAACACTGTGACAGAGTCCCCTTGGCAAAGGGTCCCCAGTTCTTTGCAAACATCTCTCTCACCTCAGAACTGACAAACTCCCTACACAAAATGCATGTCTTGCAGGGTATTGCTCTACTGAAAGCTCAGAACTTGTCAAGATTCATAATCATGGCAAGATGTATGTATCGCTAATCATGTATTTATATTGAAAATACGCTTTGTGGACTTTGTGTCGAAATTAGCCACCAGGAGATAATGTGTCTCATAATGGCCCATTTGGGCAATGGGGAATCCTGACCCCATCCTCTTTGGATCGATTGTTTAGCCTTGCATGCTTTTCAGACTTTGACTAGGAAGCCATCAGCGGCAACGACAAACAATTGGAACCACTTAAAGGCAGAAAAGAAACTTTACAAGAAGACAGGGTTCACCCTGGCTATGACTAGAAACAAAAAAGCTGTTTTCAGTATAACGCAGAGGAGGGAGAAGCACTTTGTAGCCCATCACTGAGGAAACCCCTTGTGGAGCGGGGGTTCTTGAGGAAACCAGCCAGTGCAACAGACTGAACTTTGGATGGGGCCTGGGGGAAATCTACTTTATTAGCTGGGAAAGGTAACTATTGATAAGTGTAGACTCAGGTTCACCCTTTGTGATTTTGTTTTGTATTGTAACCATTTGCTTCTGCCACTCTTGGTTCTAGTGACATCTTTATTCTTTCTTAAATAAACCTTGTTATAAGTGCTCAGAAGTGCTGTGTGGTTTACAGGAGTGGTGATTGAAGGTAGAACTGGTAAACTTGGGTGCACTGCACCTCTGGGTGCAGAGGATCTGGAATTTCTGGGAGTGTCAGGGGCTGGATATCCCAGGGGAACAAGTCAAAGGGACTCGCGGGCTGGGTTGTTAGCCTGGAAGGTGAAGACAGGACTGGCATTGCCCAGAGGACAGTGCTTGAGTGGCTGAAAGGCTGGTGGTGGTAGAGAGCTGACGACCAGCTGGGCCCAAACAAGACTCCCTCATGCTGGAGGCAGGGGGTAACAAGGTGACTATCTCAGGCACCTCGAGAATGGTCACCTCTGTCTGAGGGTCTCTTTGAATCCTTCTCTTCTCACATCACAGGAGAGTGACCTGCTCTATCCAGGTGTACCCAGGAATTCCACCCTCCCCTCTGGCAGTATTTGAATTTGCTCCAAACCCTATGGCCTGTCTCCATGAAGGCAGCATAACTTGGGGTCACAGTCTAGAATTACAAGCAAATTAAATAATAGTGCTGTAAAATATACAACCCAAAGCCAACAAACCTGTGATTTAACCACCTGAACTGAACATGCGTCTGACGACAGAACTGTGTGTGTCAGGGGCAGGAAATAATTAATTAGCAAAGTTGGTTAAATAAACCATTGGGCATATGCAGATGGGATCTCGATGCCGTTCTGGAAATCAGGTCACGTCAGGTTGTTCCTGGAAGAAGAAATAATTTTTCCAAATGTTTTCTCAGTTCACAAGCTAGAACAGTCTTTTGAGTGATGAAATACCCCCAGATTCATATTAAACACATGGTACAGGCTATAGGTCACAATGTAAAGAGCTTATATATATTTTTTAATTTTATTTTCTCTTTTAAAGAAAAAGAAATTAAATGCAAAATGCTGGGTAAACACAACACTTAAAGCCGCTAAGCCAGGAAATGTATTTTCCTGCAGCAGTTATATCTGAGCACCACAGGGTCATGCAGGATGCCACCTGCCCATGAGGGGCAGAGTCTTAGTGCTCAGGAATTTCTGGGTGACGTTGGTGCCAAATCTTCTCCTTCATGTAGAGTTTGAGGGGATGGTCTCCTGCGGCAGCTTCAGGATGGCAGCAGCTGCTGCTGCACCTACTCTCTATGTGGAGTGGGGGAGGAGGTTGGCTGGAAGATCTCCACAGTTGTGGATCCATCCATCAGTCCAACTTCTTGGTCCCTTCTCCCAAGCCGCTGCTGGGAGCTGCTTTGCATCGCAGCTCTGGGTTGTGCAGGCCCCTGTGTGGGCTTCTGTTCCACGGCATTTAGTGCCTTCCACAGCCCGTACGTGAGCCAGAGAATGGGGCTCTTACGCAGCCTTAAGGACATGCTTTGAATGCGACCTTTTCTGCACTTAACCCACAATGTTTGGAGCGATGGTAAATCGTCCCCAGACTTAGTGAAAAGTGACAGGGCCAAGAATTGCTCCCCCTTGATTTCCACTAACAGACCGTTTCATTTCCGAGGGACCTGATGTGGTTAAGTAAATAAATAAAGTTTCCTTTGCAAGATCAAGATGTGCAGCATTATTAAGGTGGTATGGACAGGGGAGCTATACAGAACCTGGGGATTCACTTTGGGGCTCAAATCTATTTACCCGTCACACCATGTAATTAGCTCAGTGTTCTTGCAATTTAGCAATCCCCAGTAGAACAGATACTTGCCAACACTTCTGATTAGCTGTACTATCCCATCCTTTACCCAGAGCAGGTACTTAACACACTCTGACCATGGTAACACTGATCTAAAAGTAGATGTTAATGGGGAGCAAGGAGGCCAGGAAGCTGTTTTTCCTAGTTATTAGCCTAGCCCATGCAATCCATTTTCAATAATGGGAGAGAGACTCAGACCAAGGATTCCACTTTGTGTATATATATTAACCCTTCCCTCTTCCCCCAAAACAGCACCTTACAGCCAAACTTCTTCAGAATGGGTCCTTTCAGCCAGAACATTCATTTCTCTTAGAGGAATGGAGAAATAGGGCTAAATCCTTGATTCATGTAAACCGGCAACTCTTCATTGACTTCAATAGACATGCACTGATTTATACCAGCTGAGGATCTGGCCCATAGATTTTACCTAGATCTCCAGCAACTGTGTCTGATTGACGATGTGATTCATAGGCCAGGTGAACTCTTCTGCCTCAAGCCAACTTCCCCTAAAGGTGTAGGGGGTTGTTGCTGTTTGCCCCACAGCTCTCCCTTTAATAACCAGCTGTTAGTCTGTTGTTTTACTCGTACGCTGGCCCCGTGGTGAGTGATGGTGGGAGGGCTGTTTCTGATGTGTGTAATGAGCCCAGACGTCACCTTGCCATTTAAATTCTATAATTAGGGCTGCGATTACCCATGCTAATCCTATCTCTTGACATACTTGTACGGTATGAAACACTGGCTATGAACTTGATTGAATTTCCAAGCAAAATAATTCCAGGGGCACAGTCGGTCTCTGAGATTAGCTCCAACAGGCCCCACACATCTAAGAAAGGGATTAGTGTCAAATGTTATGAATTTTGGGGGAGACGAGTTGGTGGATGTCCTCCAAGCCTAATATGCAGCACAGAAGCTGCTAAAACAATCCAGCAATGCTGTGGAACGAGCAATATCTTCTGGCCTGCATCTCGAGGCCAATTGCAAACTATCTGTTACTTTTATGTTTCAGTCTTCTTTGAGAAGCAGTTACATACACAAAATGTCATTTGTCAAATTGTTTGCTAATTTCAGGCCATTTGCATTCTGTCCAGTCAATCTCAGCCACAATAAATTACCCCATCATTGCATTAAAGGCTGAGAGAATTGGCCTCTACAACATTAGCAAAACATACAAGTCTCTGCTAACGGCCTAGAAGTATAATTCATAGCTCTCTGTGTTGTTACTTCATTTTAACTGCAAAGGCAAAACTTCAGCTAGATTTTTTTTTTTAATCTCTGTGTTGCATTTACACTTGGTTTGCAATGAATTTCAACTAATAAGTATCCCTGACTCCATTCCTTATCCAAAATCATGAACGTGTGTTTGCATGTCATTTAACCTGGAAAATTCCTGAGATCTATTTTTTTTTAAAGCCAAGCAAATTACGTAGCGCTGCTTCTTTCAGGGCTAACACATCAGGATCAGCTTCTACAAACAAGACTATTCACTTTGTGAGGGAACTGTTTAAATCCATAGAGTGGGAGCCACTGCCCATCCCTTTAACTTGCTACTTGCTGCTGAGTTATCAATAAATCAACCAACTGATTATCGGCTCAGACACTTTTCTGTGCTCCACTTAATAACAGAAGAAGGAAACTGAAATAAAAGACCTCAATCGATTTTAATATAGTGCAACTAATCATTGACCATCCCGGACTCCACCGCCATCCCTCTTCTGCTCACGATGGCCACTTGGAATGGCATAGCAAGAGCGGGGTGCGAACTGCTCCGAAAGCACAGCCTCCTGCCACTGGAGCTGAGGGAGAATTTTCTTTAGCTTGGCCATTCTCATGCTGTCTCAAAGGATAGCTGTGCTCCACTCTATGAAAGCCTGTGGCCAGTGGACACTTCTCCTCCCATCTGTGATGCTGGAGCCCAACCACCCCCCCAGTCTCAATCATAGCATCCTTGAGGCTTCTGTTCTCCATTCCATCTCCACCATCCACCTGTTCCTCTCTTTCCACTTCCCTGCCTGTGCTTCTCTGTCACTTGGTCCCTTTCTTCTCCTCTTCCCTGCATATGCTCCCCAGACACTTGGTGTCCTGCTCCACTGTCCAGATGCCTCATTCCCAGCCACCCTTCCCCTTTCCTCTCCTAAGGGAAGTGAGTGGCTCCATTCCCTTTGAGAAACTTCTGCCTTCTCTTCCTCGTTGTGTGGCAGTGGCTCTAGTATAGGCAGTTGTGCTTGCTGCTCCTTATTTCCCAGGGGTTGTTTTATTTGTCTTTTCTCCAGACCTCCAAGCGCTTGTGATTCACAACCTGGGATCTGCTGCTTTAGTGCTTAGCCTATGACTTGAGTGGATTGAGAATTTTTTGACAGAATAATAAAGAAAAACGCCGATTTGTCGAAACGGAAGCTTCTCGGGGGAAAGGGGTGGTTTCTTTGAATTTTGAAAAAAGTTTCAAATTGCTGAAACGCCCCATTTTGATGTTTTCAGAATGAAAAAAGATTGGTTTTCTGGTTTGAAACAACTTTTTGTTGTGAAATGTAAGCTAATTATGGTATTTTTTTTGTCGAAGCAAATATTTTGATCTGAACTGAAAAATTTTCTGATTTTTCTGTTCATGGAGATTTTTGAAACTGATTCAGGATGAGAAAAATTCCTGAAATCTCAAATATTTTTGTGGGATGGAGACACCATTTCTGGCCCAGCTCTACCTATGACACGCAGTTGAGTAATTTGTCATTCTATCCAGTAGAGGGCAATGACATACATAGAAACTAGTTACTAGGCAGTTCTTATTAATACTTCATTTCCCTGCTCTGCCCCTAGCTTTGATCTTGCATCAGTCTAGCGTTATATCTTCTGGAGGAAACCTTAACAATGGAGTGGGATTACATCTCCAGAGATAAACTAAACGATCCCAGATTTTGTAGCATTTCATTACTAGCCTATGATTTTTAGCTCACTTCATTTGACACCCTATATGTTTATCTTGGAATGCCAATTCCACAGGTATTCCTCTGTCTGATGTTCAGTTTAAACCTTGATATTCTCAACATGTCTCATTATCTAGCATAACATAATTGAGTGTCAATATAGAATTAACTGTTGTGGATTTTTTTCAACCTGCTGTTCTTTCATAGTGCTGTGTATTTGGAATATCAAAGCCCTTTTATTTTTTGGATTTCCATTACAATATTTAATATTTATTTAAACACAGAAATAAGACTCCACAGTGCCAGAGATCAAAAATCCAGCCCTATCATCTGTCAAACTGCTCGCTTACACAGCTGCCTCCAGATTAAGCACAGGTGTTGCCTAGAATGTCCGTTGCAACAATGTTTCAATTTTTAAATGTTCCTAATCACTTCTAAGTAAATGGCATCTGACTCCAGCTTACTTCATTGCATCAGTGAGGGAGTTTGAAGCAGCATATTGCAAGCATGGCCTTTCCTCTTGCCCTTCATGTGTGAACAGAGGATTTTTGCACGAGTCTCACCTCAAGCTCGCTTACTGCATGAGTAGCTTAAAGACGAGTCAGCTGTTTTTCTTCCCAAGCAGGGCATTATGCGTATAGTTAGGGCAGCTGTATATATAACTTCAGCACGTACTAGGAGCTTGATTTCTGTGGGGGACAGACTGAAAAGCACTTTCCATGAGAAATGCATGATTCCATGAGAGCTCTGGCAGTGGTTTCCAACTCTTACAAGCATATCACAAGTAAGTCTTGCAATAACTCGTGTTTTTTCTTAAAGCCCCAGCTCCTGGAGTCATGTATGTGAGAATCTCAGCTTCATATTTTTTAAAGTAAGTTTCTAGCCCTCCTGGCTGCGAAGGAAATCCTGAAAATGTAACCCCTGTGACCCTACAAGCTCAGGATCCAGAAAGCAAATAAAAAGAACCCAACGTGGGCGTTTTAAATCTCACGATTTTGGGGGCCTGACTCATGATTTTTCTATATTTAGGATTGGCAATTCTGACCGTGTAAGATGACACTTTGGGCTTGATTTCTCTTCTACACTGTTGTTACCAGAGGCTCAGCTTCAGCAGTGGCAGCATTTCTGCAGTGGGGTCATTATTGCAGCCACAAGAGCCTTATCTACACTAGCATTCCCATGGCTGCTGCCTTTGGTTCTGCTTCACCGGTGGTAGCAACATTGGGAAATCTTTGGCTTTGTCTACACTAGGAAGCTTTACCTGCCCAGGCTGGGGGTTGCTTAGAACCTTAGCAATTGTGTCTTGCTTTCTTGCTGCAGGAAAAGGTCCCATCCTGCACACGCCTGCATTTCCTTGCCCATGTGAATGGGATGGGGAAATAATTAACCCTTTAATTACCCTCTCAAAAGAAAGCATTTGTGCAAAGCATAATGTTTGCGTATACTGTAGAGATTTAAAAACCGTTTTCAAACCTGTATGCAAGGAATAATAAAAATGGATTCCATGCAACACATTTCCACTCAAGTTCTGTATTTCTGTACATTGTGTGTGTGTGTGTGTGTGTACTTACTACTAATGACAGGTACCAGCCTGGCAGTCCTGGAGACTGAAGGCCTGTGTTTCAATATGGACCAGATCCTCCTTGGGGCAGAAGCAATGTACATGCCTCCACTCTGAGCTGGACAGATCCTCTCGCTAGGGTGTTAGAGGAGTTCAATCTACAGCTCATTTAGTTCTTGGCCTCTCTGTGGTGATGACTGTATTGTGGCCTAGTGGGTAGAGCACTGGACTCAGGAGGCCTGGGTTCCATTCCTGTTTCTGCCAAGGGCTAGTCATGTCATGGCTCTGTGCCTCTGTTTTCCTATCAATAAAATGGGGAGAATGATACTGACCTCCTTTGTGAAGTGTGTTGGGATCTACTGCGGAAAAGCTCTATATAAGAGAGTGGCACACTGTAATTTCTTGGAGTAGCTTTATGAATACCCTAGTAAAAATTCCTCACCGATTTAGGTTTAAACTTGTTTTCTTCTCTCCTCTGGATTTAAATTTAGGAAAATTTTCCTGCTCTGACAAAGCCTCTTGAAATAAAGAGCCAAAGAACAAACTGACTGTGCGAGTGGGCGAAAAGGAACTTGGTTGAGTTCTCCAGAAAAATGAAAGGGAAAACAACAAATAACCATAACAACCTGAGATCCAAAATACAATGCCTGAGGCTCCCTGACCTGGAAACAAACAGTATTCATCACTCCTAGACTCGCCAGTGGTTGAATATGTTGAACAAATTGTTCATGTCATTGTTCTGGTTCGTAGCCAAGTTTGGAGTTTCCAGTGTCTCAATTAAAGATGTCCTTTTCTATGGGACACATAACTGGTACTTATAATGCTCTAAGAGTTCAAATATTTACCCCTTTATGGGACCAAAAGTCAACTCAAGCAGATAAATTGGTATCTCATGCATGAAATGTGAAGATTAAATGAAGCCAAAAAGAAAACAATTTTTACAGTCAGAAATAAAATTTACTCCATGTAAATAAAAGCAACTGGATTATCCAATATGTAAATCGACTAGGGGTTAGCCTGCAGAGGGGTGTGCAAAATAACAGGAAGGAAAAAATTGTATGTTGCTCTGTGTGTATCAGAAAGGTCAATGTATGCATTCTTCTGTGTCCTGACTGACAGCAGATCTCATGGAAACTACATCGGTCACAAGAAATATGAGGAAATACTCATCCTTTGGAGTGCGGATGAATCCGCTGTGCATTTTGGCAGGAACAGCAATAGAGAAAAGGCTAGAGAGAGGACATTATAGTCCAGCCTCTGCTTAGAAACGTAGGAAACGGACAGTCCTAATTTAACAAGAGTGGGATCTGCCTGTAACCACAGGAGAAAGGTTTACAGGATTGCCTATAACTGCAGGAACAGGCCTACAGGATTGGCCTCAGTGAAACTACTTTCGGTGAGCTAGGTGCCCAAGTTTAGCTCTTATTCTGTAACTGGTTTCTTCATCTTCATCTAATACATTTAAATTTCACTCTCTGTACTGCCACCATTAAGGTCTCAGAACCGAGATCAGAATCTGGCCCATCGGTGTAAATTCAGTTCCGTGGACTTAGGTACCACCGTTCTGCATGATTCTATTCAAGTTTCCAACAGTCTTTGTAGCTGGGATGTGTTGTTCAGTTAATCTTTGGCTGAAGAATGTGATAAGCAGTGGAGCCTTAGCTGAAAATAACATCCTTTTGTACCCTAGAAAACCGCCACTGAGAGTTATGGTGCATTCACACTGTGATAACAGACCTGTGGCATGGTCCCGGCTTGCCTGGGTCAGCTGACTTGGGCTCGGGGGACTTGCACGGGGAGGGAGGGCGCTATCAAATTGCAGTGTAGATGTTGAGCCTTGGGCTGGAGCCCGGGCTCTGAGACCTTCTCCCTCACCGGGTCTCACTAGCCCGAGGTCGAATGTCTACACTACAATTTTCAGCCCCACAGCCTGACCCCTGCCAGCCTGACTCAACTGACCCGGGCTCTGAGATGTGGTGCAGCGGGTTTTTTATCGCAGTGTAGACTTAACCCAAGAGTCCAATCTCCCACACACTATGCATCACTGTCTCAGCAGTAAGCACCTGGTGACCTATAAGGTAAGGCAGTGGAATAGGGCTGATATGGAGCTATATTGACACTACTTAATAAGTAAAGCCTATGCTAATTATCAATGGACATCTAAAGAGTTAAAGATACCCTCCCTCTCTTTTGAGACTTTCAAGCCATTTTATCTGATAACTTGTTTCAGACTTAAGGGCACATTCCATTTCTCTCTCTCTGAAATTAAACTAACCCTAGTTATTCTTGGTAAAATCAGTACTTTTCAAAAGCTGTATTCAGTTTTGTGGAAAATATGCCAATTAATTACATCAGTAAATAAATTATACTAATCCCATTAGCAAAAAAGGCATTGTAGATTAAATCTTTTATTGCACTTAAAAATGAATGCAGGCAATCTTTTAGGAAATGTATTCTTCTCATCACTTCGCTCAGGATAATAGTTCTGTTATACACGGACAGAACATTATCAGAAATGAAAAATGAATGTAAAACTAGCACATAGCTTATTAGAATATTGTAATGAACTGGCTAGTGAGACTGTCTGATAGAATCAGAACTACTCAGCCATGCGTGTCATAGACGGCTTATTGCTAAGAGAGCTTCTTCTTTAGCTCAAGGGGCTGGAACCTTTGTTTTTTGAGCAGGAGGTTCCAAGTTCTAGCTTCTTTGTCGCTGTGAGGTTCTGAGCAGCTGTGGTTGGCAGCATGCCATGAGTCATGACTTCCCTTTATGGCCCTTAGATACGTCTAACTTTGTTTTTCTAAATGAAACAATGTGGGCAAAAGGGGTGGGACTGACAGCCCTTGGAACTAAAGTCTGATGCAAGCTTCCTCATGCTGGCTGGCCAGTGTTCTCCTGCTTTGACTCTAACTGCCCTAGGGACAATGGTTCATTGTCCACGCGTGGTCTTTGTGTTGCTAGCTGTCATGAAGGGTGTCTAATGATGTGGGTCTCTAGTAACTTGGCAGTAAGGCTAGATGTCTTGACCCTGAACAGCCATCAGATGGCAACTATTTTCAGTCATTACTGACCACTGTTCGAACAAGTCATCTTAGGCAAAATGCTCCGTATTTCATTTCCAACCCCCGGAATCACCCACTTCTAATCTGTCTTACTGAATAATGTGCAGTTAGATTTACTTTGATCAAATATACCTCCCAGGCATGTTCGATATAAATAATACAGGATTCTTTCTAATACCCTGGCTACATGTTTGACCAATCGGTCAGGCCTGCTGACAACAATTCCAGGCCCCAGGGTTTAACAGTCAGTGGGCCCCCACGCACGTACAAGCCGTGGACGCGGTCTGCCTGACATTTGGGCGGTGCCCAGTGAGCTGCCGGCACGGCCAGGGCTTCCACATGCCCACCCGGTAGGGTTGCCAAATGTCTAATCACGTAAACCCAGACTCTTGTCCTGCCCCCTGCCCCGCCCCTTCTGTGAGACCAAGCTCCTGTCCAGCCCCTTCTCCGAGACCCCGCCCCTGCTCACTCCATCTCCCCTCCCTCCGTCGCTCGCTCTCCCCCCACTCTCACCAGGCTGGGGGAGGGGGTTGGGGTGCGGGGTGCAGGCTCTGGGAGGGAGTTCGGGTGCAGGAAGGGGTGCGGGGTGCAGGCCCTGGGAGGAAGTTTGGGTGCGGGAGGGGTGAGGGATGCGGGCCCTGGGAGGGAGTTTCGGGATGGGAGGGGGTGCGGGCTCTGGGGGGGAGTTTGGGTGGAGGAAGGGGTGCGGGGTGCAGGCCCTGGGAGGGAGTTTGGGTGCGGGAGGGGTGAGGGATGCAGGCCCTGGGAGGGAGTTTGGGTGCGGGAGGGGTAAGGGATGCGGGCCCTGGGAGGGAGTTTCGGGGTGGGAGGGGGTACGGGCTCTAGGCTGGGGCAGGGGGTTGGGGTGTAGGAGGGGGTCAGGGAGTTGGTGCTTACCTCGGGTGGCTCCCGAAAGTGACCGGCACACCCCTCTGGCAGAGGCTCCTAGGTGGGGGGCCCACAGGGTCTCTGTGCACCACTGCCCACAGGCACCGCCCCTGCAGCTCCCATTGGCCACAGTTCCCGGCCAATGGGAGCTGCGGAGTCGGCGCTCGGCGTGGGGGCAGTGCGCGGAGACCCCCTCCCCAGGGGCTGCAGGGATGTGCCGGCCGCTTCTGGGACCGGTGTGGAGTGAGGGCGGGCAGGAAGCCTGCCTTAGCCCCGCTGCACTGCCGGCAGCGGTGGCAGCAGCCAGGAGCTCTTGGGTCCTTTTAAATCACCCAGGCCCCTGGGCAATTGCCCCCTTTGCCCCCCCCCCCCATCAGCGGGCCTGCAAGCGGTACAAGCAGGTTACCCATTTAACAGCAGGCCAAATATGTCATGCAAACTGGAACACTCTTCTCTTACACGGCATTAGCCACACGGTCGCTATGTATCAAAAAGGGCCAGCTCCAAGTAAGCCTTTCAGACCCACCGAGTTCAGGGATGGGCCAGCGTCTGAGTGCCTCGTTAGAAGAAGCTGCAAGTCAGGCAGACAAGCGCGTTCCAGAAGCACAGTCACTGGCCTCCTTCAGATGACATTATATTTGATAGCATAGTGCCTAATAAAGATGTTTTACTGCTGCTCCTTCACCAAGCCGTCCACAGGCGTGGAGTTAGTCACTGCTGGCACTCTCTGGAGAAAGACGAAGGAAAGGCCTCAAGGCACTGCGCTGAGCTGGCTCGGCCTTTTGAACTGATTCAGGTGGGGTTAGCGACTAGTACTACGGGATGACTCAGTGGCCTCATAGGTTTCTTTCTGTTCCGCTTTCCTAGCACTCACGTGTAGTTGCTTCATTGCGTGGCTTCAGCAAGGACAGAACAGAGATACGGGGCTTAGTGGCTCTTTCCCCCCTCTCTTTCTTCTTGCCTGGGTCTCAGCAGGAACTGCACTTGTCGTCGGTGTCTGTCTCTGCTTCCCAAGCAGAGATAAATCAGGGTTTAAGAGCCGGCAGAGAACAGACACACACAGATTTAAAGCACCATATATGACACAGTGCTGACTGAGTAAAGCAGATCTGGCCTGCTTCGCTGATTGCATGCTAGCTGAATTGGGTGCAGTTAAAAAGAAATTAATATAGAGTGGGATAGAAATGGTTATTACAACTAGCTCCGGCTGAATAATTTTACCTAGAGGGGAAGCTTTCCTGTTTCAAAAACCAATTGCATTGCATTGATTCTCGGGTCCTCACTAATGGTGTGCATATTTTTGTTTGAATGCTTGAGATTCGGAAGCTCTTCTTAGGGTGTCCCGATTTTATAGGGACAGTCCTGGTTTAGGTTTTTTTTCTTATATAGGCTCCGATTGCCCCCCACGCCCCTCCTGATTTTTCACATTTGCTGTCTAGTCATCCTAGCTCTTGTTGATATCAAAATGTTGCCCTCTTGACTCCTGGATTGGTAGAGATGTATAAACTGCTGGAAAGGGCTCTCTGCTGCCCATTGCCCAGAGACAAGCAGAAATCTCTCTGCTGCAGCATTGCTAGCTCTCTCTCCTGATAACTGATTTTTTTTTTATAAAACCCTAGCTCCTGAAGCCAAGTGATTAGGTGAGAATCTTGGTTTTAATTAAAAAAAACAAACAAACATAAAAAAACCCAACAACCCCCCCCTCCCCCTTTAAATTTCTGGCCCTCCATAGTTCTTAGAGAGAAACTAAAAAATAAGGCTTGGGTGTATCAGAAAGACCCAGAAAGCAAAAGACAAGAACCCAAATGTATTTTTTTTAAAAATCTCATGGTGTTTTGGCATCTGACTCGTGCTTTTTGAATGTTTGGGGTTGGCCGTGGCATTGCTTCTTGTGCTATAAGACTGCTGTTGCATGTTTCATAGCAGACTGCTATGTCTGCTAGGCATGGGCTATGGGAAGCGAAGGCCATGCGTCTCTGTCACAGATTTTAAGGCCAGAAGGCAACACTGTGATCTGACCTCCTGCATAAGGCAAGGCCACGGGATTTCCCTGAATTAATTCCTCCTTCATGTCCAATAGAGTCCTCTGCTTCTGTATGCTTGGTATGCTCACACAGCTTCATCTCAAGCATTAAAACACCCGCTCGCTGCTCGAGACTTATTGCAGCAACGTGTGCTCTTAAACTCATTACAGAGAAGTAGTAAAGCACAGAATTTATCATTATGCAAAAACGGCATTTGCACTAGCGTGGAATATTCCTCTAGAAATGCAATTCTGTTAATGTGGCTCAACTGTCCTTAAAATGCATCCTTTTCCTCTAGTACTAAAATAGATTCTTTCCCACTCAATAAAGACTTCACAAGAAGATGACCTGTGGGGATGTAGCTGTTACGAAATAATCATACCCTTGGGAGGGATTAGATGCTTTTGGATCTGCCTAGAGGTTTTATAACACTGTCATGATCAGTGTAATCAGTTAACAACGGCCACGCCCTTCGTCATGCTCTGCTGACTAAATATAATCTAGAAACCTTCTCTCTCCGCTCAGTCAACCGATGAAATATGGCATTTGCTCAGAAATAAAGTAAAATATTATGATGATGGTTCGTGTAGGGCTAGGAGGGAGCCTGGATTAGTGGGGTTAGCAAGGGAGCTAGGAATTGGGACACTTGGATTTGGATTCTGTTTCTGTCTCTGCCACAAATGAGCTGCGTGACCTTCAGCAAGTCCCGTAACCTTTCTGGGTCTCAGTTAACTTTCAGCTTTAGAATGCCCTGTATCTGCCAGTATGTGAACTCTCTGAAGTCTGAAATACAAGGAGACACACAGGGAGCCTCTTGTAATGCATTAGCTTAGGAGAGCTGTTTTGGGGAGGGACAGTGTGGAAGCTGTTTTGTTTAAAATAACTAAAGATAAGGACTGGCCCTCTGAATTGGTACCCATATGGGAAAACTGTCCCAAGTTTAAAAGGGTATCATGGCCCAGCTCCAAAAGGTGTTCTGAAGCTTCATTAATATTTAGAAATCTCTTTGACATCCTTGGCTGAGATGGTCTGTGTAGGTACGTATTACTCATTTACGTTTAGACCTGTCATTCCAACACGTCAGCAGCTAACCTATGGTGTACTGCCTTTGAGCTGGAAAAGTCACACAACATACCTTTAAAGAGGGTTACACACTCATTTATAGGGACCACGTTCTGAGGAATTATCTCCTTCTCCATGGCATTAGAGTTTCAGTTCAGCAAAGTACTTAAGCACGTGTTTAACTTTTAAGCACTGGAGTGGCTCTACTCCTGTACTCAAATGTAAGCGTATGTACCTTGTTGAATCAGGGCCTAGGGTTTTATTGCTGTGTTCCTTCCATCTCCTTGCTATAGGTGTGTTGCATCGCTCTAGTAAACTCTCCCATTACAGTATTTCTCCATTTGGGATCAAGAAAATGACTGTCTCGCTCTGAAATGTTGGCCAGTTGTTCCCCAGCTCTCTTAGCAATTGTTCTGGTCCTGAGACGTTCTCTCATGTGTGAGTCTCAGATCTGATTTATCTCGATGCTTTTTTGCCTTCAAATTGAACTGCTACAGGTGATTTGCTGCACGATAGCTATACCTCACATGTGACTAATGAGGAGGTAATTGCTTGAGTTTACCGCGTAACTGGAGTGATACCTAATATCAGAGAGAAAACTTGAGTTAGCAGGACATATGGCTCATGAGCAGAGAGAGGTTGCCAAAGTAAGTTTTGCAAGGACTGGTGCCAGGGGCAGGGGGTGCCCGTGGCGAGTCTGGTTCAACGATGTGGCTGATTGGACAGGGTGCAGCGTAGCACACTTCTCAGGGCTGTTTGAAGACCACGAAACGTGGAGGAAGATTGCTGGCCAGTAACTCCTGTGGGTTGTGTTTGCTGTCCATTGTGATGTGACTCTGGTGTTTTGTACTATGACAGAACAGAGAGAGTTTTTGAAAGGTGTGTTTTACAGTCCGGGCGCTGACTCTTCCCTCTGTTCCTTGGGAGCAGTTTTGTTTAACACAGACAGATGCTCAAAGCCCTCCATCCATTACCCGGGGTGCCAAGTTCTTTCAGACACCCTGTGCCGCAAGGAGAAAAGGATGGCGTGCAGGAGCGTCTGAATGCTAATGAAAGTGGAAGGAGAACGTAATGGACAGGTTTTAGTGTGTGTTTTGTCATAAGTGATCCAGCCAAAGCTGTATTTAACGGGCTATGCCCCGTGACTGTCTGTGCCCTTCAATCCTCTGCTTTTCTGTCATGCCCATGAGGACGCCAGGAGAGCCTTGAATGATGTCCTTACTCCACTCAATAGCTTGTGTTTGAAAACGTGGTGAGATTTTGACTCCTCTGTCTCTTGGCTTACTTGTTACCGTCTGCGTCAGTAGGACAGGGAGCAAGGGAGGGGAGGCGTTAATTGCATAGGACCTGATCCTGCAGACTTCTCCTATTTCGATGGGACTCTACTTGGCCGAGTAAGAGCTGCTCATGCAAGCAGGGCTCTGCAGGATCCCACCCATGCAATGGGAATGCATTTGGTCTCACTGTGAAGTGAAATTTAAAAA
Organism: Emys orbicularis; assembly: GCF_028017835.1. NCBI lineage: Eukaryota > Metazoa > Chordata > Testudines > Emydidae > Emys > Emys orbicularis. Next base: position 28,714,066 of record NC_088698.1, read on the forward strand.
GGAATTTGAATCAATTCTGTACCTCGGCAAGATGTCCTCAGCAGCTACCATTTCAAATGCAGAAATTAGCTTTGCTGATGTCACTTAGGAAGATTCTGAAGCTCCCCCACCCCCACTAACCTAAATAAAGGGTTTGTATCTATTTTATCTAGGGAATAAAAAGCAAATAGGCTAGTCTTCAGACATGCTTGGTATCCACACCTCCCACTGATTTCAATGGGAGCTGCAGTCTCTCCGTCCCCCTGAAAATCAGGCCAAAATCTCTTAAGCGTCACATCCGTCCATGCAAAATCTGGTTCTTATTTCACCCTCGTTTGATCAGTACATTTTCCCAAAGCTTAATTTAATAGACAGAGGCGGTATGTCTGTACCCGTTATTAAGTTTCTGACTTTGGGATGGCTAGATGTGACTAATTTCCATTTCTTACGAGTGTCAAATAATTACATTAGTATTAAACTGCTTTGTCTTATCGCCATTGAGAACATGTCCTCTGGTAAGTTATGGCTGATGAGTTATGATGAGGGCAGTATCACTTGATCAATGGCACATATTGGAGACATTCCCCCCACCCCACCCCCAGACATTGTGTGTGATTTGTGGGCAAGAATATTGTGTGGTGTGTGACAAATACATTTTTTTTTCCTTTAGGAAGGGATCAGCTAATATTTTTAGTGATGTTGTGGAGGCAAAAAAACCTTCTCTTGTGTGACTGAGTTCCCATCAGTCATTTTAATTTAACTTGTATAACCATGTTTGCATCAAAACTACCAATGTGATTGCAAGTACAAACTCAATTTTTTCTTAGCACTGGAGTTAGTTATTTTTCTCTCTCTCAGCTTTCATGTGTTTGAACCTTGAGAATCTATGGGTTTCCACTGGATTCTTTGAAATGCTTCCATGCTAATTAAAAACGCTAAGATATATGTTTATTTAAAAAGCTAATGCTGATATTCCTTTTTTCTGTGGGACCGTCTTTGAATTCCAGCTTCATTCTACTAAACTAATCACTCCTTTAAAGATATTAGAACAGAATGGTTCAGAACATGTTGCTTAGTATTCTGCAGTTAAATAGAGGGTTGTTTATGGCATAGGGAATAATAATTGTGATATTTAAAAAGAAGTTGAACCCCAATAAATAAAACTAGAGAGACAATTGGGGTGAATGGGCCCCTCTTGAGTTGGGCCTTTGGATAAGAGGGTCTTTAAACTTGGGACTTGAGCGGCTCAGCCTCCAACCCCTTATTCTCATGCGTAATCCTTAATTGGCCAATGGACACGTGAACAAGCAGCTATTAAGACCCAAGTAATGGCTGCAGTTAAACTGGTCTAGTCAGTGCCCCTTCTAATCAATGATAGTGGGTGCGTCAGTTATTTCAAGGGGAGGTTTGTCTGAGGAGTGCCTCAGTTGTGCTGCACAACACGACTAGCAAAAATCACCATGCGATTTCCCTTAAGTGAATTGGAGTTTTCTTAATTCACTTTATACTCCCATGCACACACGTCCATTGCACAACTGGTAACTGTATTTGCTTTCTGGTGGGAATGTTCTGTGGCTTTTCCTTAACCTTAGGCCACATCTTGCAGGCTTCCACCAATTGAAATGGGAGTCTTTCTTGAGAAAGGACTGTAGTGTTTGGCCTCTTTTAAAGTCCTTGACTTACCAGTTAATAGGAAAAGCTCCTTGAGCCCCCCAAATTATAACAGTAGTTGTTAAATGGTGGCTCTTTGCATAATTTATAATTAACCAGATTAGGATTGGTTGTTCAAAATCCAGCGTTAGTGTTTTGTTTCAAGCCAGCTCATGTTGTGCCAGTAGCATCAGAAGTTAGATAGAGAAAGACACCGTCAAGTTCTGAACTAAATCAGTCACACCAGTGAAGTCAATAGAGCAACTCTGGATTTCCACCACATTAACTAAGGGGGTTACTCCACTGAACTCAGTGGCCTGACCTGGCATTGACACTGGAATAGCTTGGTTCAGAAATTGGCTTACTACCTTTTATACTTATTTCCTTTCCCAGCACTTTGATCAGATTAATAAATGAGTAACTGATCTATTAATGGGTGTTCATTTTCAGTGCTAATTCCTTTGCTTAGCAGGAGACTATTAATGGCCTTTCAAGAGGCAGAAATCGCTCTGAGTCAGGAGGACTGCATATGTTGCACTTTTGTTTTAATTTTCCAGAATGGCCCTATGCTAACAGAGTTAAAAATGGTGAGGCCTACTCAGCATTATGCTATCCACGAGTGAAAGTTTTTTTATCATTACCATTGACTGGTCATGTACCAGTTGGAGCTAGTAATATTCAAGAAATGAAGAAGACCTAGAAAAGGAAAATGTTTTACTGCTATAACAACCTGCGGGATCCTTGCTTCCGGGCTTGAATTTTTCCTTCAAGGTGGAAAATTGTAACGCTTGTAATATGTTGGCTAATTGCTAGAGGCGAGCCTGAACCAAACCTTTGGACAACTCTGAATCTAGACCTGAACTTTGCATTTTGCCACATGCTTGGTTAGCTCCTGTGTTGGAATATAATTAATTCTTGACAGCTACAGTATCTGAAAAGTTAAAAATAAACTGAGGAGGAAATAAATAAAAATCCCTGCTTTGATCTGCTGCATGAAACTGACAGACTGCCAAAAATGTATTTATGATTCAACAAAAATCAAACAGACCCTTATTTTTAGAGCCTAGCCCTAGCCAAGCTTCCCAAGGAAATGAAAGAGCCAGGTGTTTAAAATGTAGAATTGCAGGTATTCTTTCTTGATTTGAAAGTAGTTTAAAATCAGGTTTTCAAATTTGTGTATAGGTTTTTTATCTTATAACTCTCCAGGGAGACTGTCAGGATGTATAAACTTTTAAAAATATCTAAACTCTTGTGGTAGCCCCTCCAACCACCTGGCATGAATTGGAAATTCTTTAACCAAATGCAATATGCTTTTTGAGAGCGGACAGAATAAAATATCCATCAAGATTAGATAATAAAGCCTGTCAAGAGTCAGCCTTGAATTTTGGAATAATTTCTTTGGTAAAAAAGGGAAGAGAACATTCCATCTTCTAGTTCTGTCTTTTCAAAGCTTGCTTTAAAAATTAAAAAGAAAGCAATTTAGAAGAAGAAACTTCTATGAGTTATTTTATTCTTATTGAGACAAACTGAAAAATGAAATGCCATGAAATTATACTGACATAGTTTCCTCATTGTCTCCTCATGAAGAGTTTGTTAAATAGGAATGATGGCTTCTTCTATCTGCTTTGTAATGTACAGCTAGAACCGGGGGCATACTTCACAATTATTTTTGGGGGTGAATTTGTAAACAAATTTCTTTTGGCTGTTGTTGACCTTTTAGTGTTTTCCTTCCTCAAATGTTCTAGCAAGTTCTGGAGAATATTTACAGAAAGAGAATTTAAAGGGCCAGATCCTTAGCACAGCTCTATTGAAATCAAAGTTGCTACACTCAATTACACCGGATGAGGATCTGGCTTATAATTCTTAACCATAAATATTCACATCAGAAGCCTGCGCCTATGAGAAATGGCATTCACAAAAAACAAAAACAAAAAAAAAGAGTTCACAATCTCTCACATGCCGCATGTGTCCAGTCAAAATTAGCCACCAGTTAAAATCATGAATAGTGTCAACAAACTGCTGGCATACAGCATTCAGATTGAGAGTTATCAATTATGGAAAATCATAAGCTAGTCTCAAGCAGGAAAAGGAAATGAATTTGCTGAATGTTAGACACCCCACTCAGATCTTTCGCTCCTGTGCATTATCAGGCCCTAGTCTGTTGCCACCTGGGATATTGCTGCAAACCTTCAATGAGCATTGCTCTCCTCACCTTTTACTCCAAGGTGGCTTGGGGGGAAGTAGAAGAGGGGAATGCACCAAGGCAACTAGGGGTTTTGAGGGTTTACTCTGAAGAAAGGTTCCATGAGCTCCCTTTGTCAGAAAAGCCATCAACTTAGCTATAGCGCTGGACAAGGTCTGCCAGGCTGCTCAAATGCATCGGCAACATAACCAGGTTCCACTGCTCCTTGTGTGATCCCAGTATGTAGCGAACTGCTGTACTGCCACTTCTCACGAGCGCCTCCATTTATCTTCCACCTTCCTTTGTTACACAGGTTGCAAAAGCCAGACCTAGGGCATGGCCAGGAAGCTGAAGAGAGCAATCAAAGCCGAGACCTTTTGAGAACCGAGGGATCTTTCCAATAAATCAGCTCTGAGAAAAATTGCATTGAAAAGGTTGGAAAGATCCTATAGGTAAATGAGAGGAGCAACTTGATTTGGAAAAAAACCAAAACAAACAAAGAAACAAAATCCCCCAGCCATGGCCTGTAGTTCTCTTTGTCCTCCCGATTATCAGCTTTGATCATCACCAAGCCATGGCTGGATAGGGATCTCACAACATGAGTGTTACATTTCCCGTTTCAAGGGACAGTGCTTAAATACATTGATAACTGTTTCACTCGCAGGAATCATTCTTAGGACATTTCCTGGGTGTAATATTCCTGTCTCGACTGTTATTTGGTGATGGTTTCTGCTCCAGAGATTGTACCATTTACTCCTCTGAAAGCTCCCGATGGGCTTGTCTAAATCACCTAGAGGATTTAGACACCCAGTTCCCATTAAAACTAAGCATCTAAATCTCTTACTATGTCTGAGATTTTTCAAAGCCACCAGGCATGTTTGCCCTTTTTCCTGCTTCCAGAGCCATTGGTGCTATGCCTATTTAGCCATGTCAACATATGATTTCCCAGCTTCCTTTGGTCTAACTCATTTGATTAACTTTCCTGTCTGTTTGTCTCTTAAAGGGACTGGTTATTTCATCATGCCGAGAGAAGCTGCCTCTGAGTTCAGAAAGAGACACTGTGTTTGTCAAGATCGTACTGGGCTTTCTGTCTTCTTTAGAGGTGAAAGGCGCACTCCAGTTTCCCGTCTCCCAGTCTCCTCCTGCCCATGGATCACTGGGAGTTAGTTCACCTGGGGAAAGACGATCCGGTACCAATTGGTAGGACATTTCTTTGAAAAGTAGTTAAGCCAACTCCTGTTCTGCTTCCCTCCTCAATGTCCTCAAAGTCCTCAATGGAGACAACAAGCATATCTTCGGCTCAGTAAATCGTCCAGGGCTCCCCCCGTGGTACTATTATATTTTCACATTTGTACTGTGGTAGGCTTAAAGGCCACAGTCAGCTTGGCCCCATTGTGCTGGGCACTGTACAAACATATACTAAGTGTCCCTAGCCTCTGTTTGCCAGCAGATGGGAATGGGTGACAGGGGATGGATCACTTGATCATTACCTGTTCTGTTCATTCCCTCTGGGGCACCTGGCATTGGCCACTGTCGGTAGACAGGATACTGGGCTAGATGGACCTTTGGTCAGACCCAGTCTGGCCGTTCTTATGTTCTTAAATAGAAGTCCCTGCCTATGATGGGTATATACACCCCACACCATGGAACCTGAGGCTAATGAGCTCTTGTGGGCTCAGTCAGCCCCGCATCGTCACACCTGCCAGAGATGTCAGACTCGGACGGAGGAGCATGGAAGGGGACAACACAGCAGGGATGGTGGCTGACCAGAGCAGAGGGCAGGTCTCCAGGCCTCAGCTCCTGGAGAAGGGCTGGCAGAAGGCAAGAGCTCCGTGGAGCCTAGCAGCCCCTCCTGAAGGAAGGGAGGGCTGGATGCTGATCCGCTTTTGAGGGGACTGTTCTTCCATAGTAGCCTGTGAGCTACATAGCAGCCTTACCACACCCTGGGGACAACTCATTTGTGTTCACTTGACTGCCCTGAACAGGGTGGATTGTCCAGGGCTCAGCCGGAGGCCTTACTCTCTTGTGCCTGGACTGGCGTGGGGGTATGTCTGCATGTCGCAGACCAGAGGCCAGATGAATGCAAAGGCCTGGCTCCGGGGGCACCCCGGGCAAGGGTGACTCTGCCCCAAAGCACGCACAGTCTAACAGGTGAATGAGACGAACAAGTGGACCAGGGAACCAGGGTAACAAATCAGAGCGGGCGGGCGCAATTCTTAGCCAGATGGCAGCAGTGACTGGCGACCTGTCTGCCTTTGACCCGTCTGCCCTGCACCGTTCCACTGGCTGATGAGGGATCTGGATGTCTTCCTTTGGGGGTGGCCGCCAGAGGCTCTCAGTGTCATGTTAGCCGATTCCACCCCCACACCTGGACTGTCTCCACCGTGCTCCCAGCCTTCTGAGCCTCATAAAATAAAACGACCTCCTCTCTAACTGCTCGGAGCCTCTGCTTTCTTATTAAAGGGGGGTTCCCTGAATCACTCTGGGGAGCGTTTTACCTCGTCACCCTAGGAACATCATCATTCACTTGATGGGGAGGCAGCTTAGCCCATCCTGCATGTTACAGGATGACAGCGGCCCTGAAAGAATTGTTGTTTACGTTCATTTAATGCTGCTTATAACTCAAGGCTTAATGGACAGCAGAGATGGAAAAGGCCTGTTAGATCATCTGGTCCATCTCACAGCCTATGCAGGATTGTTCCCTATGGTATCTTTTCCTAGTGTTTTATGGAGGCTCTAGTATTAAACCTGTCTAGAGACGGGCTTCAACTCTTGGGAGGCTATTCCAGGCCCTGAAACATCTCCCTGGAGGGAAACTTTCCTTCATATTCAGCCTGTTTCCCCCTTTATTAGACTCATTCCGTTTGCCTAATTGAATCCCTCCCCTGCTCTCCCTCCATGGCATTGACGCCCCTTTGTAGGCTGCTGTCCGGCCGTCCTTCGGCGTTGCTTGGCCAAGCTGAGCTTGTTTAACTCGAACATTCCTCAGCCCCTGGCTTTTCACCGCTGTTCCCTATCAACCCCTCCGGTTTGTCTCTCTCTGGTAGCTCTGAATGTGAGACGTCCGGTATAACTGCACCTGCACCAGCGACAGCCCTGCGCGACACTCAGCAGGATTGGTTCCAAGAGTGCACCAGACTTCTTTCTTTTCTTCTCCTTTGATCCATGTTGCTTTCCCACACCCTGGATTTCAGCCAAGCCCTTGCACTGACAGAGAAACATAGACAGAAGCACCGGATTCACGTTAAAGTCACAAATCTACCCAAATTCACGTGGGCAAATCCTATGCCCCACAACTTCCCTCTGCTTCGTTGGACTCTTGTTGTCTTCTCCATTCCTGAACCTCTAATGTTCTGGGCAAGAGAGGGAGCCCAGTTGGTATCTGGTGCACCTCTTCTGACTCACTAGTGCATGTGTTCACAGGGGTGGCTTACACTGCCCCTGAGAATAGTATATCTTAAAGTAACTTAAACTAAAGATCATCTTAGGGATGCAAGATTGGACTGACTTTCTACTGTGAACTTCATTCCTGAGAGATGGGGAGTGGTTTCAGACTCCTGAAGGTTTAGTTTTGGTAAAGCCCTGGACACTTCAGCTTCTAGGATACTGGATCAGTGGTTCTCTTTGTTTTAATCTTCTGGCACTTGGGCTTGGCAGTCAGATCCCACTGCAGTTCCTAAGATCTGTCCATCACTAAAATCAATCTATGGTCTGCTTGCTTCAGAGAGAAGGTGCTTTTCAGCACCTGATCCAGGAGCAAAGCAAGGATCATATCCTGAAAAGATTGCTGTAACTTCCAGGTGAGGCCATCTCAGCCCGACAGAATAATTTTCATAAGCTAGGCTGCCACAGGAGGGCCTCGTGTAGGAAAGCTAATCCTGCCTTTAAGGGCTCTCGAAGAGCTGCCAGCTGTCCTTGTCCAATGCAAAGGAATTTCAATAGTTTGGAACAGCAGCTTAGGCCCCTGACAATGTCTCTAAATCCACGTTGCTGCTTTTCCGTTAGTGGGGGACAGGCAGAAAGCGTACAGGCCACAACGTACGTGATGGCACCATGCCCTGCAGCCTCCTGTCCAGAGAACAGCAGAAACTGGGCAGGAAAATACCCCAGGTTGGGGGTGGTTTGCCATTGAGGAGCGAGTGTCACTTCAGGCTGGGAGCCAGCATGCATCTCCAATGACTGACCTAGAGGTGGAGGTCGGGGTAGGTCTCTGACCTCAGACAATCCAGCCTGCTTTGTCTCGGCGTGACCCAACAGCCAAGGGAAGCTGCAGAGGGTGATGTAGTCCTTGTAAACCATGCTATTTATTTAGTGCTTCCCTCCACTTTGTAAGGCAGGAGCAGTTAAAACACTTTGATCCGGATTATGACTCCAAACTGGGGCCAGCTGCAGCATCCAGTGACCTGAGCCAAGGTCTGGTTGGTTTAAAGTATGTGATGAGACCGCTGGTTTCTAAGGCTTGGTCTACACTTACCCCCCAAGTCGAAGTAAGGTACGCAAATTCAGCTACGTGAATAACGTAGCTGAATTCGACATACCTTACTTCGAACTTACCGCGGTTCAGACGCGGTCCACACGCGGCAGGCAGGCTCCCCCGTCGACTTCGCGGTACTCCTCTCGTCTAGCTGGAGTACCGCAGTCGACGGGGATCACTTCCTGGTTCGATTTATCGCGTCCACACCAGACGCGATAAATCGAACTCGGAACTTCGATCCGCAGCCGTCGAACTACCCGGTAAGTGTAGACTAGCCCTAAGGGAGGCAGGGGGCAGTGATTATGTAGCCACAATACTATAACCAGACAGCATATTAAAGATGGCCCAGAACCACTGGCCCAGATCCAAAGGGGGAAAGAGACGAGACAACAGTACTGATCCTCTAGGATTCCTTCTACTCACTAAGGGCTTGTTTTGTTGGTCTATTCCTGACTAACTCCATCAGGGGACACTCTTCTTCGGGTGCAACAGTGCCTTATTCCTGATAAACTTAACACACTTTGAAAGGTGCTTAGGGTGAAATGTTCAGAAGGGCCATAATGTTCTGGGACCTACTTTCTTGGGAGTTGTTTCACTGAATATCAGCGGCGCTTAGGTTCACACCTAGCGCTCTGTCACTTTTGAAAATGGGACGTTGGCTCCATTTTTTAGATGCTTTTGGAAATTTGGCCCTTTGATCTTCTGGGGGCTGGAGCAGATGGGACAGAACAGAGCATCACCCCCCACCTCTGAAGGTCACATCCAAATTTCGTGGCTCTCTCCTGTCTCTAGGAGGTCGAACTACCTTGGAACAAGCCACCTCTGTCACTCCCAGCTGTGGGTGAGCCTCAGTCCCCGTTCCTGGTTGCAGCCTGGGGCCCTGCTGGCAGGTACAGAGACTCTCAGAAGCTACAGTCTGGCAAAACAAAGTGGCAACTGCTCGGGAGAGAGGATTGCAGATCCCCTCCCCCACCTGCATTCAGGCAAGTGCTTAATTTGTAATGAAAGAGGTGCCCGGGCTCAAGCAATTCTTTTACTTTCATAACTGATGCAGCGAGCCCAGAGGGGCGGGGGCTCTGAATGGCCAAGCCCAGAGGGGCCGGGGCTCAGCCCTTGAAAATTAAGCCCCGATTCAGGCTGGAGAGGGGGGCGAGGCGATTATTCATCGTGTCCTGCTGGAGCTGTTGGTGCGTTTGGAGCCCCGGGGGGTGAGTGGGAGGAAAACACCCTCGGCCGCACTGATCTTCAGCTTCCCCAGGCCACCTCCCCTCCCCGTGCTCTGCGCCCCCCAACCCAGCCCCCCCCCTTGGAGCTGGAGGAGCCAGGCAAGGCGGTGAAACGTCCCCCGGGCCCAGCAGCCTGGCTCAGGGTGCGTGTGGCGGGGACACACGACTCCCGCTTTTCCTGTCACTGCTGGGCAGGCGGAGCGCCCGCTGCTCCGGGGCAGCGCCGCTGATCCACCGCTTTGGGGGCACCCCCCGCCTCGTGCGTGACTTCCCCGCTGGAATCGGTCTGGGGGCAGGTCGCTCCACCCCCGCCCCTTGCAGCCGGTCCCCGATCCGCGCCCCAGGGGCTCCGGGCGGGGTGTGGGCTGGAGCCGCTCTCGCCTGCGCCGTGCGTGCTGCGGGAGGAAGCGGCACCAACTCCGCGGAGCCTCCCGGTCGGCGCAGGGACTCGCGGCTCCCAGGTAAACGCTCCCGCTTCTCCCCACGCAGGGTCGGGGCTCGCCCGCCAGGCTCGAGCGATCGCGGGCGGGACCCGCTCGGCTGCAGACCCGGCTCGCTTGGCCGGGCTGGAGAGTAAGTCCGCGGCGCGGCGCGAGGTTTTTTTTTACCCCGCGGGCGGGTGGGCACGGTGGGCTCGGTGCTTTCCCCGCTGGGGCGGTGCGGGGAGAGGCTCGGGCATTAGTTTGCAGGGGAGCCGCCCGCTGGCCAAACTTGTCTAGGAGCCTTTGCCTGGTGCCTTTGTTCTTGCATCCCTGCAGCAGTGGGAGCTGGGCTCCCCCCTGGAAATGGGGAGCGGGGGGGATCCCCATCTGAACGCCTGTAACCTGCCTGAGATGTCTGCTAGCCCCCCTATAAATTAACCCTGGCATTTCAGACGGGTGAGGGTCCCCCGTCTGCCCTGGGGTGGGCGCGCTCGATACACTGGCGTCTGGCAAGGTACCGTATTCCGGGGCCTTTGCGCACCATTGGGATGTGCTGCTCGCTCTTTAAAAGATGCCCTGGGCTTAAAACTGCTCGCCGGAGAGGAGGATGCTGGGTGCGCCAGACAAAATGCCTATGACAGAAAATGAACCTTGCAGCACGTCAGTAATTCATGGGTTAATCTCGCTCGAATGAACCTGGCGAAATCAGCTTTGTGTTTGCCAGAGATCAACCGTGGAGGCTTTATTTTTTTAAAAGAGTTTTTCACTCTTGTAATTCATAAAAAGAGACCGTAGCCCCTCAAATTAAAGTGAGCCGGGGGCGGGGGGGGGGGGGGGCGGGAAGGAGAGGAAGGGAAGCAAATAATCTCTAGTAGCTAAAATATTAAACAAGTGTAAAAATAAAGATATGGGTTGAAGTGTAAGGAAAAGAGTGAGTGATGGATGGCGCCTGTCGTCTGTGCCAAAACTCTGGCAAGGTTTAAACTCCAATATTTTGAATATTCCAGGCGTGAGACAGGTATGAACAAGAGTCTTTCACTTCGGAGACTCAAGATCTGAGATTTGGGGAAGTGCTAAGGGTGGGGCGTTAGCCCTTGGAAATGTATCTATGAAAAATGTGTGCGGTCTAAGGAAACAGGAGGCTTGATTTTTTTTTTTAAATGATTTCACTGGATTTTCAAATTCAGCAGAGCAGGGGGTAATCCTGCATGGATTTCAGGAGCAATTGTGTGTCAATTTCCTTGCAGTTTCTCTAGTGTCTCTGCCACTTGCTGGCTGGCTTGTCTTTCTGGAGGGACAGAAGATTGTTGCCATGGTGAGAATGTTGCAGAGTTCATGGTCCTAAGGGTGGTGAGTTTGGGGGGCTTAATGGAATAGCATAAAGAAAAAGAATTCTTATGTAACCGTTGACAGCAGCTGACCGCATGTTTTCATTGCACCTCCTGATCCTCTTTTATGTGGGGGGACAGACGCCTAGCAAATAGAGAGATGTAGGGAAAGTTTCAGAATGGACGTGATGTAAACTGGTTAGCAGCCTCAGAGCTAGGCTACTTCTGCTCTAGGACCATTTCCAGGGAGGTAAAACACTGCAGATGTGGCTAATGTGACCATTTTGTTTTACTAGAGGGCAGGACTGGTGTTTTTATCAAAACCTTTGTTTTTGTTTGGAAAACAAAGGGAAAAAAAATAAAACCCCACCCAACCCTACATTTTAACAAACTGGTTTCACAAAGCATGAGATTTTACCAAAGAACAGGACTTGTATGTGAAATTAGCATTCACCTCTCCAATTGCATATAAGTTGTAGTGTGTTGTTCTAGTTTAATGTAGACAGAGAGATATACCGGGAATGAACTATTTTCTGTCTCAAAGAAATGTTGAGCATGGATTTTGTGGTTATGCAGTGATCATGGTGATCAGTGCATAATATAGTGAGGGGGAAATTGTCCAGTAACTTAGATTTTTTATTAAATACCCCAAATATCTTTTACCTTCCTATTTTAGTGCTAACAGCAAATGGTGCGCTAACATTGCACAGAGCGAACAGTAGTTACTGTATCAGAGCTGATCACGGCAAACCCAACGGCATTTAAAATACGATAGCGTTGGGTGGCGATGTAGAAACCTTCCCATTCCTGCTGGAACTTAGAGTTCACTAGTCTGATTTGTGTATTGCAGTGGTCCTGGTCTCTTAGCCTCCTATTCAGCCAAGGCTTTTAATGCGGTAGCTCTCAAATTGGTTCAATTGTTCTGCTAGTGCATCTCCTCCACCACGCTCCCTGAACGTACAAAATCTTGCATGGGGCATTTAAAAAAAAAGACCATCAAGATCATAGTCTCCTAACTCCCGTGGGCAAAATACTGCAGTAAAGCAAGTGGAATGTGGTAATGCTGCTAAGTCTTATAGCATAACGAGGTAATTTAAAATCAGGCCAGGTTTATCTAACTTCTCTGCGCCTTTTTATTTGTCTTGCTCGCCAGCAGGCAGTATTTAAATCAATAAAATCGAAGGACCAAATAGCTGGGTTTCAGCTATTAATGTTTGTTTGGTCTGTCACTTAAAAATCTGAACCAGATGGCTCCACCCGAATGCTTCTATACTTTGAACTTTGTCAGTGTTATGCCGTTCCTGGAAACTGAGGTCTGGGCACCGAGTAGACGGATTCCACCCCACCCCCCGTGAGATTGAGCTTTCAGAGCTTGGAGGAGAATTCTCCACAATGGATATGACGAGGAGAACAGATGAATAATTGGGTTTAATTACTTATAGCCGGAGCTCGTGCTGTAATATGGCGTGGAAATAGATCTTGTTAATGTTTTGATGCTGGGATGGATTGGAGGACACATTGTTCATCGGCTGTTAGGCATTCCTGGTGCTATTCAGCTGTGATATAAGGGGCAGTTCATGAGGTTTAGGGTCAGACCTTCCTCAGGGACGGGGGTGGAGTAAAACAGAGTAAGGGCTTTAGGCTGAGGCCCGAATTAGGAATTGCTGAAACAATCCCTGAATCTCAAGTGCTTCTAAGCCAGCATGGACACGCTCAGTTAATCCTCTAACTGCCCTCATTGTGGGCTCTCTCGCCAGGCTGCTGTTTGCTGCAGGGCTCTGATATCTTTTGGCATCTCTGGAAAAGAGACCCTGTACCAGTAGCAGGCTGTTGGCTCATTCCAGCATCCTCTCGATCATCCACAGAAGTAGCACTCCATAGCTCCAGCAATTGGTAACGGGGCATGAGCTCTTCAGACTCCATGTCACCTGTTCACATCAGCCCTTTGCTGTCCCTGGGATATCCCTGATGGATAGATATCTGTAACACATCTGGCACCCCAATGGTAGCTTCAGTAGAGAATCTAAGGTCAGAATAGACATGGATATTAAACTCCCCTCTGTCCAGGTCAAGCTGTGAGGGGCAGGACTGGGGAAGTTTACACTGATGTTGCCTGGCCTGTGGATAAATGGGAGATTCCAGGCTGGAATCTGGCACTTTTCAACAGCATGAAATTCACATAAATGAAAAGCAGCATCCACATTTGGCACTGGCACAAAGCAATGGAGTAGGGCAGTAGGCTGGTAATGAATTACCTGAATTAGGCCTCAAAATATCCCTAAACCCAGAGAACCTGGACTTGGTCTCAATGATTTTTGGCTCCTTTTCCTGAAAAAAAAAAAAAAGATGCTACAGAGTGATACAGACACCTAATGGCTCTTCTAACTTCACAAGCTGCCCTAGGTTAGGGTCTTCTGCTGAGCATCCTCCACTCCCACTGACTCCAGTGAGAGATGAGGATGCTCAACAAAATGGCAACTTTGATTTGTGTGTCTGTTACCTGTGAAGTATTTTGTGTGTGTGAGCGAGAAAGATGTGAACTGGTCTGGATATAAATAATATCCATGCTTTGTACCTGATTTATATTTCCCAGTAATAATTTCTCATTTTGTAATGTCTTTGTAAATTCACAGGTATTACAAAAAAGAGACATGCTGAATTGAAAATATTTTTGGTTCTTGCTGTCTATGGTGCATCATTTGCCTCTGGGGAGTTGAAGGATGGAATTTGGTTGGCTGTTGCTAGCCTTGCAGTTGGATATGAGCAAATATTTGGAGCTGTGAGCGTGTGTGTGTGTGGTGTGTATGTAAATTTAAATTCCCGCTGATTTTAAGTTTATTAAGATGAAAGAAACTGCATGGGCTGGACGCGTTGGTTAGGAAGGGAGTCTATGTAGTTGACTGGGAAAATAACTATCATTGATCTGAAGTTTCTTTTGGGGTTTAAAGGAGTGATTTGAGGGGCTGCCTTGGTCATGGGACTGAAAATGGCATGTGACTCTTTCAACGCTTCAACATCACTTTGAATAGGATGCAAGTTGGTGGTGACTAAAAGTTACTATTTGACAACTGTTGATCCTTATGGAATGACGCGAGTGTCTTCAGTCTGTTCCTGGTACACAGGTATCTGTGTAATGAAAACTACCATCATAATTAATGCTAATTAGCAGTAATAATGAATCACTGCAAGCAGAGAGCTTCATGTTTGAGTAGGCAGGAGTCTGAGCAATTGCACATTTGTCAAAGTGGTGCTTCCCAGTCCATCTCTAGTCATTCCTTGGCTTCTCAATGAAATTGTGAACAAGGGTCACAATTGGTACTAATTATGGTGGTGGGTTTGTGAGGCTGGGAAAATAACGTGATAGGGTGCTTGGAGGTTAGCACATCTGACCTCCACCCTCTGTCTTTCTCTCGGGGGGCAGTAGCGGTGCCTGGTTCCGAACCCTAGGCTGGGAGTGTTTGGGCCTCCCCTGCTGCATCTGGGACTTTGCCCTTAAGTGGGGTATGGTAGGGGGACCCAGGGCTTCCCTCCCCAGAGAGCCCTGTGGAAAGTAACACTGGCAGATTCTTCTCTGGAGAAAGTCTAAGGCTACGTCTTCACTACGGGGGGGGGGGGGGTCGATTTAAGATACGCAAATTCAGCTACGCGAATAGCGTAGCTGAATTCGACGTATCGCAGCCGACTTACCCCGCTGTAGGGACGGCGGCAAAATCGACCTCTGCGGCTTCCCGTCGACGGCGCTTACTCCCACCTTCGCTGGTGGAGTAAGAGCGTCGATTCGGGGATCGATTGTCGCGTCCCGACGAGACGCGATAAATCGATCCCCGAGAGGTGGATTTCTACCCGCCGATTCAGGCGGGTAGTGTAGACCTAGCCTAAGTCTGCCACCCTGGGTTACTTCCTACCTATGATCTCTCAGTCCAAAGCAGCAGGACCTGCTGGTTCTCAAAGGGGGTGATGGTTGGAGAAGGCTCTGCCTGGGGGCCTTACCCACCCTGTAGTCCCCTCTCAGGCTTCACCTTCTGTCTGGCTTCCCGGGGAAGAATTCTCTGGAATAGCCTGTCTACCCCTTCCCCCCTTGCCTGGGCTTCTGAGCTCCTTTTAACCCGCCCTTGCAGCTTGGCAGGCCTGGAGGGATGGGTCTACCTGGGCCCCGTATTGCCTTTTAACCCCCTCAGGCCCAGGGTGGCGTTTAGGTACCCCAGCACAACAAATGCCTTGCTGCAGCCATGTTCAGGAACAGCTCTTTCTCCTCTCTCCTACTTTGTGAACAGGGCTTAGGATTTGGGGATACTTGAAATGGAATCAAAATGTTTTTGTGTGGCCCCCCTTTTGCCCACGTACTGCTCTGTTGATGAATCCTGATGGGGGAAGGTCAGGGCAAAATCTGCCCGAAATTAAACATTTTTGCTTCTGTGTGTTTTGGGTGTTGAAAGAGAAAATGCTGATCCTGTCTCCGCCACACCCTCTCATCCCACCTAGCCTCTGGCACAAAACCTGGGAAACTCAACTCCCGGGGGCGTTAGCTTGGCTGATTAAAGTCCCTGAGTCTGATGGACTAGTGGGCTTCATTCCAGCTGCTGATCTCGGGATAAAGATTCTGTTAATCCTCCTAGTGGTCTGCAGAGGTGCGTAAACTTTAAACAGACCTGTACCTTGCTGGCCACTGGATCACCATGGATGATTAACTGAATGTTGCCATCTTTTAGACTTTGTCCTCCATGGACAGTCATTGCACCATCAGGCTGTGATTTCTAGTCTAGGCAGCAGGATTATATTTCTGGATTGTTTTAATATCTGACCCAAGACCGCCTCTGACAAAATTGCTACTGGGCCAACAGGGAGCTGGAAGCCAGAGAAGGGAAAAGTCAGTTCCTGGAAGGCACTTGAGGGTTCTCTCTCCTTCATCTTGTAATTTGTTCTTTTTCTGTGGTCTTGGATCTCGCATCATTTTCCTGGTCACTGGGTCTGAAAGGCAGCTATTGAGATACTGATGTGGCTTCCATCACGGTAGTATCTGAGACCGCCTTTCACTGCAGCCAGATATCGCCAAGAGATCCCTTTTCAAAAGACCCTCCGTAACGGGGCACACACCGGGGTACAGTGCCCTGGTTTGCTGGTGCATTTACCCGATCTGTGTCGACAAACATGCCCCCACAAATCCTCCGTAGACAGACAGCTCCCGAGGCCCTCTTGAACATTTGTCTCCAAATCTTTTCTCCCTGTACAAATCCAGTGTCAACCTGATTTTGGAGTTTTCATTTTGCTGAACATTTTTTTTTTTTAAATAAAGGCAATTAATTTTCGCAGCTCTAGGCAGGCATCAGGTGCTCTGTGAGTAATTTCCCCCGCCCCCTCCTTTCACCGTGGTGCCTTCGCTATTCTGCCGGAGCTAGCATCCAGAGAGGTGCATTATAGCAGTGCCGTGAACTGCTGCTGATCAGTGCTTTAGAGCCAGCATTGTCACAACAGCTTTGAGATAAGTAACTATAATGCTGCCATCAGGTTTAATAATATAATGCAGGCTTAAATTACATCGTACGATTGTCTTGCTAGAGATCCCAAGACCTAGCAATCACAGATCAGTCAGATGAACCAAGGACTGATTTTTTGTTTTGTTTTCCCTGCTATTAATCAACAGGAGAAAATTCACATGACAACATTATAATGATGTTTGGTTTGTGAAGGAGTTACTTGAAAAATGTCACTGCACAGCTTAAATAAAATGTCCCGCTCCCCACAGCTTAGCTGCCTTTGTTCTATTTTGTCTAGAGACTGACAGGAAACTTTGACTGGAAAAAGACATTTTCCGCATGTCGCATGCTATGTAAATGTAGTCGAATGCTGACAAGAAGGCATTAGCTAAACAAAAGAGATGGGGGTATGGAAAGGGGAATTAGCTAAATCTCTCTGGACTGGACTCTGGTCTTACACTGGCGTTACTTCGTTAACTTCAGGGGAGCTGGTCTGGCGTGAATAAGATTTCAGTGGAGTTACTTCTGATTTACACCACTGTAAGTGAGAGCAGAATTGGGGCAGGTCTACACATCAAACGCTGCATCGGTGCCATCGCGCTTAAATGAAGATGCTCCTACGCACTGGGAGAGAGCTTTCCTGTCGGCATAGGTAATTCACCTCCCTGAGAGGCGGTAACTATGGCAGCGGGAGAAGCCCTCCCATCGACATAGCCTTGTCTACACAGGGTTAAGGTCGGTATAACTGCGTCGCTCAGGGGTGTGGATTTTTCACACCCTGAGCAATGTAGTTATACCGACATAGGTCTGTAGTGTAGACCTGGCCTAATAGTCTCTCTTGCCTTTATATAGTCACCTATGCCCATCAGTGGGGTACCCATAAAACAAAGTGTACGGGCAGGGTTTTATCCCCCAAAATCTGTTGCCGCAGAGCTGCTTTCTGCAGAACTTGGTATGCAAAATGCAGGAAGATTAAAGCCCGGTGAGGCAGCAAGGAGAGGACAGTAGGACAGAGGACCAGTATCCACCGAGGCTTATTTTGCAGGCGGATGCTCCTTGGCACTGCGATCCCTATTGGGTCCCTGTGGATCTGAATAGGAACAAAGAGAAAACAGGAGGGTAGAAAACAGGTGGCGAAGATCTGAATGCGCCTGAGGGATATTTATGGGAGACAGGCTTATTTTGTTTAAAGCGATACCTTTGCACAAGTGCTTTGGGAGCCATGTTACACCCTTGTGGTCGCACGGTTAGAGACGCGCTGGGCAGCGTTCCAGCGATTTTCAGCAAGAGTAGCCATGAAATTAGTCATCCTGTTATTTAACTGAACGGCCGTCACATTTGCTGTCCTTCAAGCTCAGAGAGTTGATCCAGCGGTGGCTGCATTGTAGGCTTGTAATCCTCTCGTACTCGGGGTGCTAGAGTTTAGGAGCCCGTAGAGATGGCTGGGTTTGTAGCCTGATGGAGACAGTCCTCTAGTCTGCAGGGATTCTGATGCTGGTGATTACTTATGATCCTTCGCACTTCTGCAGTGCTTGTTTCCTGTGGATCACAATCAATTGCCCGCAGCCCACCCCCACGGGATAGATAAGTATGGTAATGTCCCCATTTTATTGTCAAGCACACCAGAGGCACAGAGAGATCAAGGACAAAATCTTCCAGAGTGACCCCTGATTGAGGATCCCAAAGCTGGACATCAGTCGTGCCCAAAATTAAGAATAAAATCACCTCTATCCTGGGTTCACATCAGTATAATTCTTTGGGGAACTGTGGGGTCCTGGTCCATGCTGAAGGATCCTAGGCACTACGGTACTCAAAATATTATTATAATTAATTTGAAAGTACTGAGGTTTCATCTCATTACCAAGAATCTAGCCCAGAGTACAGCTATCTTTAATGACTCCACTGAAGTCAAAACCTTTAACTGCTGTCTCCTCCAGCACGGGGCCTGGCTCCATATTATATCAGATTCCGGGGGATGAGCGCCACCTTGCTTACGTGTTTGAGACGCCTGCTCATCCAGCTTGGTCTGCAACCCTGCCTTAGGATTTCCCCCCCCTTGCTTGGGATGCAGGCTTCAGATAGTTCCTGCAACTTTGACTTAACGTAATTCCAGGCCTCCTCCACATTCAGATCCTTGAGTTCTTCAGTCCAGACCACTTCCCCAACTAATTCCCTTAATTTTTTAAAGATTTCTTTTGTTAGTGTAAGAAATCAAACCATCTGACACCCTGATTTCTCTCTTTCCTCTGACATCACGCTCGGTCGCAGAGGGTGTATCAACAGCAATGAAAACTTTGATCCCAAAAACCCAAGAGCTGTAAAACTTGTATAAAATGGCAAGAATCCCTGTAAGGCTTACAAAGGGGAAACTCCAGTGGGTACCTGAGGACTGGAGCTACATGAAATGAGCGTGGTCCTATTCTCCCTCCTCGTAAAAACCACTGCCAACCAAAAAAAGTCACCTGCTGTCAGTTTAATTGGCAGGCTCCGCAGAGAGGCCACAGATGCAGTCAATCAAAAACTGTTTTTTTGCTCTGTGTCTATACAGCTCCTAGCACAATGGGGGCCTGGTCAGCGACTAAGCTTCCTAGGCAGTACAGAAACACAAATAACAATCTGTGGAGGATGTCAGTAACTCAGTCAGAGGTTAGGGATCTGTGAACAGGAGTGGGTGGGTAAGGTTTTGTGGCCTGCAGTGTGCTGGAGGTCAGACTAGATCAGTGGTCTCCAACCTTTTTAACCACAAGATCACTTTTTGAATTTAAGTGCAACCCAGGATCTACCTCAAAGAAAATGTAGAAATAACAGTAATCTCACAAACCCAAACACCCTTGCCCCGCCCCCTGAACAGCCCCTTCCCCGAGGCCACGCTCCTGCCCCGCTCACACCATCCCTCCTCCCTCCGTCGCTCGCTCTCCCCCACACTCACTCACTTTCACCGGGCTGGGGCGGGGTGTGGGAGGGGCTCTGGGCTGAGCCTGGGTCAGGGGGTTGGGATGCAGGAGGGGGTTCAGGATGTGGGCTCTGGGAGGGAGTTTGGGTGCAGGAGGGGGCTCAGAGCTGGGGTAGGGGGTTGGGGTGTGGGAGGGGGTGTGGGGTGCATGCTCTGGGAGGGGGTTAAGGTGCAGGAGGGGGCTCAGGGCTGGGATTGGGAGTTGAGGTGTGAGGGGGGGCTCGGGTGGGGCAAGAGGTTGGGGTGCAGGAGGGGTTCGGTGTGTGGGCTCCGGCTGGGCACTGCTTACCTCAGGTGGTTCCCGGTTGGGCAGCACAGCAGGGCAAAGGCAGGCTCCCTGCCTGCCCTGACCCCACGCTGCTCCCAGAAGCGGCCGCCATGTCCAGCAGCGGCTCCTGGGGGGGAACAGGTGGCTTCGCTCGCTGCCCCCGTCCGCAGGCATCGCCCCCGCAGCTCCCATTAGCCAGGAATGGGAGCCGCAGCCAATGGGAGCTACAGGGGCAGTGTGCAGAGCCATCTGCCCCTTCCCGCCCCCCCCAGAAGCTGCTGCCGGACATGGTGGCTGCTTCCGGGAGCGGCACGGGGCTAGGACAGGCAAGGAGCCTGCCT
Organism: Emys orbicularis; assembly: GCF_028017835.1. Classification (NCBI taxonomy): domain Eukaryota; kingdom Metazoa; phylum Chordata; order Testudines; family Emydidae; genus Emys; species Emys orbicularis. The sequence continues at coordinate 28,734,363 of NC_088698.1, forward strand.
TAGCCCTGCTGCGCCGCCGGACTGTTAGTGGCCGAACTCCCTGGTTGGCTGCAGGAGGGTTGGCAACCATATCGCGATGGACCGGTTGGTAACCACTGGACTAGATGATCGTGATGGTCCTGTCTGGCCTTAAAGCCTGAGTCTATAGATCGTTTTTCCTCCCTTCCTCCCCCCCTGCTCTCTGTTAGTGGCTGCTGAAAACGACAGAATCCTCCGTTCAAGTGGCTCTGGGAAATGACCCCGAGACATTGCCATCTGCTGAGAATTAACCAGGGAGGCTATTTGGTGCTGTTCCTGCAAACAAACTTTACCTTTATCTTTACAGCACCGGAGAAATTCACAGTTAAAGTGCCCACAATAGACTGTTTGAGCCCAATCCTCACGTGGTGTAAATTGGCGTGGCTCCACTGAATTGGGTTTGATGTGGCTACCCCAATTGAATTCAGATTAATGGAACATATCTGGCTCTTCTTAAAAAACAGCAACAACAAAACCCTTCACCATGGCTACTTCCAGCAGTGTGATCCAAAATCAACTTCTCCCAGTCAGCCCAAACTTTCTAAAATGATTTCTTGCTGAGCGGAGCCAAAGCATGATCCCTTGCTGTCTTAAAGGGGTTTTTAATTTGAGAAAGTTATACTGGGAAGGAGTTGGAATGGAGTGGTTTTCATAGTCTTAACCATAGGGTCACTGCTGTGATGCTAAAATACACCAGCCTTAATAGTTTTGGGTCTGTTCCTCGGCTTGTCGCTAACCAATTCTTACCACTTAGCTCCTGGGAGGAAAGGTCATTGATAGTGGGGATGAGTGAGGCCACACAAAACTTGTTCAAGATGGTAAACAACTTGCTCTGTAATTTAAGCCTCCCCCCCCATGAACAAATATTTTAAGTGCCTTTCTAGTTAAAGAGAAGCTTGTGCTATATATTAGGTCTTCAGTTCTCCATCTCATTGCTCTACTCAAGAAATGTAGGCTAATATATGGTGTATGTATCAAAAGATCTCCTATATATATGGTACCTAGATCAATTCATATGCACAACTACGGTGTATGATAGAGTGTATATACCACAGGGAAACCACTTTTACCAGCCTAATTTTTGGAGGGGAGTAGTTTGGTCATTGAAATATATATAGATAAAGATAACTTGTTTTATTTACACATGTGCACCAGTCCTGGAATAGAGAGGGTCAAACAGCATGCAGAGCAATCTCTTATTTCAGGGATTTCAGCCCAAAACACTGCCCAGTTCTCAGGGAGCAACTCTGCCTCAAGAATTGACTCCAATCAGAGGCCAAAGCAGAGAGCAAACTACGATATCTTGCTGCTTGCACAGCTCTCTAACCAGATCCTCTGCATTATAAAACTAAGAATACCACACAGCATATTTCCCCAAGATTGAACATTTGCTTGACCGTGAAGAAAAAGATCTTGGAAGACTATGTGTAACAGCGCCACCTGGTGACACCTGTCAGAACAATATTTTGGCCCATCTCTGAAAATATCAGAGGGGTCAAAACCAGATTCTGTTACCTAAAAGCACCCAAGTTAGAGGGTTTTTAGGTAATATGGAGCTTGGATCCAAATCACTTCTAGCCCTCTGTGTGTATGGATGTTTCCATGTAATATCGCTGGGGAAGTGTGCTACATTGCTAGCCCTGTTTGCTCAATCAGATGACCTTTGTGCTGAGCCTTCTGTACAGAGCGATCCTACAGCCCTGACCGTCTCTTGGCAGTGGATGTGGTGTCATTAGTCCATGCACTGTGGGCTTTGGTGAGCACACTTTAAGCTGGGAAGTGCAGTCTTGATAGTGAAGTCGCGCAGTTGAATTAAAGTAGGATGCTCTGTTGGTAGGATTAAACCTGTTAAATACACGTGTAGATGGACTGGTGAGACAATGGCATATTTAATTGCTAATTGAGACCATATCTTCAGAAATGGATTAGAAAACCCTTGGAGCAGATAATTGTGTGCGTGAGCATGCGTATGCTGTGGAATGGAAGTAACACCTGGATAGCAAATCTATGGAGAAGAATCACTTTGCTGAGAGCTAATTCTGCTCTTTTTTCAGAGTGCTTTTAAAGTTCCTGCCAAAAAATGAAGGGCAAAGCTGTGGGTGAGGGTGGGAGTTTTTGGAAGGAACGAGCTTCATAATAGTGTATTTGGTTACCTGGCTGACACCCCACAAGCGTGCAGAATTGCCATTTGGGATGAATTTGCACCATCCGCCCTGCAGAGAACTCAACTTAGGGGATCTATCAAACAATTCTGCGGCGCCTTCCTTTGCCCTCTCAAACTCCGTTACGCTGCTGAGAGATCGAAATGAACGCATTCTCCCAGGCCGAGAGGACCACAAATGTGGGTTAGTTTAAAAATCATCAGCTTGATACAGGAGGGTATTTGGATCTGTTCAAGTTTGAAAACTGTTTTTGTCATCACCAAAGAAGATTCAGCCCAGAACCTGCGTTGCAGTTCGATTTATTTGTTTGCCAGACAGTTATTCAAAAAAGAAAAAGAAAATCTGCTACAGATGTGACGTTATCAAGTGTTTAGCTGAAGGCACAGGCTTTAAAGCCTGCTCTCTTTAACCAGATTAATGGCATTAGGCTTTCAATGTAAAAACTATCTCATCATTGGCGCTGGCAGGTGGTGTAGGAGCAGCAGGTTTGTTCAATGTTTAAGAAAGCTGCATTGCAGAGCTGAGAAAGCTGGGGAGATAGGTTGCCTGGGTCAGTATCTTGGCTGTTGGATCTCTGCAGACAGCGTGAAGTGCGAAATGGACGGCTCCCCTCTCAGCACTTGGCTGTCGAACTGATGATCTTTCAAATACTGAAGATTCTTCATTTTTACCACGAACACAAGAGATGCGGGCAGGGCCGGTGCAAGGAAGTTTCGCGCCCTAGGCGAAACTTCCACCTTGCGTGCCCCTCCCCAGCTAACCCCGCCCCCGCGGCAGCTAATCACACCCCCACCAGAGGAGCCCCCCGCCGCGGCAGCTAACCTCGCCCGCCGCGGCAGCTAACCCAGCCCGCCACCCCCCCCTGCCCGGAGAGCCCCCCCCCGCAGCAGCTACCCCGCTCCACGGCAGCTAACCCCACCCGCTGCCCCCTCTGCGGCAGCTAACCCCGCCCGGGGAGCCCTCCTCCACGGCAGCTAACCCCACCTGGGGAGCCCCCCTCCACAGCAGCTAACCCCGCCTGCTGCTCCCTCTGCGGCAGCTAACCCCGCCCGGGGAGCCCTCCCCAGCTCACCTCCGCTCCTCCTCCTCCGCTGAGTATGCCAGCGCCGCTCTAATTCTCCTCCCCTCCCAGGCTTGCGGCGCCAATTGGAGGAGAATTAGAGCGGGGGCTGTGTGCTCAGCGGAGGAGGCAGAGTGGAGGTGATCTGGGGCGGGGAGCGGTTCCCCTGTGCGCCCCCCCTGTTACTGCAGCCGCCTAGTTCGCCTAGTGGTTGCACCGGCCCTGGGTACGGGCTGCTAGTTCCATTCAGTGGCTTCTCTGTACAGACATCTGTTGGAGAGGAGGGTTGTTAAAGTGCGGGTGATGTGATGCATTTTGGGTTTGATGCTAAGCTTCTTGTGCACACGATTGCTCGCTCTGCAGGCTTGTTCTTCTGCATCTGTTTAGTTATTCCTACTCCTAGAGGGGCTGGGACTGCCTTCGTGCTGGGTTCATCCCACCCAAATATCCGGGGCTAATTAATACAATCCCCCAACCTGATACCTGGGAAGAAGAGAAGGGGGTTGAAGAACAGTAGCTGGAGAATGACTCCGTGATTATTTTTTTCCTTGGTGCTGGCACAAGTATTGTTTCAACTGTGTTCTGGGCTCCCGTCCTGCATAGACTGAGCAGAAATCGAGTTTATTATTTATGTATCACGGTTCTTATTAAGTGCTGACAGTATGCTCGGAACTGTGTCGGACACAACACAACCCTACCCGATCCGAAGAACTGACACCCCCAGAGAACTGGGAAACCCGCAGAAGAGAGGGCCTTTTTCTTTATCACGAATAACCAAAGGGCTAAATCCTCAGCTAGTGTAAATGGGCCTCGCTCCACTGATTTGCCCCAGCTGAAGATCTGGTCCTGAGTCCCGAGGTGAGGCTGAATGAACAAAAAGGGAAAAGCTGTTTAACATTTATGTGTGGTCTTTCTCCCCTTCCCCTTTGAATTCTCTTCCTATCCACCTGCTGTCAAGGTGCTGGAGTGTGGCTTGGCATGCAGTGAGCTCAGCAGCGTCACACCCGTCGCTGTGCTGTGCAAATGCAGGTGTTTCAGCGTGTAGTTGCTAGCAACCAGCCTTCTGTTTTTGGGAGGGGCAGGTGTGGGGGTTACCACAATGGTTTGAACCAGAGTAGTCGCCTCGCTATGAATCGGCGCAGTCACCCTCGCTGCCTCCCTAGTTAGCTGTATCCTCAGGGATATAATTTAGAGGAGCAGATGTGGAATCTGGGAAGTTTTCCAGATGATCACTGGGTGGGGTGGGGTGGGGTGGGGTTTGGGTGGGCTGGGAGCTCCACTGAGCTGAAGTCTCCTGTCTGGAACACTGTTGCTAGCAGCACTGAAGCTGTGCGGGGCATGCATGCTGGTCGGGATGGGACTGGTGCTTTTTTGCCCTGCTTGACTTCATGGCACAATACAACTTCATTCTGCAGAGGGTCTTTCCCCCAGCCTCAGAACAGCGGGGCATAGCCCCAGGGGGATGGGCTGCCCTCTGGCAGCAGGAGTGCTGATCATGGAGAGGAGCCGCTGGCTGATGGCAAGACTGGAGTATGGAAGATGGGGCACGTCTCCTCAGCGCACTCCCTGAGCGGCAGGGACTTCTCCCACAGCATGTAAGGCAGGGCCTTGGTGGCCAAGTATCTGGGAGTAGTCAGGGAGGAGCTGGTAGCTAGTACCAGGTAGTTGACATCTCCAGGTTGCCACCCAGCGGCTTTGAAATCAGGGCCTCCTACAGCACTGCATTGCCAATACACATCTTCCCGTTGAGCCATGCCAAGGGAGGGCAAGACTCTCCTCTTGCCTTCGGAAGGCACTGACCGGTCACAACTCACAGTAGGAAATATCCAAACAGTGCTGAGATTCCCCCCTCTCCCTCCTTTGACTGTACATGTTTCTTGGTCCAAGCTACGAGACTGGAATGTGATTGAACAATCTCTCGTCTGATCCAGGAGTCTGCTTGGTAGGGGGGATGTGAATGTCGGACCCCCTCAACTTCAGACCACACCTCTTTCTTCTGCCTGTGACTTTATATAGCTTTGATACAGGCTAAAATTCATGGCTGCTGCTGACCCATGTTGCCTTGATGATGTGATCTCTGGATAGGAAAGATGCCAGTTAAGTCAGGGATCTCTTGAGGTGGACGGTATAGAAATGTAAGTTCTGGATCCTGTCTGCTGCGAGTGAGTAACAAACTTTGTACTTGGACATGTGCTGCAGAAAACCCGGGCCAGTTGGCAGAGAGAGTCCATGCTAGATGACCCAATTTTGACTGCACGTGGTTTGCGTGTTTGATCTACTGGTGAAGAGACAAATATGCTTGTGCATGGGAGCATCTGTGCTTCCTGAATTGATTTTTGCCCAGTTTCAAATATGAGGCCCCAAAATAAATAAATAAATAAAAAAGCTCTGATTATCTTCAGACTAAGACTCCGAAGCAGTTGGCTCATCATATGGAGTCAGCAAAACATTTAGAAAAGTCCCAAATACAGAGATAAGCAGCTAATGTGTTTGTGTGAATTTTCCTTTATGCACTCAAGTTGTAATCCTACTGTAGTTTTTATGTGTGTATAGTATTAGTTCCTGCTAATGGGTCCTACTGTATTTAACATTAAGAGCTTAGCAGCAGCATTATAAACATCTAGGATTTCAGGCTGGAGAGCAGATATTATACCATGCTGGGGTAAAGTTGGAGCAATTCATAGAGGACTTTCTTTTAATTCATGCATTAGCAGATTTGTGGGCTCCCTCATACAGAACGGATTTGGCGATGTTAGTCTTGCGGCTGTTCCACAAGGCCAGGAGTGAAGACCTCAACTCTATTTCTGGCTCTTCCGTAAACTTGCCATGTGACTTTGGGCAAGCCACGTCTGCCTCAGTTTGCCCATCTGTAAAATGGCTGTAATACTATTTAGGGTAGTCCCCATGAGAAAGTCATCACTTGCCAAGTAACCGCATGGCTATGTCTCGTTATTTCCTATTCTTAGCACAGGGCAAATCTGTGAGATCTCAAATACCACTCTGTGGGTGGCAAGAGCTCTTTTGAATGGTGACCATTGTGCCAGTGTGACAGGGCTGATATCGGACTACATGCATTAATGTTTGAAAAGTGCTTGGAGCTCCTCAGGCTAAGTGGGGCTGTATTTGCACAAAGTGTGATGCTAAAAGAAGATGTAATAAAGTAGTAAGCTCCAGCAAAAAGAACGATCTCATTCTAGCAATTGAAAAATTGGCTCCCTAATACAGAAACTTAAACTTGAGTAATTAAGCAGCTTTAGCTAGGCAACTCTCTCCCACCAACTGAACACAAATCCCCAGCCTCTGTTTCCGAGGGCAGCGCTAAAGGCATTCTGATGGGGGGAAAGAGGAGAATGTTAAGACAAGTCCGTTCTTGTCCAACTCGGATTTATTATCTGATCTGACTCCGGATAGTCTGTGCTAGGTTATTCCCGTGAATTTCATCACCTCTTAGGATCCCAAAGCAAATACATTTTCTCTTTTATGCAGCTTAGCCACGAATCTTGCAATTAAAAAGAAATAGTTGAAAAGCTTGTTTCAATGAGATCAAAATTCCTCTTTTTGCTTGAGCTGGAGGATCCAAGAGCAGACACCTAGGCTGGGCAGTGTGGTCTAGTAGATAGAGCACTGGACTGGGTTCTTCTGTTCCTAGCTTTGCCACTGGTCTGCTGGGTGACTATGGGCAAGTCATGTTCCTGCTTTTTGCCTCAGTTTCCCCATCTCTAAAATCAAAGATTACCTGTTATTCAGGTGCAGTAACCAGGATCCAGCTATGTAATTTGTATAAGCAAAATGACATTAGCTGCCACCAATGTAATCTTAACACTTTAGGACCTGGTCCATTTAAAGTCTTTGCTGTGCAAAGCCCTGGCATCCCTTAATGGGGTTGAGCTTAAAGCTACGCGAACACTTCAAATTTCCAGTCAGAAAGGTTAAAGTTCAGTCAAACTCCATTTTCCCTATTGTCAAACCTTGCTGCGAAGGTTTGGATGGAATTGGTTTACAAAGCATCGCTGGGACTGGGACTAGTGGCCATGTTGTAAACTATCATGTGACTTGTCCCATATGACATTTCCAAGGTAAGCCAGATTGATTGGAGGGGAGTCGTCCTTGGGTGTGAGCAGGGCCGGCTTCAGGCACCAGCGAAGGAAGCAGGTGCCTGGGGCAGCCAATAGAAAGGGGCGGCACTCCGTCCGTTATTGGGGCGGCACGTCTGGGTCTTCGGCGGCAATTCAGCGGTGGGTCCTTCACTCCCTCTCTTCCTCTTCGGCGGCACTTTGGTGGCAGCTCAATCGGGTTTCTCTCTTTTTTTTTTTTTTTTTCTTCGCCGCTTGGGGCGGCAAAAAAGCTGGAGCCGGCCCTGGGTGTGAGGCTCAAATTGGGTGAGACGTTCATTGAGTACAGTACAGAGATGTGTGTATGAGACCTTTTTTCCCCATACCTCTTTGCATTTCTCCACGGTCTCACCTAAGGATCTCAAAACCCATTACAAACGCTAATGAACTAAGCCTCACAATTCCCGATGAACTGGGCAAGTATTATTCCCACATCACTGGTCTTGAAAGAGGGACAGAGAAGCCAGTCCAGTCCCACAGGATATTACTGGCACAGCAGCTGGGAATAAAACTTGGGGCTCCTGACGACCAGACTTTTGTGCCTTAACTGGAAGCCCACCCTTCCTCACAAATCTGTTATTCGTTGGGCTGACGTAATGCAACAGCAGCACCAGTAGACGTTTTTAAATGATACAGGAGTTGGCAGCATCTTTTTAGCAAAGTCTTGGGATAAAATATTTCAATTTGTTAACTTAAATATTTCACACACCCCACTGATCGAGACCTGCAGTCTGCTCTGCCAGGTATTATTGCTCAAGTGTAAAGGGTTGGACAAATCCAACTGTGAGCTATTGTTTTTTTTCTTTATCTTGTGCTAAAAATGCACCAGCAGGCATTAGAATGAGCAAGAGTGGATGCTGGAAGTAATGCAATTTAGGTCTTCAGAATCTATTATTTATAGGCACAGAGAAAGGCTTGTGTATTTCACCAGGGATGGTCTCTGGGGTTTTTTCGGTATGTACCGCTGTAGGAAATGCTGTTGGCGTAACCGTTATGAGTAGAAAGTTCTAGTCCAAGAAGTGAATTTTGCTTATTCCTGGCTGAAAGGTCAGTTGGTTTCTTTGACTGCTTAGGTAGACAGACCATGTGAGAAGATGGTCCCTTTTTTAGATTTCATTTTGCTGCTGCATGCGGCACAAGGGAAACCAGCTATCAAGTGGGAGGAAGCGGGCAGATGCTCCAGGCTGCTAATCTGTGACATGGGAGACCCAGGTTCAGTTCCCTGCTCCATTACAGGTTATCTGTGTGATGATGGGCAAGTCACTTAAGCTCTCTGTGCCTCTCCTCCCATCTACAAATGCGGGATAATATATCAATGCCCTAAGTCACAGGTAAGTAGTGAGGACAAATGCATTATTAGTTTGTGGGGTGCTCAGATAATGGGGGATTGCATAAATACATTGCTCTAGATGAAGATAACATGGTAAAAACACTGCATGTTTGCCATAGGTTTTAATTTACTTAGATAGTAAACTCTCTCTCTGTGTAGGCAGCACCCCGCACAGTAGGGCCCTGATGCTAGATTATGGCCTGAAGGGCCTACTACAATCCAACTGCTTATAACTGGGAGGAGTGCAGATTCCAATGGCCGCTAATGCGCTCTTAAATTAAATGACTTGTTTAATGTAACTGCCCTCCCTAATCTTCTTTGTGCCAAAACGGAATGTGCAGTGTAGGAAAATAGTGGAACGTTATTTATCCAGATCAGAGCTGCTTGCACTGAATAGTTTTTGTTTTCTTTACAAGTTGGTGTCTGTAGAGAGGGGCCCTAGTTATTGAAGAAAAACCTTTCCAATACTTGAGAATAAATAAAATGTTGCTGGGTTGTGGTTTTTATTGCCCTGCCTCAGTCTGGGAAAGTTTCAGTTTCTCTCCTGGCTCAAACTCCACCCTGTCAGAGGGTGAGTTTGAATGGACGCCACTTTTCAGTTTTGCCAATAACTTAACTTTCTTAAAAGAAAAAAATGGCTGAATGACGCCATCTTGTTCCATTCCTCATTCGGAGTGGGAGGGAAGCAGGATCATTGTCCCATTTTACAGAAGGTGAATTAAGGCACACTGAGTCATGTTAATCTGTGGCACAGCTAGGCACTGCCGTGCAATATCCTTGAAAGACCTTATTGTATTAATCTTGTGTATTATTGTTGACTGAGATTATATGACAGGTTTCAGAGTAGCAGCCGTGTTAGTCTGTATCCGCAAAAAGAACAGGAGTACTTGTGGCACCTTAGAGACTAACAAATTTATTAGAGCATAAGCTTTCGTGGGCTACAGCATCCGAAGAAGTGGGTTCTAGCCCACGAAAGCTTATGCTCTAATAAATTTGTTAGTCTCTAAGGTGCCACAAGTACTCCTGTTCTTTTTTTGAGATTATATGTAACCTCTCTGGAGGGAAGATGTGACCGATGTAGGAACTGGGAGTTCAAAAGTCTACACTGAGAATATGCCAGACAAGTATGGACTTTTGGGACAAAAGGCTTAAGTGGATTTCCTGGGGAATCCCTAGGGAGTGGTTAATGCAAACTCTGATTATGCAAAAAAACCAGCCTTTTGACGCCACACCCTGAGGAGAGGGTCACTGTCTGTTGATTAGCTATTACAGAAGGCCAGGCTCACAGGCCTGAGCTGTATAAAGAAGTGACTGGTCTGCCCAGTTTTTATTCTGGTTCTGGATCCAAGATGGGTATGAACTTATAACCGCAGGGAAAAGCCAGTTGTGGGTTTTGATGGACTAAACCTACCAGAGCCCTAGGCTGGAGCTGGGGTGACCCTCTGGTGAGCTTTCTAGTAGGTGTGTAGGAACGTCTATCATTTTAATCTGTTTCTGTGTAACCTTAAGAATAAAAGTGCTTGCTTAGAAGAGCTGTGGGGTAACTTATAAAGCAGGCAATCCACTGGTCACAGCCTTCAGAGAAAAAGAAAAATGCAGGCAATGGCTTTTTGGGCAGTCTGGCTTGCTGGGGCTATCACAGTGTAAGGCAGGGAACTGTGCAGCCTGAGGGTTGGTCAGGAGGGAGTGAGACATGGGTCTCCACTCAGGAGAGCTGGTGGCTGGGCACCAGAAACCTTTAAGTGGGTGCCCATAAGAGACCACGAAGAGTGGAGGATTGGGAAAGTGAGATGCAGTTCCCCTGAAACTGTGACATCCAGATCTTCTGAATCCCAGCCCAGTGCCTTAACCACAAGACCTCTGGCAACCGTCTTTTGTTGCCAAGTTAGCATATTTCTAGGGCGAGCTTGTAGGGTGAGAGCAAAAGCACATGGTGGACTGGCTCCAGGGCGCTATACCCCTCTGCGCTGCCATGCTGGAGACTTCGGTTAGGGTGCTTCTCCTCCTCTCCTGCAGCTGAGTCTGCTGCGGAGCGGGCTGGAGCCAACAGCCCATGCAGTCCCAGTGGGCCTCTCTCCATTCACTTCAGTGGGGTTGGCATCAGGACCAGAGAGGGCATCTTGGGTAGCTCCATTGTGACCTCCTTGGCTGACACAGGAGCTGTCGGGAATGGCCCTGGCTTGATGTGGGGCCTTGTAGCCCTGGAGGAGTTGCAGCCCTGCTGGGAGATTTGCATTCTACACAACCTGAACATGAGAACGTGCCTCTCTTGGTGCAGGGGGCTGAGAGCGCCAGTCCCCAGGGCATGCTGGGGCTTCTGCCTGTGTTCCTCTGGGACAACATGAGACTCCTTAGCTGAGCAGGGAGCAAGAGCAGCAGCTCCACTGCCCAACCTGGAAGATCACCTGTGCCTGACTCCGAAATGACCCATGTGCAACGACACTTATTTGGGCTGGGCACCTACGGCTCTCTTTAGTCCTGCTCCAGCATTCGAATCTGCTAACGTGGACCCCTGCCCGCCGGGGGGCCACGTGCAGACTGAGGGGTCTGTGCTAGCAGAGCTGATCACAGGATCAGGGCCTTGCAGCACAGTGGGAGCTGTGTGTACTCGGCACCTCTCCGGATCAGGCTGCCTGTCCACCCAGCCCTAAATATCTGCACGATAGTTTAATTTTGCACCATGGTAAAAGCTCTGCGCTCCCCTTAAGGATGCACCATGGTCATGCTAGATGAGGCGCATGTTTGTTTCTTAGGGGACATCTATTTGCAGTGCACACATTGCACGGCGGCCAGCATCAGTTTCCCAGGAGTTAGTTTTCAGTCACTGGCTTCATTCCTTCAGTCAGGTGCTGGTGGCATCCGTCAGAGCGATCACTGTCACCCACGACAAAATTCGCTTGACTCTCTTGTGTTTGCTTGACTCTGCTGTGCCCTTTGACAGGTTTCCATCATGTGACGCGCAGCCTTGCGCCTGCCTGAATGGAAGTGACCAGGGATAAATCGCCTCATTGATTTGCCCCTTTCTGGTTGGAATTGGGGGACTTCCCCATCAAGCAGGCCTTCTGCAGCCATTAATGCTGTCATCATCCCGGCTGAGCGGCAAAGTGGAACTAGTCAAACCGACTGGCCCTGCCAGCAAGCTGTCTCGCTTTTGCTGAAGTGAGTTGGATCTATTGCACCAGCAAAACATGAAAAACAGGCCAAAAAACGATAACTGCAGCTTCAGGATTGAAATATCTGTCTTTTAAAAGCCAGGATGAGCAGAGGACACATGTTGATTTGATTTTCCTAGCTGGGAAGCATAAATATACACTGTGCACATGGCGAATTTCCATCTCTAAAAACATCATGAACCTGAGGAGCCAGGGTTTATAACATTAGCACTGCAGGGGTTAGCCAGAATCCAATCGAGAGTCTCATTAATAATCAGTGGTACAGCGGCTCAGAGAAGAAGCCCATTTCCAGCTAACTTCTGCAAGCCCCATACAAATCACTTCGGCTTGAATGTGCAGATCATTCTCATTGCTGGCGTAAATAACTTTGCCATTAGCGGCCCCTGTTCTCATTCATTTTTCTTTTTGCCTGCAGAGCGTGGATTGGGAGGTGTGGGCGGGGGGAGATAATATGTTAACCAGCTGTAAAACAGACTTTTACAATTCTTTGTTTTGGGGACTGCTTTGTTTCTCGTAGTTCAGATCTGGTGTGTGCCTGAGTGAAATGTTCTTTGTTTGGGAGGGACAAGACAGCGCCATAGATCAGATAGCAATGCTGCTTTGCCAGCCAAAAGCAATTCGTCCGGAATCCAGTACAACTAACCCATCACAAAGCAAAGTCCTTTGGCTCGGAGCCACTGGAGCTGGCTCAAGGAGGGGCAAACTACCCATCAGCCTGGCTCACTGCACCCCTGTGTGGCATGAGAGGCTTAAGAGGGCATGTGGTGGTCACTGAACCTCAGCTACCTCCGGTGTTGTAAGTTTGAAACCCACCGTGGTGCTCAGATCCTACGATGAGGAGAACCTGCATAGACTAGAACACAGGGTAAGCACCGGTCCCTCTGCCTTTCCTAAGAGGGGTTTGGCTTAGGGCAGTCTTAAATGCTACTCAGGGGATGCTCTGAATCCACGCAGCTCCATCCTGGCCATGCTCCGTTTCTAGCCAACATTGGCTTCCTTTTCAGTGCCATTGACCCCTATGCTACCAGTAGAGGGGAGATGATGATGAGTTCCTGCCATTGCAACCTCCCATCCTGGGCTGGCACCAGCAGCAGCTGGGCTGTAGTCAGCCCCTGGCTCTCACCCCTCTCCAGCGCTGCACCGTGTGGAGTAGTGTGAACACAAGGCGCTAAATGTTGTTTTGTTTAGGGGTCTGGCTCTCACGCTATTCATCCTAAATAAAATGAACAAGCCAGCCTAGAATGGACCTGAGCAGCTATGACTCTTCACTCCCATTAATTTTAATTATTTTCTTTTCATCTGCAGTCAGTAGCAAATTAACTTGTTTGATTTACAGCAAAGTGCGAAGACATCAGTCATACGTTTCATTGTGGCACAAACCAGCCTGTGGGAGCCAAGCCCCCATATTTCATAAGTCTGGTCTGCACCTGAAGATTAGATCGATCTAGCGATGTCCTGCAGGGCTGTGAAAAATGTTGTGCCCTTAGCACCGTAGTTAGGTGGACCTAACCCCCAGTGTAGATGCGACTAGGTTGACAATAATTCTTCCATCAACCTAGCTACCATCTCTCAGAGATGGATTAACTACCGTGATGGAAAGTCCCCTTCTGTTTACCTGGAGTGGCTGTGCTGTAGACATGCCCATAGATGCAAAATGACCGAGCAAGATTCCCATGAGCCTTGGCAAACTGAGTAAGAGGAGGCACGTGGGGGCTTAGCAGAATATCCAACAGAGTGACTTACTTGTATTCAGTGTTAGCAGAAGCCTTTTCCCAGCTAAATTCGACAATTCCCAGTGAGAACCGAGCAGGTCACCAAGGAAACTCTAGTTCCCAGGATGAGGCTTCAGTGAGAGCTGGGCTTTAATTCAGCAGAGAGACGGCGACAGCTCCTGGTCTGTGCAGATTCAATACAGCTGCTGCGGTGGCTACTAACCAATTGCCCACCGTGAGCAGCATCCCACGTGGAATTGGACTCCTTCTCGGTGTTATTAAGAAGGCATTGGGAAAGCAGCAGCTGCTTGACTGCTGCGGAGTCCTGTTGCGTGGACTGCGAAATAGGCTAGCTGCGTCCTCCAGCTGGGATGAGCTGCACACGGCTTCTACCAGCTTGGCTCTCCCGGGGCTGGCTCATGCCTCCGGTGAGGTAACCTGCAGGATGCAGGCACGCTAGGCCAGAATCATCCTGTTCCATTCTCCACTGAGTTCACCGAAGGAATCTGCTTGTTGCATTGGCTCTGCTCTTGCCTCTGCAGCCTGCCAGATACATCTGTTTAAACCACGTAAGAGTCACCATCAATTTCTCTTCCAGGCTAAGTGTGCTATGGAAGGGGACGAGGGGAAGCAGGCAGAGCAACCTGAAGGTTCGTTAAACGGTATTATTTTCAGGGTTAAAACAATACAGGCTGTAGGAGCCAATGGGGACACTTCGGGAGAAATCCTGGGAGCTTTGCCACTGACTTCAGTGGGGCCAGGACTTCACTCCTAATTTCTGGAGGAAATGCCTCTGTCTTCTTCCTACCATGCAAAAGCTGTTAGGACTCTTGTAAATAGCAGGGGCTGTTAGAAGCCTCCTTTTCATGGTCGCATTTTAACTTTTTTTGGGGGGTGGGTGGGGGGAGGTTTGTTCTGATCACCTTAGTTTTGCCAAGTCTTGGGTTGTTTAGTGTGACTCTTGGAATATTTGGTGCCTTTCTGAAAGGCCCATCTCCTGGAGTCCTGGGATCAGGCAGGAATCTCTGTTTTCATTTAAATAACAAAGTAAGGCTCTAGCCCATGTGGCTGCAGAGAAGAGCTTGAAAGTGTGCCTCCTAAAGGCTCAAAAGCCAAAGGCAAATACAGCCCCCAGTATATTATTTTTAAAGGGTAGATCTCTTAATTTTTAAGCCAATCGTGTGATTTTTTTGGGGGGGGGGGTGCGAGGGAGCCTGCTTCATGAGTTGTGAAGTCTTGGGTTGGTGATTGTATTTTGATGGCTTCTTGAGCCCAGAGTTTGTTCTCTGGCCTCCTGGGGTGGTGTAGCTTGGGGTCCGATGGGTGGGCACGATATGTGAAGGAAAGCACATGTTCTGAATGGACCTTTAAGAAGGAGTCCGCATTACAGATCACTAAGTGCAGGTAATGTGACTAGCCGTCCCAAGATGTAATTATTACACCCCTCCGCCCCACCCCCTAAAAAAGTGTCGTGATTTTTCACACTTGCTATCTGGTCACCCTGAATGCAGGTTTCACTCAGCTCTGGCATAGATTTGGGATTAACTCAGTGGCTTTTGCCCAGATCTGTGCCAGGCAGAATTGTTACGTAGCTGTTGTTTTTACAGTACCCAAGAGTGTGCTACATCCTTCTCAGCAGAATTAGAACGGCACCGGCCCTGCTTACCGTCTAATTTTAGATAAATGGGGGGATGGAGGAAGGGGTGGAGCTGACGCAGTAGTAGGGCTTTTGCGTAGTCACAAGAACTTTTAATAACGATTGTTATTGACTCGCTTCTTCTGAGCATCTTGGGATAAGCACTTCTTAAGGAGGGATTTGGACGAAGGGAAGGTAGCGGCTTGGCTGGGCAGATTAGGATATTAGGAAACACTTTTTCACTAGGAGGGTGGTGAAGCACTGGAATGGGTTACCTAGGGAGGTGGTGGAATCTCCTTCCTTAGAGGTTTTTAAGGTCAGGCTTGACAAAGCCCTGGCTGGGATGATTTAGTTGGGGATTGGTCCTGCTTTGAGCAGGCGGTTGGACTAGATGACCTCCTGAGGTCCCTTCCAACCCTGATATTCTATGATTCTAAGCCTGGATGTCTCTCTGAAAGAGATGCTGTAGCTCACACAGAAGCAATGGTTTGCAGGGCCGGCTCTAGGCACCAGCAAAGCAAGCAGTTGCTTGGGGCGGCAGATTTGCAAGGGGCGCAAGAATCCAGCATGGGAGCTGAGAACCAACAGGGGGCCCTGGGAGCTGTAGTTCCTTGGTTAGCTCCCTGCCTATAGAGCCAGCCCTGGAGCAGGGAAAGAACTACATTTCCCAGCATTCCCTTGGCCACTAGCAACAGGAAAGGGTGGGGGAAGGAGTATGGAACTGAAATCTGCCGCTTGCTGTGAATGGTAGGAACAGAGCCAGCTCTAGGTCTTTTGCCGCCCCCCCCCCCGCCCTGGACTCTCCCCCGCCCACACCCCCTGCTGCCCCAGCTCTGGCCCCCACCTGCACTCCCCTGCTGCCCCAGCCCTAGGCTCTCCCCCCCCCCCCCGCACTCCCCTGCCGCCCCAGCCCTGGGCTCTCCCCCACCCACACCTCCTGCCACCCCAGCCCTGGGCTCTTCTCCCCCCCCATCCCCAGCCGCCCCAGCTCTGGCCTCCACCCGCACTCCCCTGCTCCCCCAGCCCTGGGCTCTCCCCCCCCCCGCACCCCCTGCCGCCCCAGCTCTGGCCTCCACCCGCACTCCCCTGCTCCCCCAGCCCTGGGCTCTCCCCCCCCCCCCGCACCCCCTGCCGCCCCAGCCCTGGGCTCTCCCCCCCCGCACCCCCTGCCGCCCCAGCCCTGGGCTCTCCCCCAAAGAAGGAATTGGGGGGACTAAATGGACGGTGCACCTCTCTATCTGAAGCCTAGCAAGGGAGGTATGTGGATCCCACTAGAATTTAAAATGAAAAGTAAGGGAGGGGAGGCTCTGGACCTGGGCAGCTTTAGATACAGTACCAGGCACGTAGGAGGATTTCCACGTCTGAGCCATGGAAGCAGAAAATGATTTTTCCTTTCCAGATTTAGCTAATATTCAGAAAGGGAATCTAGCACCTGCCTTCCAGATTTGAACACCCTCAAAATTCAGGAGTGCTCAAGCTCAATTTGGGCAGCTGTTACTTCATTTCCCCCAAATCAAATATACTGATCCACTGTAACTTGCTGTAGAAAAAGTAGAATAAATTGAGCAAGAAATGCTTCCCAGTGGTTATTAGGACTGGAATTGCTATTTTCAACAGCCATTGCTTTTTTTTTTTTTTTTTTTTTTTAAGTTTTAGTTTTATTTGTTTAAAAGGAAGACTGTGACAGTGCATTCCCCATAGAAACAAAGAATGGAACAAAAGAATAATAAAGGCACCTCAACTTTTCCTCATTTATGTAGGACAGTCTTATAATATGCATCCAGATATCCTCCAGTCACACAAGCTGAAAATTGTTCCACTTTACTGCAGTTCTGTAACCATATGGGAACCAATCCTGTCTGTGTTCTGTGCACATCCAAAATTCCTGCTGAATGACCCGCCCTGGGAGCGAGTTACCAGTGACCCAGGGCTGGGGCGGCAGGAGGGTGCAGTTGGCGGGGGGGGGGGGGGGGGAGAGCCCAGGGCTGGGGTGGGGGGGCAGCCAAAATTTTTTTTGCTTGGGGCAGCAAAAAATCTAGAGCCGGCCCTGATGGTTTGGATGCAGAAATAACTGAGTGGAGTTCTCTGGGCTGCATTATCCAGGAGGTCGGACTAGATGATCATAATGGTCCCGCCTGGCCTTGGAATCTATGACCTGGGGACTTGAGTCCAAGTGGATCGGGTCTGATTCGTTCACGTCGTTAAAGGAAAATCCTTCTGAAAAGACTCGGGTGTGTTGGGGATCGTGAATGACTCTGCTCTGGTTGCAGTCTAGAAATAAATCACAAAACCTTGACTTGGAAACCTTTGCTCCGAGCCCTGGCCCTGTGAAACCCACTGCGGTAACGCTGCCTAGCTTTGCTGCCCTCTTCCTCTGGAGAGGCTGAAATCTGCACTGTAAATATTAAGACGGTTCCATGCACAGCAGTGGCTGCTTTGGGTTACTTGGCTATAGGCACATACTGGGGTGAACTTTTGTGTACTTGGATACAATATAAAAAATTTCCTTTCACATCAATTTGTTTGTCCTAATTGTATATTTGTATATCTTTGGCTGGCATTGAATCTAATCAGTTCTCCATGCAGGTTTCAACAGAGGGAGCTTTTGGAATGAGGTGGCTTTTTATTAAATGTAATTGTTCTCACCCTTTGGATTGCCCTGTGAACGCTAACATGGCTGCGGTACAAAGGTTGGTACTCATTTGAGGGGGGACTTTTAAATAGGCTTTGCTCTACATCCTGCCCGAAACTGTTGCTCTTCATCGGTAAGCAAATGCTGTGCTGCACCCCAGAGATAGTTGCAGTTCTGTGGTGGATGGGATGAACAATCCAGGTGTATAGCTTATATCAGGCTTTTTTTTTTTTTGGTTAAGTTCTCCATTGAGTTGGACTGTGCTATCTAATGATGGTTGTTGTGAAATATTCTAGGTAATATTCCTATATTCTCCATAACCCCTGTTATCTCTTTCATGGGCCCGACTTGACCCCTAAATCAAAGTAAACCAAAGTTCAGCCTTGGTTTTCCAACCCCCACGTGAGGTTTGGTTGGGTCTGAGGTTTGGATTCTGCACATCATAAAAGTGCAGAGTTTGGAACCTGGGTTTCAGCTCAGACCCGTATCTAACTTCTACTCTGTCTGTCTGGCACATCCTGGAGCGGCGCTGGTTCAGACCTGGGGTTGCTGTGCCTGGGGGGAGGGGAGGTGGTACTCACAAGCGTATGGCACTCGGGAGACTGATGAGGAAAGCTAGAGCCGATTGATTAATGCACTGAGAATTGTAGTTAAATTAAGGATGTGGGCTTAATGGGCCAGACAAAGGGGATTGTTCTTCCTGGCTCTACAAAGGTAGAGGGAAATCTGTGTGTTTGGTGGCATAGGGGAATCAGGGCTGCCTGGCGTGATGCTAGCTAAAGGAGGCCAAAAGGCGGTTGATGCAGCTGGGGCTTGCTGAGCATGCGAAAGGTGATGCTGTGAGCACAAAGGCAGGGAGGTGCTGGGAGCGGATGTAGAAAAGTAGACAGTCGCCAAGTGATGCCCTCGCCGTATTCCTCCTCCGCACTCAGAACTTCTGATTAGCTCCCCACCACGCGACTCCAAGGCAATTCTTTGCTCTTGGAAATGATCACTCATGGTGGTGGGGAGTGTTGTGGTGTTTGTAGTGCAGTAGAGAGGCCCCAGTGGAGACTGGGGACCCTGTTGTGCTGGGGGTTGCATAGACACGTGGCAAGAGAGAGTCTCTGCCCTGAAGAACTTACAGTCTGGATGGACAAAAGGTGGGAGGGGAAACTGAGCCGCAGAGAGGTGAAGTGACTTGCCTGACGTCTCCCGGCAGAGCTGGGAATAGAAGCCAGGTGGCCTGACTTTCCTAGCCAGTGTCTTACCCGCTAGGCTACACTGCCTCACTGCAGTGTTGGGTCTCGTTTAGCTGGTAAGCGTTTT
Organism: Emys orbicularis; assembly: GCF_028017835.1. Taxonomy (NCBI): domain Eukaryota; kingdom Metazoa; phylum Chordata; order Testudines; family Emydidae; genus Emys; species Emys orbicularis. The sequence goes on from NC_088698.1 coordinate 28,753,506, forward strand.
GGGTGCTGGTTAAGCACTGCACGCAAGTGATGCCAGATAAACAATCAAGAAGTGTAGTGGCCATTGACTTGGTACAGCCAGATGTACTATCGAGAGCAATGCAGGACGTTTGTTCTAGCGGCTCATTGCATGATTTACTATTCTGTGAATTTTCACTGGGCCATAACAAATACCTATAGTCTGCTAGCTGAGGGGTGTGCTGCAGGTTTGGTCCACCGCACCCCAACCCTCTGCCTCATCCCTGCCCTCACCCCCCCACCCCAACCCTCTGCCCCAGCCCTGAGCCCCCTCCTGCACCCTGAACCCCTCACCCCTGCCCCCACTCCAGAGCCCTCACCTCCAGCCGGAGCCCTCACCCCCCTCACCCCAACCCTCTGCCCCACCCCTGAGCCCCCTCCCACACTCTGAACCCCTCATCCCCGCCTCTACTCCTGAGCCCCATCCCGCACTCTGAACCCCTCATCTCCACCCCAGAGCCCTCACCCCCCCACACCCCAACTCTCTGCCCCAACCCTGAGCCCCCTCCATCCCAAACCCCTCATCCCTGGCCCCACCCCAGAGCCCTCGCCCCCCCCAAATCTCTGCCCCAGCCCTGAGCCCCCTCCCACACTCTGAACCCCTTGGCCCCACCCCCACCACACATCACCTCCATGTTGGTGCACATAGTAAAATTCATTCTGCACATGGACGTAAAAAATGAGAGGGAACATTGGTCCTCCTTGTTCGTTTACCTTGTAAGGCTAGATGTGGAGATGTTGTTGTGTGGGCATCAGACTGGAGATCGCATGTACAATCCCCGCTGAGCAGCAGCGTTGGCAGTGTCTTCATGCTGTTCCTTTAAGTGCTGTCTAAGACCTCTGGTATGGCAGCCTGGGCGAATGGATATGGACACGCCCAGTTTGTTTAGAACATTAAATGATTTTTAACAGTTGAGCAATTTAGCCACAAGTGGCTGGAGAGATGTAACATGGGATTGGACTAGATGACCTCCTGAGGTCCCTTCCAATCTTGATATTCTATGAATTACTTGAACATGCGGGAGGGGAATGTTGGGAGGGGCTAGGCTAATTTGTGTGGCTGTGATTCAAGCAGCGATTGCTAAATGGCTGCAGCTGTGTCGGGATCTCTTCTGGAACCCACAGAAAGCAAACAAACGCCATTTCCCCACAGGGGCTTGTGAAACAGGCGGAAAACAACATATTGTACTTATGGCACGTCTTCAGGGTTGGCCACCAGATCCCTTTGGAGCGCTGGTGGTTGACACACTTCAGCCAGTCCCCACACTGGGTTGCTGGTTCTTTGGCCAGAAGGTTCATTGCCTGCTTGTGCTGTCCCTAACGGGAACACGGGGTCTCCTGGGATCTCCTCGTCCCAAAGAGAGCTTTTGATTCTAGTCTAGCTGCATGGTTTTTTCCCCCCACCATTTTAAACATTGCCACGCACCCTGGTGTAAGAACAACAGGGGCATATCAGGGCCTACCAGAGGCAGGAAACGGATGGGACCTTATGCTACTGTTGTAAGTGAGAATTGCCTCTGTGCAGCTGTTGTGCCAGAGCTGGGCAGAAGTTGTGATCGGAGCAGAGCTTGGGTAGAGCAGAGAATCAAGCTCTCAGGGACTAATTCTGCTCTCCGCGAGCCTCGTACAGCTTCCAACGTTGGCGTTGCATAGGTGTAAAGGAGCAAAGCCTTCGGCCCAGGCAGCACTAATTCAGGGGCAGATTCTCATCCCTCCACCGAAGTCAATGGAGTCATGCCAGAAGAAGACTTAGCCCTCCACAGTCAACATGAAGAGTGTGAGAAAGGCGACCCCAAGGAGGCTACTGAAAGCATATTAAGTATGGCTGAAATTGACAATGTCTGAAATTGACAAATCCATGGCAGGGCATATTTCCCCTTGTTGAGAGGGAGGAATGGAGGGATCCCTTTAGAGCCATGGGAGGGGAATGCCGTTGTCCCTTTTCAAAGGTGCCTTTGCACCTGCCTCGCTGGAAGAAGGGACTGGCCGGTGCCTAGAACAATGGGTGATGCCGGGGTAAAATGGATGTGAAGCATTCTCTGGATGCACAAAGAACGAGACGGGTTCACCTTCAGCAGGATGCAGTTTCCTAGGTGAGGAATGAGGTTTGAAGAGATTAATCTGGAGGCCAGACTATGCACCAGCCTCCTCTCCCTCTTCTTACACTGACTTGGGCTCTGCAGGAGATTCTCCTTTCTGCTGCAGTCAGGAAAAGGCAATTCAAATGCAAGAGCTGGAAGCTATGCAGGCATCAGCTACTGTATGATGAACACAGTCAAGGAAACGGTGTGATCCCAGCAGATCACCCTATGACAGCAGCACCAGCAGCTCTATCAGCCAGCCCTGAAGGGAAGAGAGGCAGGAAAGGAAAAAAAGGTCAGATGTGAAATGTCTGGAATTGTAAAACTTTTTGGGGATTCATGCTCTCAGGGTTGAGATTTGGGGGCCTGTATTCCTGTTGACTGTAGAGAGTTTTTAATGAAAAAGAAGAATTCATATCTGTTCTGGAGTCTTGTGGTCTCATTAAAACTGCAGCAAAACGAATACTTGTAGAGATGTCTCACTGATTTTATTTCCCAAACTACTGACTTTAAGGGAAATCCAGCTTCTTTCCTGGTAAGTAGGTAAAAGAGTCTAGTGCAGCTGTAACTCCAGTGACCCTTATTCTCAAACTATGTTGCTATTGTCTTTGATGACTGTGTGTGGGAGAAACACAGCACCAAACTTTCACTGTTGTTGGTGTTGATAGTAAATATTTATGTCATGGCAGCAGACGCAGATCCCAATTGGGATTGATGCCCTGTTGTGTTAGGTGCTATACGACACAGCAAAGAGACAAACCTTGTTTTCTTATCTGTGTATCTATCTAATCCATTGTGCACCAATCACCCTGATATTGAGATGTCCTATATTCTCCATAGGGCAGATGGAGTGTCCTTTTAACTCTTTTTAGCTAATTGGTTGTGACAAAGGAATAGGATTAAGAATTGCAATTAATGTCCTTTCACTGGAGCTGCTGCTGCTGTGACCTTTTTTAGAAAACTGTAATTGCTCGAGGAAAGGTGGGTTGGTGCCTTCACATTGCTGGCCTCTGGAAATCTGACAGCTCCCTGATTAACAGCTGAGAGCAAAGAGGCCCTAAATAGCCTCTCTCTCTCCCACTCCCATGTGCCCATTGTTTTGTAGCTCCTTAATATTATCTCCCTAGTTGCTTGCATGTATCAAACCGAACAGAAGAAATCATCTGTATAGGGAGAACCTGCTGAGTTAAATTCTCACCCATGCCAGCAAACTAAGACTGGTGGTGTTCTGACTGCTATATTTTGTGCCGTATGTAAAAAAAAAAAAAAAAAAAAAATGCTCCTCAATTGGCATTATCCCCTGAAGAGGCAGAATGAACTGACAAATTCTGGGATGATTTATTCTGTGGTGGTTGATCCCTGCAGCTTAGGAGCAGCTGAGATTTCTCCAGCCATGTTTACTTGTGTTCTTTTAGGACAGAGTTGGGCTTTACGTGCACGCACAAAACATATTTGGATGTTTGCAGGATTCCCTAAATGTGTTTGTCGCACTGTCTACCTGCATACTTTGTACTTGTCCTTTACTTGCTTTATGGGACATCAGTCAATATTCAAACAGGGCAAGTGTAGATTCTAGCATTTTTATTTTTGTTTTCATCCTTCATGGGCCGGATCTTCTTGTGCAGCTGAAATAATAAGAAAGATTTGGTTTTCCCATGGTTGGTCTGTCCCAGAGTAGTGGAAATACCATGAACAGACCAGCTTTTATGTTATGCCAGTTCTATAGTTGGCTCCAAAAGGGGAAAAAGGAATCTTATGGAAATCATGAACACAAATGCCAAGTTCTCTCTTGTATGCAGTGTTGTTGTAGCCGTGTCAGTCCTAGGATATTAGAGAGACCAAGTTTTTTATATGCTTGTGCAACCAGAGTACACGTCACTACCATTTGAGTCACCTCTGTGCTTCCTGCCACTGCTTCTGTTTGCTTGCACTTTTTTGGTACATTTGCCGTATCCCATGCTTGGTCTCCCACCCCGCTGGGCATGGTGCTGTTTGATATTTCGATACTTCCAACTTGCAGGGCCAGTGAATACAGCTATGATTGAGGTTTCATGATGCAGTGCATCAGAGTGCTCCAAAGCTACTCTGGACGCTACAGCGCAGCCTCCACTTCAGATTTTCCTTTCCAAAATGTACAGCAGTTTCCCTTGCAGAGAATCACGAAGACGCGTGACCACCTGGCGCCGTGTTGTTTCATTTCCAATAATAGCTGGTTATTGTGAAAAGCAACGCAGTGGCCCAACATGAAGGCAGTTCTGGCTTTGCTAACAGTGACTGCTACAGCCCTGCCTATTGATAAATCTGTTTGATCGGATCTTTCTGGTTTGGGTGTTTGCCCAGCGCTTATGCAGTAGGTCGGAAGTTGTCCCTTGGTACCTACCTTTGTTCCTTTTTTGAGAACCAGACCATTTTGGGATTCATGCTGATTCGGCTTAATAAAAACCTCACAGTGGACCAGATCCGCAGTGCGTGAAAATTGGCGTAGATCTGCTGAACTCAACAGTCTGACTTGATTTACGCCAGCTCTGTATATGGCTTAGTAGTTGTACATAGTGGTGTACAAGTAGCTCGTCAGGGTGTTCATTTAAAACCCCTAACGTGCCGTGGATTAAAAAGAAAAGATGAATGGGAAGAGCAAATCTGATGGTCCCAGATCATTACCTGAGTATATGATAGATTATATTACGTTATTCGCCTCGTACTGTGGCTTGCTTTGGCAGGACTGGCAAGCAGGTCTCTGCTCAAGGAAAGAGGAAACTAATGTTCAACTTGTGCAAACTCATAGGTGTAAGGGACAACTGGCTGGGAATTTTTCATCTAACTTTTTTTTTTTTTTTGACAAAAAATGCCATTTTCATCAAAACTGAAACGTTAAGAAAAATATATTTTTGACAACATTTTCTTTACCAGAACGCTTCATTTCATTTTGTTTTTCTAATGTCAAAACAAGCCATTTCAACACTTTCAGAACAGTGGGTTTGGTTTTTCATTTTGAAATTGAAATCATTTTTTATATTAAAAAAATTGCAAGAAGTTTTGAACAGGTTTAAATTGGAATGAGACGTTTCGATTTTATCAATGTTTTGATAGTCTCAAAATTATTTATTTTTTATTTTTGAATTTCATTTCACAGGAAATTTCAGTTTCTTTTGCTTCCTTTCCATTTCAGAATGGAGAAATTCAAAATTACGGAATTTCTCATGAAATGGAAAAATCCAGTTCTCACCTGTGTCTAGTGCAAAGTAGAATCATTAATGGGAGCTGGACATGCTGTTCCTCACACACAACTATGAACACTTCTGTTGCCTAGGGTTACCATATTTAAAAAATAAAAAAAGAGGACACTCCACGGGCCCTGGCCCCGCCCCTTTCCCACCCCCGGCCCCGCCCCTTCCCCAAAGTCCCCGCCCTAACTCCCCCTCCTCCCTCCCAGCCACGCGAAAAGGGCTGCCCGAGCGCTACCGGCTTTACGGTTTGCCGGGCAGCCTCCAGACCCTGCGCCCCCGGCCGGCGCTTCCCCAGCGCAGCTGGAGCCCGGGAGGGGAAGCGCCCAGCCGGGGGCGCAGGGTCTGGAGGCTGCCCGGCAGACCATGAAGCCGGTAGCGCTCGGGCTTCGGGCAGCCCCTATGCCTCCGGACCCTGCGCCCCCGGCCGGGCACTTCTCCTCCCCGGCTCCAGCTGCTCTGCTCCTCCCCGGACTCAGACTTCGGCTCTGTTTAAGAGCCAAGCTGCCCGAGCCAGCGCTACCGGCTTCGGGCAGCCCCCTTGCCTCCGGACCCTGCGCCGCCGGAGCAGAGCAGTTGGAGCCCGGGAAGGGAAGTGCCCGGCCGGCGGCTTGGGGTCCGGAGGCACGGGGGCTGCCCGAAGCCGGTAGCGCTGGCTCGGGCAGCTTGGCTCTTAAACAGAGCCGAAGTCTGAGTCCGGGGAGGAGCAGAGCAGCTGGAGCCGGGGAGGAGAAGTGCCCAGCCGGCGGCTGGGGTCCGGAGGCATGGGGGCTGCCCGAAGCCGGTAGCGCTGGCTCGGGCAGCTGGGCTCTTAAACAGAGCCGAAGTCTGAGTCAGGGGAGGAGCAGAGCAGCCGCGGGAGAGGAAGTGCCCGGCCGGTATTTTTCCCGGACATGTTCGGCTTTTTGGCAATTCCCCCCGGACGGGGGTTTGATTGCCGAAAAGCCGGACATGTCCGGGAAAAAACGGACGTATGGTAACCCTACTGTTGCCCGGAAATACCACCCCGGTCTAGAGGGTAGTGTTGTTGATACACATTACCTGGACTGTGGATGAAACTGATATTCCATCTCTTCCCCCTTCCTTTAATTTAGAACAAACTTAGCCAAAAATATTTTAACCATTTCCCCCCCTCATCTATTTTTTAAAATCAGAAACTCTTAAATTTTGATCTCATGAGTGGCTACACAGCCAAGGCGTAAACTATCATCTGGAGCCTAAGCTGTGCAAAGTGAATTCTCATGATGTTGTTACAGAGGCCATTTAGAACTGGAATCATCCTGTATGAACAAGATCTCCAACCATCTTTTCAGATTTATGGAAGAAGTAGCATTGCTGGGTTCATTTCAGTATGGCTCTACATTACATATTTATGTGCCAAAGTGAGATTTATTGTGGATTAGAGGGACAGAAAACGCATCAGCAATATCTAAATGTTCAGTGGGAAAATACCCTTTTTTTTTAAATTTATTTTATTTTTAAAGACTCTCCTGTTTGAATTTCCTGTATCTTCTCTTAACTTGACTGAGGAAGATGATCCAATATTTTATCTTACTGGTGACTTGCAAACTGTTTATTTTTCCAGATAGCCTCAAGAGTCAGCCATGACAGACACAATGTTTGGCAACAGTACTGATCGGTGGATGTGTCCAAATGACAGGCCGATGTCCCTCAGAGCCAAGTAAGGGAATTCTTTGTTTGTTTGTTTGTCAATCTAGGATTGTTTGTGGCTAAAAAACGTATTGCTATAAAAATGTATTTGACATTTACATACAAAATTGGATTAATCAATGTAGATTCTACTCTGTTACACCAATGTAAATCCCAAGTAACTCCAGCTGTCAATCCAGATTCTTGTATTGTGTTCATCACCTTGGTGTCAGTACTTTTTGAAATGGACGGTGTTATTCTGGGTTTACCATTGCAATTGAGATAGGAAGTTGACACTGTGGTCTTGACCATGCTGAATTGTCTGTGAAAATCTCCTACTAGTTCTATCAATGGAGGAAGCACTAATATAGACTGGTTGCTGGTGCTTGTACAAGCATGTCCCCGAAGTCTGCTCAGAACAGGAGTACCTCATATGATGGTTAAAATGCCCGGGCCTGGTCTGCATTGGCACTTTTACCACTGTCAGCACTGATGGAGCTGTGTGGATCACAACAATGGTATGAGGTTTTCAACAAATCCTCACACTTCAAGCATACCCTGTGTGTCTCTGGTGAACGTGGAATTTAGATGCATCCAAACAGGTCTTGTGCTAGTGAATCCCATTTGTTACCAGACCTTAATAAATAAAAAAATAACAATCAAGCCAGTCAATTTGCTCTGGAATTAAATCCAAATAATTTGAATGGATGTGTGATGTATCCCTTATAAATAGATCAGGGATTTGTTTTTATTTTCTAATGTTGAGATATCATTGACATTTGCAGAGCTCGCTGTATTCTGTAGCGAGTTGATCAGAAATTAAATTGTTTGCTGATCAAAGCTCAGAGCCATATAAGTGACATTGTTCTACATACCTGATCTCTCACTCCCTCAGAAAAGGGAGTCATCTCTGTTTATAAAAGAAAAAGGTGAACTGGTGTTAATTGTATCTTCCCCAGGCTAGGAGATCACATGAAAAATTTCTTTCCAAGAAAGACTCGGACCTGTTAGCCGAGTTCGTTTGCAACTTCTAACCTTCAGCATTTTTTTTAAGTGTGTGTGTGGGGGGGGGGAGGGAGAGGCAGGAGGGGGAGAAAGAGTTTATGATGGAAACACTGATTTGTATTAACCTACTGCATTGGGAAAGTGAGCCTCGAAGATCAGTGTGAATGACTTGAGTAATTTCTAGGACAGCATGTCGTGCTAATTGTTTATGGAAGAATCTGTACTGCAGTCAAAATAATCAACTGTTGCAAGGATGGAAAGATTTGCCGAGAGAAAACAGAAGTTAAAGGTTGATAGGACTTGATGAGAGGAGATGGGACCATGGCTACACAGAATCTGGATCTAAAGGTCCCCAGAGCTTGGCAGTATTTCGATTCAGGGCTTGTTCAGAACCATACAAGGCCCTCTTGCATAGGTTGGTGTTGGTGTTTGGAGCTAGGTCTGCATTTTCCTAAATTCAGGCCTGTTAGGCCCCAAGTAAAATCCTGGACCCCTCTCTAGCAGTTACGACCTGTCCCTGTTCCTTTCCTTGCTGCCGTTGCTAAGGGCCATGGCCATCATGGTCCAGTGCCTGAGATGCATTTGCCATTTCCTGTGCAGCGGGGTCTTTGGGGACAGCAAGGAGAACGTGTAGGCTCTCCTGTGAGTGTGTGGGGGTGTGTGTGCAGGCCCCAGATGACTCACGCCTGCCCTGAGCTTGGGCTCAGCAGCCTGCTTCTCTGCAGCGGGTTCTGGAGGAGTAATGGGAACAGTCTCGAGAGAGCGACAAACTGTCAGTTCGAATCACGGCTGAAACAAGAAATGCTGTTACTGCTGCTAGAATGAGTTGTCGTCATTGTTTCTCTCACCTAATCTTTATTCCCTCTCTTTTTTTGTATGCCTTCCTGCAGTGAAAAGGAACAGTAAGTATCCCGCTTGCTTCTTGCTCTGTTGTATTTTGCTTGCACCCAGAGGCATTTTTGTGGGTTTCAAAGGCAAGGCGAGATGTCATTAAAAATAACAGCTTTGGAAAAAGTCCTATATTTTAAGCAACTTCAGGGAATTTTTCAAAAAGCTCCACAGCATCCCCAAATGTCTCTGCTTTGTCCCCTCACTCAGTAGTGCAATGCAACTCTATTGGGCATACGTACAAGCTGTAATATGTACATCCTGCATGCCAAGGCACTTTACAGATCTAAGAGCTAATAACTGCATTAAATAATAGCACAGGTAGAGAAAAACGAACATGCAGAGGCCAGGGAGAAAAAGTGAGGTCTTCATCTGAGATTTGAAGAGAGATGACAGGCCAGATCCCTGGCTGGTGTGTATCCGTGTGGCTCCCTGACTGCCGTTGATTTATATCAGCTGAAGACCTAGCCTGCAGAGTTGATGAGAGAGATACAGGGAAGCTGTTCCAGATGGTGGGAGCTACAGAGGAGACTGTTTTTGCAGCCCCAATGGCAAACTTGCATGGCTGGCTGGAGGATGAGTGAAGAGAATTGCTTAAGCAAATTTTTAGTCTTTTTTTGTTTTTGTTTGTTTTCTATCTTCGTCTGTATGAAAAATGATCTTGGCTTCTTGGCATTTGCGGTGAGATATGCTGAACCTTCTGAACTGGAGGGGATCCAGATTTATTCCCCTTGACACACAATCTTCTAGTGTTTCCTGAGAAAGCACTCTTCTGAGGGGAATCTCTGGCCAGCATTTCTGACCTAGCGGAGTTGTAAAACTGAAAGGCCCACCTCTCCTTTCACCTATGTGTAAATCAGGAGCAGCTCCACTAAAGCCAGTGTAGATCACCCTGCTCTACACAGGTAGGAGATCTGGATCAGAACCATTCTCTCTTAAAACACCCGAATCACTGCAAAAGGGCAAACACAACTAACCCAAATGCATTGAATTAGCTAGGGTTCCACTTGCACAAATGAGCCTCTGTGAAGCCCTTAGGGCGGGGAGAGACAGAAATGAAACGCCCTGTGAGTGGGTTATTATTTATTTAAAACAATTTGCCCTGCAGACTGTGGAGCTGAAGTTAATGCCAGGGGCCGGACTGAAGAAGCTTGTGCCAATGCAGTGGTGCTCACCCTTCGGGCGGTGCGGGGGCAGGCTGCCTCGGAGGCAGTGTTGTCAATGAATGACTGCTGTGGCTCACGCAGTCAAGCCTGGGGCACAACAATTTGACCGTGAACCCCCTACTTAATCCTGTGGTGTTGATTGGAGAAATATCAGCTGAGTCACTGTTGCATTTGCAGGGGAACTGCATGCAGCAGGAGCAGCCGCCAAGACATTTTTGCCACTGTATTGTCTCCCTGTTCCTAGTGCTTTTCTCCTGTAAGGTCGGAAGTAAAGCCCATCAAAGTCAGTGGAAAGAGTCTCGTTGAATACAATGGGCTTTGAATCCGTCCCTAACTAATTATAAGCCACAATCTATGGGGTAAGCTACCCTTTGTAATAACATGCCACATTGATCTCTGGGGTCAGTACGCCTTAGACCTTCTAAAAACAACACCCCTTCTCCTCCGCGGTAGTGCAATGCTAAATTGCTGCTCAATCTGCCATTCTGATCTTGCTTTACTTTAACGCAGGACGTAGCCAAGGCAGTTTTGACAAAGAAATAGAATAAAATGAGCAGTGGACATTTACTTGTTATACCTGTGTAATGCACAGGATCCTACAGCCCATACATGAGAATAGGGAACATAGTGTCCAATGCACATGTTGCAAGCAGTAGTAAGAACAATTTGTGCTATATAGACACACAATATTTTGCTCCCTGGCATGCTGTCTTTGTTTGGAGCTCCAGCTGCTGCTATGTAGGGAGCATGAAATAATAGAAATGATTCCTGCTTGAAGCTGTTATGTTGCAGTCATCTATTGATATGAATCGGTTCAATTCAGTAGGTGTGTATCTGAAACACAAATTGTAAATCACTGTTGCCTAATCTTCTTAGTGGCATGTTGACAAATACTTGTTTGAGAGGTTCATATCCACGTCGAGAACGTTACGAAGAAATCAGACATTTGAAATCCAGCACTGCTCATCTGGAAAGAGAAACATCATATTTATCCCTCAAAAACTACTTGGATGCTTCAAACACTTGCCGTCTACGTTACACATTTTCATAGTCGCTAACCCATTCAGATGCAACTGCTAATTTACCCACCTTGTATCACATTTCGTGGGGAGTGGCTGAAGACTCATTAGGATGGAGCTAAAAACAAAATCAGCCCTTGACTCTAGAAATGAAATATTGCCTGCCCTGTAGTTAAATTAAACGTTGCTCGTGACTTTCACATGGATACAGTCCCTAAGCAGTTATTGAATTAAAGCACATAATACACGAACAGCCGCTTTGGGATTGCTGGGTGCTGGCATGCACTGGAAGGTTTTACTCGTAGAGAATCTAGGGACAGTCTCATTTAAGATTGTAAATGAATGCTTGTTTTTGTTTAGTGCTTTGCAGCCTACAAGTTGTGAGAACCTTGTTCCAAATACTGGTTTCAAAAACCTTGGGTCTCCTTTCACTGGTGGTAAACCAAGTGCAACTCTGTGAAGGTGAACGGAGCAACTCCGGTGTGAGAGGAGAATGAGATATCCTATCCTATCTCCTAGAACTGGAAGGGACCTTGAAAGGTCATTGAGTCCAGCCCCCTGCCTTCACTAGCAGGACCAAGTACTGATTTTGCCCCAGATCCCTAAGTGGCCCCTGCAAGGGATTGAACTCACAACCCTCAAACCACTGAGCTATCGCTCCCCCCCCACTCCTCTCTGTTCCCTTTCCTCACCTGGCTCCGTCCTCTCTCAGATGCATGGCAGGAGGAGCTAGACCTACATCTCCACCAACAAATATCTTCCTGAGCGGCTGTAGAATTACAGGGCTCACCTCCCTCTACATGCCCCCAGGAGCAACCACTGAAGTCTGACAGGCAATGCCCCTTAGATGTCCTTAATCTAAGGGAAACCAGCCCTCTTGCTAGCTTTCCCTTGTAAACCCCCAAGAGAGCCTTTCTTCTCAAGGCTGGGATGAAATACACTTGGCCCAGCTTTGAGTCTCCTGCATTATGGAACTGCAGATGTTAGTAGAGAAGCCTGCCCAAAGGAGCTGCGAGGGTCGAGATTGTACAGCATGTAAGTCATGGCAGTATTTAGACCCCACTTGTCTAGCAGAGATGGGTCAATAGCCAACCAAACAAAATTGTTGTAAGGACCCAGGGACTAGAACCCATGTCTGCATAGTCTAGGGGAAGTTGATATGCCCAAAGCACCACCAGGAGATCATACAGAGACTTAGCCAGGGAGCACTGTGAAGAGTAGGTGCCACAGGAAGTACCGCCTATGAGACCCAGAGTGACAGTACCCTGTGACCCTGTGATTGGCCAAGTGCCCCTACTTAACCCCAGTGGTTGGCCTGGGGAACCACACAGATTGAATGCCTGACTTCACCTCATCTCCTGGCTCTTGTTTATGGACCTGGCCTTGCGATGCCTCCAGTCCAGCCTAGTGATTCCTGTCCCTGGTGGCCAGACCTCAGTCCAGCTGTGACTGCTAGGCCAGACCGCCTATGCCACAGTCCTGTACAATTGTAGGGGAAGTTACCTGGAGATACTCTAAACTACTTGGTTAAGACAGGGGCTTGCCTATGGAGGGACTTCTTAATGGGCGATTTCCAGTGTTGTAGATTGTAAAGTTTCCGATGAAGCCATTGCTTTCTGTTGGCGTGCTGGAGGAGCCTTTGACTTGCAGATTTAGCCTACGTGCAGCCTTTGACTACTTGAAATTTCCTAACCTTGACATGGCAAATTCTCATAGGCAGCTACTACATTGTTCATGGCTAGGATTCTGGATTCTCAGAAACTCAGGTTTTTTTGTGTTTGTTTTTTGCATGTGCGGGTAAGGAAGCTGGCCATCCAGCTCCCACATTTGGGTGCCGGAATTACTTTTTTTGTGTAAAAATGAGTGCTTGGTACCCCACAGCAAGGCACGGGCTTGAGCCCAAACCCAGGATCTGAATCCCTGTAATTTTGTAGCTTGACTCAAGCTCTTCCCAAAGTTGGGGTGGGGAGGGTGTCAATATTTGAGTGTGCAAAATTTTGTGCCCTGCCCCTTCTCCAGGGCCCCGCTCCCGCTCACTCCACCCCCCCCCCCGTCGCTCACTCCCCCCTAGCCGCACTCATTTTCACTGGCCTGGAGCAGGGGGTTGGGGTTGGGGTGGGGGGTAAAGGTTCCAGCTGGGGATGTGGGCTCTAGGGTGGGGCTATGGATGAGGGATTTGGGGTGCGGGAAGGGGCTCGGGGCAGGGGGTTGGAGTGCGGGGGGTGCTAGGAATGAGGGGTTTGGGGTGCAGGATGGGGCTCCAGGCTGAGGGGTGCAGCTGAGGGGTTTGAAGTGTGGGAGGGGGCTCTGGGCTGGGGCAGGGGGTTGGGGTGCAGGAGGGGGTGCGGGCTCTGGGGTGGGGCCAGAGATGAGGGGTTTGGGGTGCAGGAGGGAGCTCCGGACGGGGAGGGGGTGCGGGCTCTGGATGGTGCAAACCTCAGGTGGCTCCCGGAAGCGGCGGTATGTCCTTCCGGGCGGCTCCTATGCGGAGGGGCCAGGTGGCTCTGCTCGGTGCATGGTACGCGCTGCCCTTGCCCGCAGATGCCGAACCTGCAGCTCCCATTGGCCACGGCTTCCGGCCAATGGGAGCTGCGGAGCAGGAGATCAGGGTGGGAGCAACACGTGGAGCCTCCTGGCCCCTCCGCCGTAGGGCCGCCCGAAGGGACATACCGCCGCTTCCGGGAGCTGCACGGAGCCAGGGCAGGCATGGAGCCTGCCTTAGCCCACTGCGCCGCTGACTGGACTTTTAACGGCCCGGTCAGCAGTGCTGACCGGAGCAGCCAGAGTCCCTTTTCGACCAGGTGTTTCGGTCAAAAACCGGACGCCTGGCAACCCTAGCTGTTGGCAAGAAGGAAGAGTTACTGTACTATTTTTTTTTTCCTGGCAAGCTGTTGGTGTTCTCAAGGGCAGTCAATTCGTATTTATTTTCCTCTCCCAATGGCACTTGTAAATTCTATAGCTTTATCCTGTCGGTCCTGATGTAAGGAGGTTAGCTTGCCTTGATTTGCCAGGTACTTCAGCAGCACATATGCAGAGTTTGTGTAATTGATGTCCCTCCCTCCCTCCCTCGCGAGTGCATAATCTGCTGTGTTTCTCATAGGGGCCTTAGCTATTCTGCTGAATAGTGCAGAAGGGGGAAAATGTGTTCTGGGGACCACAGGATTGAAAATCCCCCCGAGTCTTAGAAACTCTGGTTAGACTCCATCACGGGGCCTTTGTTGGGAGTTCTGTTTTATTAATGAAGAAGTTCAGTGGAATATTTAGTGCATCATTGAAGAGAGCATAAAATAAAGACTTTCTGTATTGATTGGAAAAGAAATGCTCAGCAGAACTTGGCCGCTAACGCAACACCAGTATGCTGATTGTGTTGGTCTCACAAACGGAGAGGATGTGGCAACGCAGCAAGATTTATGGAAATAGTTGCTGATGAACTGCAAAATGTCTATCATGGCTTTGCTTCTGGGCTGGACTAGGAAGAGTGTGTTACTGTGTTTTTCTTGCCTTATAAATTCATAGAAGTCTGTCTCCCCTCCCCACTCTCCCCTTATGCACCATACAGAATGTCGGCAGCTGCTCATTCTGCCTCCGTTGGCACGGAGGGTGTGAGCAATTTGTATTGCTGCTGCAGCTACCTCGCAATCTGCTCTGGGTTGTCATCCCCCTAGACTGCAGGCAGCTCAGCTGAGCAATCCTGCTGCTCTTGCCTTCCGTAATTGAATGGGACAGGGAGAGTTATTTGAAGTCTTAAGGCTGAGACAAGGGGCTTGGTTGCATGCTGTGGCTGTGTGATAAGAGACACTAACCATTTCGTGGAGATTTGCACCAGTGAGACCCTGCTGACAGGGTCTGGAGGGAGCAGGAAATCTAGAAGGTTCTGCTCTTGGTTACCAAAGAGATGGGTGGAGCCCAAATCCTGGCTCTGAATCCCTCCAAATGTTGACATGATCTGGCCCTTCTTTGTAATGTACCGAACCATCCCCCTGATCCAGATACCCTTGGAATTTGGGGCTGTTCAGATCCTGATCCAAACATCAAAGCTTGGGTCCATCTCTAGAGGAAACATATCAACTCCCATCACAGTGGAAAAATAAATAGCTTCCAATACATGGCTATTAGCCACAGTGCTCTGGGCTCTATGCAGACCGGCTGGCTGCAGGGTGGAGTCCGAGGCAGTGATTTTTTTTGACCTATAGAGCCCTATGGGTATGTCTACACTGCAGTTAAACACCCATGGCTGGCCTGGGCCAGCTGACTCGGACTTGAGGGGCTCAGGGTGAGGGGCTGTAAAAGTTGTGTGTAAATGTTCAGCCTTGGGATGGACCCTGTGTGCTGGGACCTCGCAAAGGGGGAGGGTCCCAGAACCTGGGCTGCAGCCTGAGCCCGAATGTCTCCACGGAAATCTTTAGCCCCCCAGCCTGAGCCCTGCAAACCTGAGTCAGCTGACCTGGGCCAGCCATGGCCATGCAGTGGATCCTTTATTCTGGGATAGATGTACCCTGAGCGGCTTGGGGGCCTGTCTGCCTGAGAAGACGGCCTTTTTCTGTGCTCTACCACCATAGGGAGAGCCAGCCAAATTATTTTGTTTTTATGGAATAGTTTTCCATTGGAAAATGCTGGTTAGTCAAAATCAAAATGTTTTGCAGGAACGTGTTAATTTCAACCGGAAAAAGTCTGAATGAACTGTTGCAGCTTTCTCATTTCAGTCATGTTTCATTTTGTTTGGATTTTTACATTCTAAACTAATAATTGTATAATGCTCTGACGTTATTGGAATGAAACTTTTGACCTTATCAAAGGTCAAATCCCAAACTGGAGGTTTTTTTGGAATTTTTGTTCCACTGGAAATATCAAAATTTTCAGCTTTTCATTCCGATTCAGCTTGGAAAGAATCAAAAATGTCAGAACTTCCCATGGAACAGAAGTTCTGGGGCACGGCCAACCCTAGCTGTAGCCATGGTCAGTGGAAGTGCTTGAGCAGAGTCCCAGCGGTCTAACGGGGAGGAAGCAGCTGCCAAAGTATTGTCTTTAAGAGCCTCTGAATGTGGGATTCGCCTCTTGCCCCTTGATTTGAAATAGCCCACGGCTGTTGCCTTCCACAGTGGGCTGCAAAGTGCACCTCTTTCCCCAGGGCTGTGGGGAAGGAGGGGTGCATTGATGGTAGCTGTTTGTTGGGTGCTTTTGGGAGGTTTAATAGGTTTCAGTTTTGCTTGGGCTGCAGTGATGGCAAAAGCAGTTGGAGCCCTGGCTAGGTGCTCTCTGTTCTCCATGTCCCATATAAACTACTCCTGGAGGAATTATGCGCCACTGCGCGTGTGCAGAATTAATATCCCCTGCAGATTTCTTTGCTTCCCCGCAGAAAAATGACTTTCTGACAGGGAAGCTGCAAGAGCAGTCACACACCACTCCCTAGCTGTGCAGGTACATCATTTCAGGCATCTGGAGCAGCCGTCAGCAAGGCAAATCACTGCAGGGCTGGGGACACCCCAGCCAGTGGCTCCTTCCTCTTCCCCTTCAAGGAGAGGCTAGGGCTGTGTCAGACACACCCCCAGAAACCTCCCCTAGCTGCAAGAAGCTCAGCATGCTCCCCTGCTTCCTGCCCCCATTGCTCCTCAGCTGTGGAGGGGAGGGGTCACTGTATGGGGAGCTGCTCCCCCATCCGCCCAACCACCATGCATCCGGACCTCCCATACTCACACCCCCCCACCAAGCCTCACCCTGTACACCCAGAACCCCTAGCCCTCCATACCCAAACCCCACCCCATGGAACCTCAACCCCTGCATCTGGAGCCCCCTGCACCCAGACCCCCTGCCTCCAGACCTCCACCCCTGCACCCAGACCACCCCCATTGAGGTTCCTGCACTCAAACCCCCACCCTGATGAGCCCCACACCCCTGTACCACCCTGAGCCCTCACATCCAGACCCCATGCCACTGACCCCCAATTAGCTGCACCCAGACCCCCACCCCACCAAGTCCCACACCCCCAGCACCCCGACCCTTCCGCTGAGCCCCAACCACTTTCACATGGAAGCTCCTGCAGAGTCCCATTGCTCCTGCACCTGGAACCCCGCCCCCCATCCAACGAGCCTCTGTGCATCCAGATCTGAGCCCCTCCACGCTTGGATCCTCCCTGGTTGAGCCTGTCTGCCTGCCGTGCGCCTGGTGCAGAGGGGCAGGGCCCCAGGGTGTTTCTGGGACAGGTCCAGGCCTTGTGGTGTGTCAAATGCAGCCTCACCACTGAGACCGTGTCCCCGGGATCGGGGGTGGGGAGGCTGCAGGGTGATCTCCCCCCTTTGTGCACTGTCATGCTGGAGCCTCTGCATTTACTTATTGACAAATAAAACTTGCAGAATTTTAAAATATTGTGCGCAGCATTTTAAATTTTCTGGCGCAGAATTTTTAATGTGTTGGCGCAGAATGCCCTCAGGAGTAATAAACCTAAATAAGTAAAGAGCAGCTAGTTTGACTGAGTGGTTTGCCAGCAGCAGCACCATGCCCTTCAGTGCAAGAACCCATCAGCAACCTGTTTTCCATTGCCAGTCAATCCAGGTGTGTTCTGTACCAGACGTGTGCTGAACAGGCCCTGAGACTGAATTCAGCCTTGGTTATCTTGCTACCTGAGCTGTGCACCTCCTGTTGATTGCACTTGGGGATTAGTAATATTTGCACTGTGCCCATCAGCCTTCAAGTCTGTTCTCCCAACTGGAGGATAACGTGTAGCGTATATCTCTCCCTAGAAGGGCATTAACAGTTCAAGCAAGAAAAATGGTGGGCTCCCTAATGGGGTGTTAAAGTTCTGTAGGATCATTCGGGACATCTTATGGATTATTCACTCTCCATTAAGTGGTTGAATAGGACCATCACTTTAACTGACTAGTTGGCTGAGATTCCTGAAGTATGATGCGTCCATGTGCTTACAAAACATGGCTTTATAATAGGGTTTGAAATTCAACGTAGGCAGTGGAATGTTTAATAAAATGTTGACAGATGTTTTCCTTGTAGACCTTCCCTCCCGCCCACCCCCAACACAGAGATGAATCTGTGCTTGTTTATTTTTCAAACACAATGAAACAGCTTGCCTAGGAAATTGCTGTGCAGAAAGGGGATATAATTGTAATCTCTCCTGATGCGATACCGGCACGTGAACTGGGAACTAGAGAACAAACTTCTGATCTTAACCGCTCTCTTAAAAGTCTGCTTACTCCCATCATTAGCAATTTTCGTGGCTAGTTAGCTCTTTCTGTGCAGAACATTAACATACAGAACTAACATGGTAGTTAATAAGTTTACAAACTACAATCACTTGGAAGCAGTTTTTTGTTTCAAATGGGATGTTTTGAAATGTTAAGGATAACAATTAAGAAAAATCTAAACAAAATGAAATGTTTTGTGTGCAGGGATCATATCTGACAAGAGAAGGAGGCCATTGTGGTGTTGCACAGTCTAGCTGACAAATAAGGAAAAGAATAGTGTATAAAATGTAACTGGATCCTTTGCTTAACTTGAAATGATGGAAATAGTTTTGGAAAGGAAATTGCTTTTCTCTGTATGAAACAGGCCTCCTATTTTTTGTTCCTCTTTGCAAGTGTTAATCTTTACTGGCAATAAATTACTTGTCACCACACCCCTGTTAAATTTATTTTTTGTGATCTGCAAACTGCAATAGAAGGACCTGCTAATCTAAAAATGGGACCTTCTGAAAACACCTTTAGGCAGCGTTTGGAAGGCAAAGATCTATTCGCATGATGTCAGCACAGCCTGAAATAAATTCAGCACCAAGAACTTATTACAAAGCCCAAATTAAATAACTGGGGGCCTCTGGTTAGTGTGGCACAGCTTCTGTCCATCCATGTCTTTCACAGACTTTGGGACTGGTGTGCCAACCCTCATGCATTTACTGTGTGTTTCCACGGTGGGAATCGGTGGTGCCAAATCTGACTGGTCTATCATGATTAACCCAACTCCGGCCCCTACTGTAGGTCTTTGCATGATGTTCGGGAAGCAAAATTGGGAGTGGGGAGGACAGTCCATCCCCACATCAATCTCCTGTAATCTAGGGGAAGGTGCTCTAAACTGCAAGCTCAGAGTTCTTGTCCCAGCTCTTCTGCTGATTGCTAGTTAATATTTCTGTGCCCTTTACAACCCTCATTATTAGCTGGGGTCTCCTACTGTGACTTTGGAGGCTAATTAGCATTCACCCATTTCACAGGTAACGTAACTGAGGGGTTGCACAAGCTCACATCAGGAAGAGCTGGGATAGGAACCCCTGTCTCTAACATAACAGAGCCACGTTAGTGCGCGGATTGTGTAGTAGCTTTGTGTGCTGGAGTGGCCATCACTGAGAGTGGTTGCTGATTGGCTGGAGTTTGTTGAAGGCGGGATTCTGGAGCTATAAAGCTTGCCCTGGCTTTGGAAGAGTCAGTTTGGCCCGGGAGCATGGGCTGAGCTGGGGCTAGTCAGATCTAGTCAGCCTGGGACTGGAGTGAGTTTGGAATAAATAAATATATCAGCAGCCTGGAAAGATTTTTGACAAAGGCTTGCTGTAACTCTGGGGGGTATTTACTTTAGCTGGGAGCTATGAAGTTGCTATGGGAATCTTTGTAACTGAAGTTATTTCCTATGGGACCTAAAATTAAAAGAAGTCTACCACTTCCCCCCCCCCCCACATATTTTTAATGTTCTTGGGTCTCTTTCTGTCTCTTTCCCCTTCATGGTATCAGTCTTCCATCCATAGCTCAAACACATTAGATCGCTGTGGGTGATACGGAGGAGGAAGTGTGCAACAATCCGTCACAATGCTGCCCTCCCGTACATGCTCGGTACAAAGAGCAGCAAACAGGATTCACTTTACACATAAGCAGGGCAGCGAGTTGAATTCCACATACTCACTCCAGAAATGTTGCAAGAATCCCATGTGCATCAGCCAAGGAGTTTTTTCTCTATTTTAAAAGCCTGTGCACTGGTGTGTGTGTGTGTGTGTAAGGATTTTTGTTTTAGGTCATTCACTTTTTGTTTCACAGCTGTCAGAAACAGCAGGGAAACTTGGTCTGATTTAACGTGGAACATCACATTATAATTGGTGCTTTCAGTCTATAATTGGTGCCTTCAGTCTATCTAGTGATGGAGAGTTAAGCATAATGAGTTAGGCCCTTATGCGAAAACGTGCATGTGCTTAATTTCAAGTCCCATTGATTTCAATGGGACTATTCAACTTGCTGAAAGGTAAGTATGTGGTAAGTGTTTGCAGGATCAGGGCATCTGTCTGAAAAGCTGGCCCTTTAGTAAGGTATATAGGTGCCAAAATATGCAGGTAGGTGCCTAGGGTGACTCTTCCCAAGGGATTTCAATGGGAGTTAGGTTTCTAGCTGCTTAGGCGCTTTTGAACATCCCACTAGGCGCCTAGCTGCATCTTCTGGTGCTTAGAGACCTTCGAAAATCTGACCCTAAGACCCCGATCCTTCCAGTTGTTCTGTGCACGCAGATTCCTGTGCCTGTGTGCGGCGCTCCTTGACTTGGTGCGTTTGGACCCAGCCTGTAACTCAACAGCGGGACGTGTTTTTTTCCAGAAGTTCCCTCCATGACTAGGACAAATGGCTCAGCTCTGAGGGCAGGACCTTCAGAGCAAAGTGCCACAGAGTGTAACGGGAACCTTTCGATAGAATTTTCAATCCCACTTGGACAACTCTAGACCAGGGATCTAAGTCTCTATTCATTTCTATAGGTTTTGAGAGCAATTTCTACAGGATCCTATTGGTTTGGTGTGCAATTTTCAAATGTGCCGAAGTCCCCTTGAAAGTGACTGAAATGTTGCCCTTCTTTCCCCCCATTCCATTCTACAGGATTTTTAAACCTTTAGAATCCTGAGTCCCTCCATCTCATTACATTCCTATGCTGTGGGAATGGGCTGAATTGCTCAGGATTTCTTTTGGCAGCGTGGTGCTGTTTTAAATAAACGAACAACCTCATTTTATGCCTGAAGTTTCTGGAATGGAGAGGAATGGGGACTGAGGTAACTTCATAACATATTTAGCAAATCATCCTGCAAATCAGAGGAGGAATTCTGCAGCCACGTCTTCTGGCTGGAAGTTATTGAGCATTCGGAGCTGGGGAAGAGAACGTTTAGAGGAAGTGGGTTTAGTTATAATAGTACTTTTACATTTACTATTTCGTAAGTGTTTCTGTCCTCGTAACAGCAGATGACTGTCAAACTCCTCTGGAATCAATAAAAGTAAAATAAATGACAGTTCTTATCTCTAAGGGGTTGACCCTAAGCCTAGATTTTGTTCCTTCGGTGAATTTCAGACAGAGCTCTAGTGTTCTTTTTAAGGTAGTTTTTCCCCCAAGGTAAATGTGTTACCTAGGGCTGTGTAGTGATGTATGATGGGGTAAATATTCAAGGCAGCACACAGGTTAGCTGGGACGTGCTACCAAGCATGGGGTTACAGCTGGCTAGAGGACGACAACTCTATTTCGCAGCAACTTTTGAGGTTTCCAACTCTGTTTTTGTTCTGCATTGCAGTGAAAACAAAACCATTTGTGTGTGAGCGCCTCGTTCATGTCTGTGCTCCAACTAATTTAGAGCAGAGTTTTTTCATCCAGATCACTCTGATTCAGACAGAGCAGGGACATGAATCGGGATCTCTCACCACCTCTTCTCTCAACCAAAAAACCTTTCTGCTGATGAGGATGTCACTGAAACATTTCCAGCTCTGAGGAAATTGCATATTTTGATACAATTTCATTTAATCGAAAATGTTCCGACCAGCCCTACAGACATGTTATTAATGGAGATATCCCATCTCCTAGAACTGGAAGGGACCTTGAAAGGTCATCGAGTCCAGCCCCCTGCCTTCACTAGCAGGACCAAGTACTGATTTTGCCCCAGATCCCTAAGTGGCCCCCTCAAGGATTGAACTCACAACCCTGGGTTTAGCAGGCCAATGCTCAAACCACTGAGCTATCCCTCCCCCCAATATAGCTGCAAACAGAGAGCGCTGTCTTCTTCCTCCCTTGAACTGTGTAGCTCTACGGGGATGCATTTTTCCGAGGTTGTACTTGGATATTATAGTTGTGTGACTCCCACACTTTGGCTTCTCTTGCAATTAGGGTGTGTAGTTCAAAGGCCCAGATTTTTAAAGGTGTTGAGACGTTGCTGCGCTCAGCTTCGCGATGCCTAACTGATGTACGAGTCTTAAAATCTCATTTCCTAAAGGGATTTAGGCACTTAGGCATTGACAGTCAATGGGATTTAGGCACTTAGGAGATTTTAAGACTCCTAAATGAATTGGCATTGCTGCACTTACCATTGCAATGCCTTAAATCTGGGCCTGAACGCCTCGCGGGGGCTGCTGAGCACTTTCAACTCCTGAGCCATGTCTACACGAGGGAAATGGTCTAAAAATGTCCCTAGTGTAGACAAGACTGCTGGGGGAACTCAGTACATTGCAGGATTGGGCTCGCAGCCTTTTAGATATGCTGGTTGTCAACTATCTGCAACCCACAGAAGATTTTGATAGCCCATTTGTCTAGAGGACGGGCAGTGGCTTCTGGGAGATTCATCTCCGTGGGGACTGATACTTGACTAAAAAGGTCGTGTACTGTGCTAGGTGGCTGCAGGGTCGACGAGAGCGGGGGGGGAAGCCGGTACAAATTACCGGGGCCCGGCGGTCCGGAAGGGGGCCCGTGGCCTGCCTTCCCCGGCTTCATCGGCCCTGTTTAGCCGCTCCGCCCTTGCTGGGGGACCTGAAAAATTTTTTTCACCGGGACCCGAACCCGCTCTCGGCGGCCCTGGGTGGCTGACTGGATTTCAGGAGGAAAAGAGTGGCTTTATGCAGAGCTTATCACTCAATATCGAATTATGATGCTGGAAGTGTCAAGGAAGCATTGCATACCAGTCTTGTGACTGGAGGTTTTATTTATTTTTGATCGAGCTGGTCACTGAATATATCCCCCCGCTTTCCTCCCCCTGTACAATCTTCCCAGTGGGACCAAGGTGAACTGAAAGTAACATCAGAAAACGAACCGCTATGAAATGGATTTTCATTTCAGAACAGCAGGTTCGGTTTGTCAAACCAAATTTGTTCTCCAGAGATTTCCTTCCACGTCACGATACAAAGACACAGGGGCATATGGAAGGAAATCTTCAAAATTGCCTCTCGCTATTTGTCAGTTGTGTCCATTGTGCCAGGGGAACTGGGTTTGGAGAAACAAAAGGAAGATTATCCCAGCGATGTTTGTATATATTTCAAATTAAAAAAGGTTGAGGGGGGGGAGAAAGAGAGAAAGGAAGAGGACAGTCATTTTGTGTTTGCATGCAATGGTATAGATTGAATAGCTAAAGCAGAATGAAATTAGGCAGATACGCCTCTCACCTTCTAATAAGATCCTGGACAATTAGTCGTTTCAAATAATGCCTATCGTTTTGTTAGCGATGTCTGGACTTGGGTCAGCAAATCAAAATGTGCAGTTCTTGTATAGATGCATACAAAATGGGAATGGGTTAATGGCTAGTTCTTCACGTAGCCTGAATTCTGGTAAAGAACCAAGGAAGGTCTACATCTCATGAACAAGGTAGTCTCGTTTTAGTTAAACTAATGCATCCAGCTGCTTTAACCCATCATGTTAGGGTTCTTCTTGCTTTCAGTTAGGTTGTTCTTGCAGAAAACAGTGTGAGAGAACCTAGTAGAGGAGCCTGATCTTATAGAATGTCAGGGTTGGAACAGGAGGTCATCTAGTCCAAGCCCTTGCTCAAAGCAGGACCAATCCCCAAACAGATTTTTGCCCCAGATCCCTAAATGGCCCCCTCAAGGATTGAACTAGGCCAATGCTCAAACCACTGAGCTATCTCTCCCGCTCCTTCTTAATAAGTATCTGTTTGGTGTTGCCTGTTCTAAGCAGAAACGGGTGTTGTAAGATGTAGATAATTTCATGGAGATCTCTGAAGAAACACAATCCGTTTCCAAATGGGATAATGAGACTGTTTCACAGGACTTGTCGTATTTTAGGTGTCCTTCCTGTGAGCAGTGTAAGCAGCAAAGGATGTATTGGGGAAAGAATTTGGCTAAGAAAATGCTCAGAGCTGGGTAAAAGAATCTCAGCTCTTCTACCTGGGTGGTGTTCTCACCGCTTTTCTTGCTGCTTGGACGATCGGTGCTGTCTGCAAAAGAGACCCATCTTTCCTCTATAGAGCCTTCACTCTGTGGTGGTCAAAGCATTACCAGTGTGTGGAAAAGTGGAGGATTGGAGAGGGAGGGAGAGGAGTTTAAGTGGGGAAACAGCTTCCCATCTCTCATTTCAAATGTCAACAGCCAATTTCACAGCTGCTGATACAATTTCCAGGATGGAAGTTATAGATGCTGATGGCTAATGCGGTGACTAATGACTGGTAGACTGTAAGGTGGCACTCAGTGAATTTTGACAAGGAGTTTTTTCCCATGCATGGAGATTCAACAAGTGGTTAAAACCTATAAATGGGGAGAGAACTGGTAAACATGAGACAATTATAAAGCTC
The DNA here is from genome assembly GCF_028017835.1 of Emys orbicularis. NCBI lineage: Eukaryota > Metazoa > Chordata > Testudines > Emydidae > Emys > Emys orbicularis. The sequence continues at coordinate 28,778,066 of NC_088698.1, forward strand.
ACTCTGTGTGCCGATTGTCTGCACACTTTCTATTCTGGGAAACATATTTCTAGTGGGCCCTGTGCTTTTATAATGTACCTGTCCTCCCGCTCCCAGTCTCACTGCCTTTGTGTGCTTTGCAGACTCCCTGCTGGATGGTCGGTACGTGGAAACCAGCCGGAAAGGCAACGGAAAAATGAAGAGCTGACAGATGAAGAGAAGGAGATCATCAACCGAGTAATAGCTCGAGCAGAGAAAATGGAAGAAATGGAGCAGGAGCGTATTGGGTAAGGAAATGACCTGGCTAATCACACCATGGAACCCATGAGATGGTAACATGAGTCAGTGCATGGGCTTCACTTTGTATGTATTAGATTTAGCCTTGTGGCATGAAGATCATAGGAGAGCCCGTTTGATAATCATACCACAGAGCTGCATCTGCTTGCTGCCACCTACCTCCTTCCAAAACCTCTTTGAGCCCAGATATTTGTGTAATGCTAAGATGGCTTTGCCCATCCAATGCATCTGGGTAAGCTGAAATCAAATCTTCCATTACAAGAAGATTGATTCCCCAAGAGGGCCCCTACATTTTGGAATTAGTTTCCTAGTCCTGGAACAAAATAGCCTAAATCTATTGACCTAGGGGGCATCCTGGAAAATCCATTTTCATTATTCGTATTGACTTGTATTATGGAAGCACATAAAGGCCTCAACTAGGCCTCATTGTACTACGGGCTGTACAAGCACTCACTAAGAGACAGTCCCTGCCCCAAAGAGATTACAATCTAAATAGATAAGACAGAAGCCTGGTCTACACTACTGGAGTAAGTCGGCCTAAGTTATGCAACTCCAGCTACATGAATAACATAGCTGGAGTTGAAGTAGCTTATGTTGACTTACTGTGGTATCTACACCGCACTGGGTCGATGGGAGAAACTCTCCTGTCGACTTACCTTACGCTTCTCGTTCTGGTGGAGTACCAGAGTCGACGGGAGAGTGATCAGTAGTCGATTTAGCGGGACTTCACTAGACCCGCTAAATCGACCTCTGGTGCATCGATTGCCACAGCATTGATCTGGTAAGTGTAGACATACTGTGAGGGCATTTGGGGAAGGTTGAGGGGAGGTAGGCAGTTCCTTTGGAAACTTTGGGTGGGGAGATTTTGTTTTGTAATTTAGTTTTTGTTGATTGTGGTTGTATGTAGCAGGGCCATGCTACTGTATTTGAGGATTGTACTGATTTGATTGTGTATGGATGTCTCTTTAATTGCTGAAAATGATACGTAGACACTGGGATAGGAGTTCTTTTAGTAAAGAAATGAACAAAACGGGGTCCCAACATATCCTGGAAGTTTCTGCTTGTGTTCTCTTGCATATCAGGATGGGAGCAGAAGGGTTTTTCAAGGAGAGTTTTGTTAAGTTAGCTGAGAACACCCAGTGCTGTGTGTGTGAAATACTGTGCAACGAAAGACAATATAACTGACTTTTGCTGAAGGATCTAGTAATTAATCCTTTGCTGGCAGGGAGACTGACTTACACCAAAAGTCAAAATTAGGTGGTCAAAGATGAAACCCCTGAATTGGAGCATCCCTGAACTCATGAGGTGTCTGATTCAAACTCAGAGCCACATCTACATTTTGGTTATCCCTCCCCAGCCCCTCAAATAGGGCAAGTCAAATCCTCAGAGCTAGACACCCTGGAACTGGGGGGGGATTTGAAACCTGGATTTGAAGCTGAATATTATAGCGTGGGCCCATTTCTACAACTTCTCTTAGCCCCGATAGGTCAGAGTTTCAGCTCAAGAGGCTGCTGGAGGAGAAGAGCCTGTAATTAACACAGGATTTCTCTGCATGGGGGGCAGAATCTAATTGGACTGATCTGAGTTGAGCCTGGGTACTCGTTTCCTGGCGCCCTGCTGACCTGTCCTGATAAGCGCGCACACGTGCAGTATGTAGAGAGATTTCAACTGTGCGTCCTGGTTCCTGGGAGACCGGAC